>NW_024871030.1:1437500-1981971 GCF_019054845.1 Dipodomys spectabilis | reverse complement strand
TAAGACTAACAGCCATTTCCCTCCCGACCTCCCGGATGCCCTTTAACCCCACGTGCAAACTTGGATTTGGTGACTTCCGCCTAGCTCCCGGATATGCCTACACCTCAGGGAGCACTGTGAACTTTTGACATCCAGATTTCTGCGCGCCACCACCCCACGCACTGGCACTGGCGTTCGCAATAAGTCAAACACCATCTAGCGCAGTGACAGTTTAACATTTAGCGTACTATTTAAAACTCATCTACCATTATGCCTCTAATCGTAGCTGCTCAGGAGGCTGAGATTTAAAGATGGCGGTTTAAAGCTGGCCACATCTGCAAAGTCCCTTAGGCTCTTATCTCCAGTTAACCACCAGAAACCCGGAAGTGGACCTGTGGTAGAGTGCTGGTCTTGAGCTGGGAGAAAAAAAAATCTCAGGGATGCCTCCAGGTCCCGAGGTCAAGCCTACGAAAGCTACATGAGTACGTGAGGCTCACTGGATGGTGAACACACACACATATACACACACACACACACATCATCTATGAAACACCATATTGCACAAGGATCAGGCAAAAACTGACAAGTATACGTGTGTGTGTTGAGACGTGCCACACCTTTTGAACAAATTCAAGGCTCTGTTAAATCCTCTGTACATCCCCCTCTCCAGAAAGTTAGGGAGAACTGATCTACACGAACGTTCATTGTGCTGGCATTTGCCTACCATCCTACATGAATGAGGCCCACTTCGAACAAAAGTATGAGGCTATGTACAAATAAATAAAATAACCGGAGATAATGACGGAAGGGGAGACCCTGATCCACATGCACTGTATCATAACCTGACTTCTAGAAGTGAAACTCCCTGGTAAAATTACTTAATACCAAATACATATTAAAAATAACCTAAAGTGAGCTGGAAGCATTGCTCAGCTGAGAGTGAACCCATCTACCAAGCACAAAGCCCTGAGTTCAATCCCAATTCCACTTTTTTTAAAAGCCCTGTTACACTAAACCTTGAGAAACATGGATTGACCTACTAGAAGGCAAATACAAAAATATAATTCAAAACAAAACACAAACTTGAGCCACAGCACCACTTCGGGTGTCCTACTGGTTTATCGGAGATAAGAGTCTCACGAACTTTCCTGCCCGTGCTGGCTTTGAACCGGGATCCTCAGATCTCAGCCTCCTGAATACCTAGGATTACAGGCATGAGCCACAGGCACCTGGCTTAGAAAATCTATTTTTAATACTCTTTATGCAAAGTTCTAAAACAGGATTTTGTTGATGGTAAATGAGTAAATTTACTAAAAACTATTGAATTTTATGTAAGTTTTATGTGTGTCAATTATATGTCCATAAATCACTTTCTATTGTAAACTTTCTTCCCTTTTTCTTTTTTTTAACAGAGTGACTTTAAAGATTCATTAGGGAGTTTGTTAGAAATATTGTACTGGTTGGGGCTGGGAAGGTGGCTCAGTGGTAGAGCGCTTGCCTTGCATGTCTGAGGCCCTGGGTTCGATTCCTCAGCACCATATAAGCAAAAAGAAAAAAGCCAGAAGTGGCGCTGTGGCTCAAGTGGTAGAGCGCTAGCCTTGAGCTGAAGAGCTGAGTGACAGCGCCCAGGCCCAGAGTTCAGGCCCCTCCCCACAACCCGACCCCCCCCCCCCCCAAAAAAAAAGAAATATTGTAGTGATAGCTTTAGTATAGGCTTGTTTGTGATCATTTGGGTAAATGTCCAGGAGTGGTATTGCTGGGTCATAGGGAACCTCCATGTTTAACCATTTGAGGAAACTCCCTACTGCATTCTAAAATGGCTGAACACGTTTAGATTCTCACCAACAGTGTAGTAGCATTCGCTTTTAGCCATATCACTACCAGCATCTAGTATTACTAATTTTCTTGATAACGCCCATTTTAACTTGGATGAAGTGGTATCTCAATGCAGCTTTGGATTGCATTTATTTATTTATTTATTGAATTGCATTTTTATGGCCAGAGATGTTAAACATTTCTATTCTTATTCCTCTTCAGAGAAGTATCTAAGTCTTTAGCCCCCTTAGAAATGGGGTGGTTGTTTGTTTTAGGATTTGTTTAGGAGGGGTGGGGGTTTATTTTTTGAGCTCTAAGTATATTTTAGATACGAGGCTCTTGCCTGTTGTATGGCTAGTGAAGATCTCCCAATCTGTAGGCTTTCTATTTATCCTGCTATCTATGTCCTTTTCCATACAGAAGCTCTGCAGTTTAAGGCAATCTCATTTATTCAACATTTCTCTGACTTGTTGTGTATCTGGATCTTTATTGAGAAAGTTTTGACCTTTGCTAATGAGCCCTACTGTTTCTCCTAATACTTACTGTAATATTTTCAGGGTATCTGATTTTACATTGTAATCTTTGATCCATTTTGAGTTGATTCCAGTGCAGGTTGATATATAAGGGTATAATTTCAAATTTTTTGCACATGTATAGTCAATTCTGTCACCACCATTTGTTGGACAGGCGGTTTTTTTCATCCTGTTTTTTTTTTTTTTTTTTTTTTGGCTCCCTTGTCAAAGCTGAGGTAGGCATGGGTCTGTGAGTTCATTTCTGGATCTTCTATTCATCACATTGTTTCTCAGGCCTGTTCATGGGCCAGTACCAAGCTATTTTTATTACTGTAGCTTTGTAATATTTTGAAGTTTGGTATTGATATTCCCCCAGCACTGTTCCACCTGGTAATGATTGTTTTTGTTATTTGGGATCTTCTATTATTCTGTATGAATGTTTGGATTGCTTCTTCTATTTCATTAAAGCATGTTGTTGGGATATTGATGGGTATTGCATTGAATTTGTAAATGGCTTTTGGCAGTATTGTCATTTTCACAATGTCTATCCTCCCAATCCAGGAGAATGGGAGGTTTTTACACTTCCATAAATCTACTTTAATTTCCTTTTTTTAGGTATTTAAAGTTTTCATTATAGAGGTCCTTCACATCTTTAGGCAAGTTAATTTCTAGGGTTTTTTTTTTTTTGAGCCAATTACAAAAGGAGTTACTTTCCTGATTTCAGTCTTAGTCTTCTCATTGTTGGCATAAACAAACAAGTCCACACTAAAGCTACCAGCAGAACTATATGCATTGTAGCATTTTTTACCATAGCCAAGACATGGAATCAAGCCAGATGCCCTTCAGTGGATGAACAGATCAAGAAAATGTGGTATATATACGCAATGGAATTCTATGCTTCCATCAGAAGAATGACATTTCCACATTCATATGGAAATGGAAAGCTTGGAGATACATCATATTAGTAATAAATCATATGAAGTAAGCCAGACCCAAAGAAACATATGCTGACTGTTTTCTCTCATTTGGAATAATTAGTATATATCTAGGAAAGTTCTATCAGTGTATCATAATATCTCAATACCTATGTGCATATGACCTTATGAAATGGTGCTAATCAAAATGATTTACAAGATATGGAAACTAGAGTTTACTTTTCCCCCTTAGTGTACAGTATACAATTATTTTTATCTTTAATTTCTTCTCTTTGGTTTACCCCCTGTTGTCACTGTTTTGGATTTCAGCACCCTTTCTTTCTTTTCTTTTTTTTTTTGGTCATGGGGCCTGAAATCTGGGCCTGGGCACTGTCCCTCAGCTCTTCAGCTCAAGGCTAATGCTCTACCACTGGAGCACCACTTCTGGCTTTTTCTACTTATATGGTGTTGAGGAATCAAACCCAGGGCCTCATGCATGCAAGGCAAACACTGTACCACTGAGCCACCTTCCCAGCCCCTCAGCACCCTTTGTATTTTATATGTTTATTTCATTTGGGGATAAAAATGGGAATCACAAAAATGGTGAGACAAATGACAAAGGGTGAACAAATGCAACAACAATACTCACTAGATACTATGTTGGAAATGAACTTTACAGCTTGTGGGGGAGGGAATCGAGGGTAGGGATAGCAAGAGAAAACAAGGGAGAGGGTAACAATGTTTCATAACAATTGTACTAATTTACTTACTTATGTGACTGTAACTGAACTGTACATCACCTTTACAAGAAAAAAACATAAAGAAAAATTTAGAGTCATTTTCCAGGCATGATTGCATAGATAGTTGGCCTTTTCACTACATATACAGAAATGTCATTGCGATCAATTGCTGTGGACAGAATCCTGTACTAATGGCTTGCTTAGAATTTGTTATAGGCAGTCCCTCAGACTGGGTCTAGCTTGTGACTCCAGAGAGTATCAGGTACCACCCTGAGATGCTGCCAAGGGAGCTTGATGAAGTATCTTGAGTGAATTTGGCACATTTTTCTTGTCTGGTGGCTGAAAGCCTGTTAGCAAGAGTTGTGTATGCTTTGCAGTTGTCAGATTTCCCTAAACTACCCCTCTCATGTGCTAAGGTGAGGTGTGATCTGTGGGATTAGGCTCATGCTGTGATTCCTCAGGATCTCTGGACTATACCTTCACATCTTTTTTGCTTTAGCTCTGGGGCTCTGGGGTTCTATGGCTCCAATGGTACAGGTTCCTGTCTGGCTTCAAGGTACTTTTGCATATGCTATGCTCCTCCACTACTGAGGTTAAAAGCTGTCATAGGGAAGGCCCAGAGAGAACTGCAGCTTCATCTTGACTTAGACATATATGTCTTTTCATTTTATTTATTATTTATTTATTTACTTTACAGTAGTGAGGACTGAAGTCCTGGCTTCAGTTTTAGAATTTCAGTAGTAGAGCCATTCTCTTGGCACTTTTTGCTTTAGTTTGTTTTTAGAAAGGATCTGATGATTTGTTCTGAGCAGGCCTTGTACTGGAATCCACCCTTTAACAGAAAGTCAATATGAGAATATAGATCAATGATTGTCAAAAGGGTAACTGATGAGACTAGAAGCTCAAGTGGTGTGGCATCAGCCATGAGTGAGAAAGCCAAGACAGGATATGAATAGGCTCATGCTATGACTCCCTATGGTCTTTGGCTGGCAGCTTCAAGCTTTCATAGCTCTAGGGCTACATAGCTCTAGGGCTCTGTGAATTCAAACCCTAATGTCAGTATGAAAAAAAAAACATAACAAAAAACAATGTGCTATTTTAGTCATCTTGGGATGGCATGAGAAAGTATAATCATCTAGGTTGCTAAAATACTGAAAATTGATTTCCTCACAGTTGTAGAAGCTAGAGAATCTGTGGTGAAATTCCAGTAGGGTAAGGTTCTGATAAAGCTTCCCTTCCTAGCCTACAGATTTCCACTTTCTCACAATGTCTTTACAGGGAGAATTTTCCTTTCTTCCTCTTTTAGTACCCAACATTTATGGGCTGGTCATTTACCCTTTATTACTTCCTAAGACCTTATCTCCAGATATGGTCACATTGTGGAGTTAGAGATTCAATATGTGAAATTAAGGAAATAGCCTCAATTGCATTCACAGTACTAATTATTAGACTAATTTGGAAGAAAACAAATTGTTACATACTTGTAGGAAACCATTTGGTGGTTTTTTTAAAAGTCAAGCATACAAATGTAGTGAGAGAGTATACAGGAGCATACAGGAGATAAATAGGAAAATTCTAAATAAGTACCTCCTTTACTTTTTGCAAATCTCAGGCAACATTAAACCTCGAATAAGGAAAGTTTCAATGCCAATTACAACTGTATGCATCTTCAAAGCTGGGCAAAATTGGCATATATCTATAATCCTAGCTAAAATGGAGGTTGAGATCTGAGGATGGAAGTTCAAGGCTAGTCAGGAAGAGACAATTATCTCTCAGATTACCCAGTCCAAAAAAAGCAGAAGTAGAGGTGTGACTCAAGAGTTAGAGCTCCAGCCCTGAGCCAATAGAAAAATTACCAGATTAAAAAAAGTCAGGGAGAGGGGTAACAAGTTCAACAAGAAATATATTCACTACCTAAAAGGATTTTTGGTGCTGAAGGTCATCGAGAGAGGGGGGGTGGAGGGGGGAGACAAGTGGTGACAGGCAGATTAAACTGCCACAAGCAAAGGAGTTACTTTTCTAGAGGAGATGGTTGAGAGGCTTACAACAGAAAAGAGCTCCGTGAGCAAGGCAAGAGATCGGGAGAGGGGTGTGCTCTGGAATGGAGGTCAGAGAAGGACTTGGTGGACAGAACAGGACAAGCACAGGGAGGATTTTCTGGAGCAGAGGTAGAGGAGAGGTTGGCTGTAGGGGACATCATTGCAGAATTGTTTAAATAAGTAAGAGTAAAAACTGAAGGATCCTAATTTAGGCCAATGGTGGCCGTAGTTATTGAGGCCAGATTTCAGTAGACAAACTAGTCAGGGTTTGTTGACTCTAAATTAGTGAACCCAGAGTCTTAAGATTAGAACACAGGAATGCTAATAGGGTGTCTCTGGGAGACAATTTGGAAAATTTGGAAGGACTACAGATCCTATCCTGCTGTTCCAAGTATCCCTGAATCTTTGGGAAGGTGGATAGATGGATCCAAATACGTAGAAGAGAGAATCCCCAAAAGTTCTGATTAAAGGGTGTCACGGAGTCAAGAAATGGGAAAGACTCCTGGAGTCTCTGGAGACCCCACAGACAGGAAGGAAGGGAGGGATTCCTAGAGCCCCAGGGTCTGTGTCCCGCACTTCCACCTTGGACTGGAATGGTTAGCTTGTCCTAAAGGCTTCTTACTTGGTGCGTGAAGTCGGTCAAAGTTGAAGAGCCTCCTACCTGGAGATCAGAGTCCCAGGGACAGGGTGAAGGAGAGAGAATAGGGGAGAGATAAGGCCTTTCTGGCTTTTCGCAGGGGGCCAATAATACCTCAAGCCACATGGGGTGGCCATCCACGAGACATGCACAATTATGTGTGCAAAGGCCACGAGGTCTTTCAAGTGGCTGTTGAACCAAACTAAGCTCGATAGGCTGTGTGCTCCCAATGAAGAAAGGCCTTGGAAGAAGGTGGAAGGCAGCAGAAAGGCTCGATGAGGGGCTGCAAGGAGGTGGGTGGACCCTCAGCGGAGGGCATACAGTTACTCCCGGCAATTTTCCTCTCCCTGTTCTTGGCAGTATATGTTGGGAAAATGGAGGAGAACATAAAGGGAATAGGGGCCTTTTCAGTAGGGCCCTCAATGGGATGATTACAGCTGGGATTAGGTGGGTTGCCCTGCCTGCACATCAAACAAGTTTGCATATACCTGGGATTTTGCCTGGCATCTCTATGGGCCTGGAACAATGGAGTGAGGGTCAATCCTTCAACACTGTTAAACTACTTTCATTCTAATTTGTTGTTAAACTTTTACAAAGTAATTTTATACTTTCCATACATATTTAGAGTATGATTATAACCACCAAGTCTTTTTAGTCATTGCTTAGTCTTTTGTTTTCTTTATGATATAAAATGTAAGTCCAGGAGTTACAGAATATATGGAAGTTTAATGACTAATCAAAAGGAGAATGTAAAAGAGATCACCAAACAGGTTAAAAATATATATAACATTTCAAGGAAGGCAGAAACTTTCTTTATATTCTAATTTTATCTTGCTCCATCTCTTCACCTGACAGAAATAAACTTTGATGTATATGGTAATAATTTTCTTGCTTTCCTTTGCCTTTTGATTACCAGTATGTGTATTTCTATTTGATATTCATTCAGCCAAAATGTACAGCATATGTTTACACCAATGGAATAATTAATATACACTACATTATTAGTTAACATGTTCATCACCCTAAAGGGGTCTTACTTTTTATAGTAATTCGCTCTTCTTCAAAGGCATCTACTATTTTGCTTTCTGTTACTGAAGCTTAGTGTTATTTTTTTTGCCAGTTTTGTAGCTTGAACTCAGGTTCTGAGTGCTGTGCTTGAGCTTTTAGAGGCTAGGACACTACTACTTGAACAGCAACTCCACTTTTAAATTTTTGGTAATTTTTGGAGATAAGAGTGTCACAGAGTTTCCTTCCTGGGCGGGTTTCAAAGTGTGATTCCAAGATCTCAGCCTCTTCATTAGTTAGCATTATAGATATAAGCCACTAGCACACAAATAGTGCTAATTTATAAGTATTGTAGAAATGTACTAATATATTTTTGACCCATTTTTTTATCCATTTGGCATAGTTGTTTAAAGATTTATCTATCTGTATCTTGCTATAGTATGTATTCATTATTTTTTACTTTATACTAGTATCCCATAATACGATATAATATGAATATGCTATTTTATGTGTTCCTCTTTTGCTGGATATTTAGGTGTTTCCACATTATGACTATTATAAGTGAAGTTTTAAGGAAGATTCATAGGTCATACTTTTAATGGGTCTATCCTTACCCAACTATTGTGTAAATATGTGAAATAGAATGACTGGATCATGTGGTGTGTATGCTTGACTTTCTTGGCTTTTTTAAAATTTAATTTTATTGTAAAAGTGATGTACAGAGAGGTTACAGTTACATACATTAGGTAGTGAATATATTTCTTGTTGAACTTGTTACCCCTCTCCCTGACTTTTTTTAATCTGGTAATTTTTCTATTGGCTCAGGGCTGGAGCTCTAACTCTTGAGTCACACCTCTACTTCTGCTTTTTTTGGACTGGGTAATCTGAGAGATAATTGTCTCTTCCTGACTAGCCTTGAACTTCCATCCTCAGATCTCAACCTCCATTTTAGCTAGGATTATAGATATATGCCAATTTTGCCCAGCTTTGAAGATGCATACAGTTGTAATTGGCATTGAAACTTTCCTTATTCGAGGTTTAATGTTGCCTGAGATTTGCAAAAAGTAAAGGAGGTACTTATTTAGAATTTTCCTATTTATCTCCTGTATGCTCCTGTATACTCTCTCACTACATTTGTATGCTTGACTTTTAAAAAAACCACCAAATGGTTTCCTACAAGTATGTAACAATTTGTTTTCTTCCAAATTAGTCTAATAATTAGTACTGTGAATGCAATTGAGGCTATTTCCTTAATTTCACATATTGAATCTCTAACTCCACAATGTGACCATATCTGGAGATAAGGTCTTAGGAAGTAATAAAGGGTAAATGACCAGCCCATAAATGTTGGGTACTAAAAGAGGAAGAAAGGAAAATTCTCCCTGTAAAGACATTGTGAGAAAGTGGAAATCTGTAGGCTAGGAAGGGAAGCTTTATCAGAACCTTACCCTACTGGAATTTCACCACAGATTCTCTAGCTTCTACAACTGTGAGGAAATCAATTTTCAGTATTTTAGCAACCTAGATGATTATACTTTCTCATGCCATCCCAAGATGACTAAAATAGCACATTGTTTTTTGTTATGTTTTTTTTTTTCATACTGACATTAGGGTTTGAATTCACAGAGCCCTAGAGCTATGTAGCCCTAGAGCTATGAAAGCTTGAAGCTGCCAGCCAAAGACCATAGGGAGTCATAGCATGAGCCTATTCATATCCTGTCTTGGCTTTCTCACTCATGGCTGATGCCACACCACTTGAGCTTCTAGTCTCATCAGTTACCCTTTTGACAATCATTGATCTATATTCTCATATTGACTTTCTGTTAAAGGGTGGATTCCAGTACAAGGCCTGCTCAGAACAAATCATCAGATCCTTTCTAAAAACAAACTAAAGCAAAAAGTGCCAAGAGAATGGCTCTACTACTGAAATTCTAAAACTGAAGCCAGGACTTCAGTCCTCACTACTGTAAAGTAAATAAATAAATAATAAATAAAATGAAAAGACATATATGTCTAAGTCAAGATGAAGCTGCAGTTCTCTCTGGGCCTTCCCTATGACAGCTTTTAACCTCAGTAGTGGAGGAGCATAGCATATGCAAAAGTACCTTGAAGCCAGACAGGAACCTGTACCATTGGAGCCATAGAACCCCAGAGCCCCAGAGCTAAAGCAAAAAAGATGTGAAGGTATAGTCCAGAGATCCTGAGGAATCACAGCATGAGCCTAATCCCACAGATCACACCTCACCTTAGCACATGAGAGGGGTAGTTTAGGGAAATCTGACAACTGCAAAGCATACACAACTCTTGCTAACAGGCTTTCAGCCACCAGACAAGAAAAATGTGCCAAATTCACTCAAGATACTTCATCAAGCTCCCTTGGCAGCATCTCAGGGTGGTACCTGATACTCTCTGGAGTCACAAGCTAGACCCAGTCTGAGGGACTGCCTATAACAAATTCTAAGCAAGCCATTAGTACAGGATTCTGTCCACAGCAATTGATAGCAATGACATTTCTGTATATGTAGTGAAAAGGCCAACTATCTATGCAATCATGCTTGGAAAATGACTCTAAATTTTTCTTTATGTTTTTTTCTTGTAAAGGTGATGTACAGTTCAGTTACAGTCACATAAGTAAGTAAATTAGTACAATTGTTATGAAACATTGTTACCCTCTCCCTTGTTTTCTCTTGCTATCCCTACCCTCGATTCCCTCCCCCACAAGCTGTAAAGTTCATTTCCAACATAGTATCTAGTGAGTATTGTTGTTGCATTTGTTCACCCTTTGTCATTTGTCTCACCATTTTTGTGATTCCCATTTTTATCCCCAAATGAAATAAACATATAAAATACAAAGGGTGCTGAGGGGCTGGGAAGGTGGCTCAGTGGTACAGTGTTTGCCTTGCATGCATGAGGCCCTGGGTTTGATTCCTCAACACCATATAAGTAGAAAAAGCCAGAAGTGGTGCTCCAGTGGTAGAGCATTAGCCTTGAGCTGAAGAGCTGAGGGACAGTGCCCAGGCCCAGATTTCAGGCCCCATGACCAAAAAAAAAAAAGAAAAGAAAGAAAGGGTGCTGAAATCCAAAACAGTGACAACAGGGGGTAAACCAAAGAGAAGAAATTAAAGATAAAAATAATTGTATACTGTACACTAAGGGGGAAAAGTAAACTCTAGTTTCCATATCTTGTAAATCATTTTGATTAGCACCATTTCATAAGGTCATATGCACATAGGTATTGAGATATTATGATACACTGATAGAACTTTCCTAGATATATACTAATTATTCCAAATGAGAGAAAACAGTCAGCATATGTTTCTTTGGGTCTGGCTTACTTCATATGATTTATTACTAATATGATGTATCTCCAAGCTTTCCATTTCCATATGAATGTGGAAATGTCATTCTTCTGATGGAAGCATAGAATTCCATTGCGTATATATACCACATTTTCTTGATCTGTTCATCCACTGAAGGGCATCTGGCTTGATTCCATGTCTTGGCTATGGTAAAAAATGCTACAATGCATATAGTTCTGCTGGTAGCTTTAGTGTGGACTTGTTTATGCCAACAATGAGAAGACTAAGACTGAAATCAGGAAAGTAACTCCTTTTGTAATTGGCTCAAAAAAAAAAAACCCTAGAAATTAACTTGCCTAAAGATGTGAAGGACCTCTATAATGAAAACTTTAAATACCTAAAAAAAGGAAATTAAAGTAGATTTATGGAAGTGTAAAAACCTCCCATTCTCCTGGATTGGGAGGATAGACATTGTGAAAATGACAATACTGCCAAAAGCCATTTACAAATTCAATGCAATACCCATCAATATCCCAACAACATGCTTTAATGAAATAGAAGAAGCAATCCAAACATTCATACAGAATAATAGAAGATCCCAAATAACAAAAACAATCATTACCAGGTGGAACAGTGCTGGGGGAATATCAATACCAAACTTCAAAATATTACAAAGCTACAGTAATAAAAATAGCTTGGTACTGGCCCATGAACAGGCCTGAGAAACAATGTGATGAATAGAAGATCCAGAAATGAACTCACAGACCCATGCCTACCTCAGCTTTGACAAGGGAGCCAAAAAAAAAAAAAAAAAAAAAAACAGGATGAAAAAAACCGCCTGTCCAACAAATGGTGGTGACAGAATTGACTATACATGTGCAAAAAATTTGAAATTATACCCTTATATATCAACCTGCACTGGAATCAACTCAAAATGGATCAAAGATTACAATGTAAAATCAGATACCCTGAAAATATTACAGTAAGTATTAGGAGAAACAGTAGGGCTCATTAGCAAAGGTCAAAACTTTCTCAATAAAGATCCAGATACACAACAAGTCAGAGAAATGTTGAATAAATGAGATTGCCTTAAACTGCAGAGCTTCTGTATGGAAAAGGACATAGATAGCAGGATAAATAGAAAGCCTACAGATTGGGAGATCTTCACTAGCCATACAACAGGCAAGAGCCTCGTATCTAAAATATACTTAGAGCTCAAAAAATAAACCCCCACCCCTCCTAAACAAATCCTAAAACAAACAACCACCCCATTTCTAAGGGGGCTAAAGACTTAGATACTTCTCTGAAGAGGAATAAGAATAGAAATGTTTAACATCTCTGGCCATAAAAATGCAATTCAATAAATAAATAAATAAATGCAATCCAAAGCTGCATCGAGATACCACTTCATCCAAGTTAAAATGGGCGTTATCAAGAAAATTAGTAATACTAGATGCTGGTAGTGATATGGCTAAAAGCGAATGCTACTACACTGTTGGTGAGAATCTAAACGTGTTCAGCCATTTTAGAATGCAGTAGGGAGTTTCCTCAAATGGTTAAACATGGAGGTTCCCTATGACCCAGCAATACCACTCCTGGACATTTACCCAAATGATCACAAACAAGCCTATACTAAAGCTATCACTACAATATTTCTTTTTTTTTTTGGGGGGGGGGTCGGGTTGTGGGGAGGGGCCTGAACTCTGGGCCTGGGCGCTGTCACTCAGCTCTTCAGCTCAAGGCTAGCGCTCTACCACTTGAGCCACAGCGCCACTTCTGGCTTTTTTCTTTTTGCTTATATGGTGCTGAGGAATCGAACCCAGGGCCTCAGACATGCAAGGCAAGCGCTCTACCACTGAGCCACCTTCCCAGCCCCAACCAGTACAATATTTCTAACAAACTCCCTAATGAATCTTTAAAGTCACTCTGTTAAAAAAAAGAAAAAGGGAAGAAAGTTTACAATAGAAAGTGATTTATGGACATATAATTGACACACATAAAACTTACATAAAATTCAATAGTTTTTAGTAAATTTACTCATTTACCATCAACAAAATCCTGTTTTAGAACTTTGCATAAAGAGTATTAAAAATAGATTTTCTAAGCCAGGTGCCTGTGGCTCATGCCTGTAATCCTAGGTATTCAGGAGGCTGAGATCTGAGGATCCCGGTTCAAAGCCAGCACGGGCAGGAAAGTTCGTGAGACTCTTATCTCCGATAAACCAGTAGGACACCCGAAGTGGTGCTGTGGCTCAAGTTTGTGTTTTGTTTTGAATTATATTTTTGTATTTGCCTTCTAGTAGGTCAATCCATGTTTCTCAAGGTTTAGTGTAACAGGGCTTTTAAAAAAAGTGGAATTGGGATTGAACTCAGGGCTTTGTGCTTGGTAGATGGGTTCACTCTCAGCTGAGCAATGCTTCCAGCTCACTTTAGGTTATTTTTAATATGTATTTGGTATTAAGTAATTTTACCAGGGAGTTTCACTTCTAGAAGTCAGGTTATGATACAGTGCATGTGGATCAGGGTCTCCCCTTCCGTCATTATCTCCGGTTATTTTATTTATTTGTACATAGCCTCATACTTTTGTTCGAAGTGGGCCTCATTCATGTAGGATGGTAGGCAAATGCCAGCACAATGAACGTTCGTGTAGATCAGTTCTCCCTAACTTTCTGGAGAGGGGGATGTACAGAGGATTTAACAGAGCCTTGAATTTGTTCAAAAGGTGTGGCACGTCTCAACACACACACGTATACTTGTCAGTTTTTGCCTGATCCTTGTGCAATATGGTGTTTCATAGATGATGTGTGTGTGTGTGTGTATATGTGTGTGTGTTCACCATCCAGTGAGCCTCACGTACTCATGTAGCTTTCGTAGGCTTGACCTCGGGACCTGGGAGGCATCCCTGAGATTTTTTTTTTCTCCCAGCTCAAGACCAGCACTCTACCACAGGTCCACTTCCGGGTTTCTGGTGGTTAACTGGAGATAAGAGCCTAAGGGACTTTGCAGATGTGGCCAGCTTTAAACCGCCATCTTTAAATCTCAGCCTCCTGAGCAGCTACGATTAGAGGCATAATGGTAGATGAGTTTTAAATAGTACGCTAAATGTTAAACTGTCACTGCGCTAGACGGTGTTTGACTTATTGCGAACGCCAGTGCCAGTGCGTGGGGTGGTGGCGCGCAGAAATCTGGATGTCAAAAGTTCACAGTGCTCCCTGAGGTGAGGCATATCCGGGAGCTAGGCGGAAGTCACCAAATCCAAGTTTGCACGTGGGGTTAAAGGGCATCCGGGAGGTCGGGAGGGAAATGGCTGTTAGTCTTAGTGATCCAGAGAGTGGCTTCTGTCAGAAAGAGGTAATAGAGTTTCTAAATGAGCAAATACCTCAAAATGTTAGTCAGGGCTTTTGTAAATTGGAAGGGTGTGAGTCTTGGGTTGATTTGGAGAAAAACCTGCAGGCTATCATAACTGATGCCTCAGTCCCAGTAGCGGCTAAGACGGCGTGTGCGTGGGGCGCGTTGGCTTTGGCCGTTCGCTTGGCCAGGAAACAAAACCAGGTCTATACAGAAAAGGAAAAGAATCTGCGGGATCAGTTAGATGAGCAGAAGCTGTTAATTACTCTCTTGATGGGGATGGTAAATAAACTGAGGAATACGTGGGAAAATGAACGGGAGGAGGCTCAGTTACTACTTAAAGAAAACCTCAGAAACCTTTATAGAGCAGAAGGGGAGCGAAATGGTCTCAAGAATTTTCTTGTTACCGTGTTTGGCACTCACCGCCCAAAACAGGATGGAACAAACGAATATGAAAATAAGAGAATTGAGAGTCAGGATTTAGGTGCTCATGGCTATATTCAGGATTCTGTTAGATACTGGACTACAGAGAAAATGACGAATGTATCTGGTCTACCTGTGGCTTCTCTTACTTCTGTTCCTTCTGCTCTTCCTACTGTTTCTGCGGCTTCTATTCCTGCTCCTCCTCATATTGTTACCGCTCCTCCTCTTGCTATTGCTCCTCCTACTGTTGTTCCTCCTGCTATTGTTGCTGCTCCTCCTATTGTTGCTCCTATGCCTGTCTTTCCTACAGATGGAGAGCAAATAGACACATCAGTTTATTTTAATGGGAATGATATGGGGAGTGATTCAACTTCTTACCATGATCTGGAGACCTGGTCTCAGACCACCCCAATGATATCCTTTAGTCTCCCTGAATCTTCTAGTTCACAGGCACCTTTGTGTCATACCAGCCAATTAGCAGCCCCAGCAGAAACTCTGGCAGTTTCTTCTCAGAATTACCCTGCATCTAGCCGGAAAGGTAAACAGCTGAATACAAAAAAGTTTGTGCCCAGAAAGTTTAATCCCGACTATAAGTCTCCAAGATTCTTGCAGTTTTTGAAAAAGCGTAGACACGGTGATTGGGACTGTAGTGAATGTCAGGTAATGAATTTCTCTTGGAGAAATGCATGTTATAGGTGTAAAAACTTCCGCAACACAAACAAATGTGCAGAGTTTTCCTTCAAACAGACAACAGAGTGAACATTTTAAGTAATTTCTAGTTAATTCATGTTCTCTGGTTCTTTTGATATACAAAATGATAAGCAACAATGAATAAAAATTGAATATCAATTATCTTTACATTACCAAATTTTATTTACTTCTACCTACGGGAGGAGCCACATATGCTATAATAGTTAGTTAAATGAGGTTTAATAATAAACCTAGTTTCTATTTCTATTTTCATAAACTAGTTTCTATTTCATTAAAACCAATAATTACCTTTATTAATAGGCTAGTTCACAAAATTAATTTCATTAAGTAACCTTCTTTTTAGTTTTTATGAAAATAGAATTTCTTTATAACTTTAAAATTTTCCTTCATTAAAGAAAATTTAATAGAGAAAGAATACAATTGAAACTGAAAATCATACAAACATAACCCAGAGACAATCTCGCATGTCTATCTTGTTACTCCTCTTTTCCAAACAGACAGATACACATACAAGTGTCTATAGAAAAAATACTCATTTCTAGAGTGAAATCAAACTGTTTATACATCTGAGGACTTTTCCCTTTACAAATCATTTACATTTAGAAACTTCAGGAAGATACATATATTCACATGAAATGCTAATTTGACTCTGCACAGATAATTATTTTTCAGAAATTATCATAAATACATATATGTATATACATATATATATAAACATTATTCCCAATCTTTCTTTGATACCATTTACTAGATACTGCTGTCTGTCTGCCTGTCGGTCTGTTTATGTTGTTTGTAATAATAAACTGGAACTCAGGGCTTTGTGCATACAAAGCAAGCTCTCTACCACTGAGCTGCATCCTCACCCCTGAGGCTGTTTAA
This sequence comes from Dipodomys spectabilis, assembly GCF_019054845.1. NCBI lineage: Eukaryota > Metazoa > Chordata > Mammalia > Rodentia > Heteromyidae > Dipodomys > Dipodomys spectabilis. The sequence continues at coordinate 1,965,671 of NW_024871030.1, read as the reverse complement.
TGTTTTACATGTTCATATTGCTTTTTGTTGCCTTTTTGTTTTTTTCTTAGTGTGTCCACAAGAACCAGCACTTGATTTTATTTAAATTTATGTCATTCCTTCCACTTTTTTGGAGAATGTCTTATAGTTTTGTTTATGTTAACTTCCTCATGTTATGCAAATTATTTTATTTCATTTTATTTTATTTTTTGTGTTTGAACCCAGGGTCTGGGAGCTGTCCCTGAGGCATTTTGCTCAGGAACTGGCACTCTACCACTTGAGCCATGGCTCCAATTCTGGTTTTTTTTTTCTCTTTTTTCTTTTTTTCTTTTTGTTTTTCTTGTGTTTGCTTGGAGATGAAATTCTCATGAACTTTCCTGCCTGGGCTGGCTTCAAACCATAATCCTGAGATCTCAGCCTCCTGATTAGTTAAGGAATGAGTCATAGGCTCATTTTTTTTTTAACATTTACATTGTTATTGTAGAGTTGATAGAGTATTTTTTGTGTTTAATTTTTAAGATGAGAAATTTAGGCCGAGTGGGATTTGGTCTTTATTTCAGAAAGAGAGAGAGAGAAATTTTTAATCTGGAATTTCATTCTGAAATTTTAATCTAAGGTTCTTAACTAAAATGATAAAGAAAATAATTGGCAAAGGGTAGGTTTTACATTCCTTCACATTTCATTTTATTTTTTTTTGAGGGGGTCTGGTCGTGGGGCCTGAACTTTGGTCCTGGGCGCTATCCCTCAGCTCTTCAGCTCAAGGCTAGAGCACTACATGAGCCATAGGCACCACTTCTGGCTTTTTTTTTTTTCTGCTTATGTGGTGCTGAGGAATGGATCCTAGTGCCTCATGCATGCAAGGCAAGCGCTCTACCACTGAGCCACCTTCTCAGTCCCTTCTTTCACATTTTAAATGCTTTTTTTTTTTGCCTGTCTTGGGTCTTGAATTGAGTGTTCCTGAGCTCCTTTTGCTCTAAGCTAGCAGTCATCACTTGAATCACACAGTTACTTCCTGCTTTTTCGAGTAGCTTATTGGAAATGAGTCTCATGGACTTTCCTGCCCAGGCTGGCTTGGAACCATAATCCCGAGATGTGAGCCTCCTGAGTAGGTAGGATTGCAGGCATGAGCCACTGGCGCCTGGCCTAAACTATATTTTTAAATGTGAAATTTTGCCACATTTTAAAAATTCAAAAATGCTACATTTCAGCTTTGTGGTGCCTGCCACCATAGAGTGTGAAATTGGGGAAGAGGCATGGCATTTTAAAACTGTGCAATGATTAGAGTATTTGCCCTAAATTTTGGAAAGTGTTAATAAGGCAATACATTTCTAGATGCTCTGTATGTATTTTAAGGTGGAAAAATACTTTCACACCATATAAAATTGTCTTTTGAGGAGTTTTAGGAAGCATTTTAGTAAGGCAAATGAATAATAAAAATTACAATAGGCAATAATCTAATTTGTATGTTTGAAGACAAAATTTGGAATGTTTGGTGTTGGGATTTTTGCTTGGTGACGGAGTGAATCCTTTCTGCGTTCTTGGATTTAATCTCTAGCATCACAAGTAATGTTATGAAAATGTCTAAGAATTTATAGAAGGTAATCCACATCAATTTGTAACAGAAAATTTGTAAGCTGTAATGGGAAAATTGTTTTCCTGTTTCTTCCTGGTATGAACTATATTGTAGTTTTCTGATACTGTCTGTTGATTTGAAGGATTTTGAAGTAATGAAATATTCTGATAATGATTCTACTCTTATGCCTAAGAGCCATGAAAACATAAAAATTCATTCTCCAAATCTTCCTGTGGAATAATAATTCAAAAACACCAGTGAAACACTAATGATTATGAAAAATTATGTTTAAAAATTGAGACTTAAATAAAAGTCTCCTCTTGAACCTATGAAAATGAAAATTAAGAAAAATATGAGTCTTCCAAGCCAGTATTTTTCAATGTTTCCTTTCAATTTGTTTCTATTAAGCATCATTAAATCTAAGATACTTTAGGACCTATTTTCAAGTTTCCTATTCCCCTAGATATATTATTTCTAAAGAAAATACAGAGCTACTCAGTTAAATTTGATTTTCAGGTAAGGGTGGAATTTTTTTTCTTTACTGATGATTGAATTCAGGGCACTGTGCTCTACTACTTTAGTCACACCCACAGTCCTTTTGGTTTTAGTTTCTGATTTTCAGACAGGCGCTACTGCTGACTTTCCTGAACTGGCCTGCAACCAAGATCCTCCTGTCTCTGACCTGAAATAGGTGGGATTGTGGCTGTGGCTGCATGCTACAATGCCTGCTCTACAGATGTTCCAAATATTGCTTATACTTTCATTTGCTAAATCTGACAACACTGAAGAGTGGTATTGATTTCCTTTTTAAGTATAACTTGTATAAATGATCATTGAAGAGCAATTGGACTTTTACTTTTTGATTGACAACTAATGCAGTACAATGTGGTATTTTCTTATATGTAAACAATATGGAATGTTCAAAGCATACAAATATATACAATCATATATATATTTACATTATATATGTATATATATATATATATATATATAGTAAACGTATAGCCTCACATACTTAACATTTGTGGCAATAACATTTAAAATCTACTCTTTTGGCAATTTTGAAGCATATAACAATGATTATTCACTATAGTAATACTTCCCTATGATAAATCTCAAACGCTTATTCCTGTTGTCTAGCTGAAATGTTGTACTCTGACCATTGCCTCCCAATTTTCCACACCCCCATATTTTGGTGGTAAATATTCTACTGTTTCTTTCCATGAGCATGACTATTTCAGATTCTACAGCATTGGACTTTCTGGGCTTGATATATTTGGACTTTTACAATTTGGAGCAAGCATCAGAATTCATGGCAGAAGAGCCAAAAAGAAGGAAAGAGAAACCTCAAGACACTCAAGACACATTCAGAAGTGACATATGAATGCATAAGTTTGGTATTGATAATATATAGCATAGTATGACATATTTTGTTTGATAAAATGTATTTGGGAACATGTAGCAATCAATTGGAATTATGAGCTCTTGCCCTGGAAATCTCTGGCTCTGTCGCTGTAGCAACCTAAATGGTCCCTATGTTTGTCTTCCCCATTACCAGTTGGATTATGAAAAAATCTGCATTGCACCCCAGTGCCCAGAATTTGGCTCCTTCAACTATTCTCCATAAATGGGAACCAGGGCTCCTTGGAGGGTAGCTGGTACCAAGTCCTGGGGCTGGAGAAGGTAAGATGGGCCTGGAACATCTTGCCATGTGCAGAGCTGACTCAAGCAAAGAGCAACACATTGAACCTTACAAAAACAAGAGGCCTACCTAAAGAAATCAGTCACTGGGCATAGAGTGAAAAATGAACATTAAACTGTGCAGTGATTATAGTCAATTGGAACAGTGGCATATACTAAAATGATGTTTATTTGTTGGTATTTAATTATAGAATAGGCTAAAGCTGGTTGCTGGTAGCTTACTCCTGTAATCCTATTTTCGCAGGAGGCTGAGTTCTGGAGAAGTATGGCTTGAAACCAGCCTGGGTAGAAAAGTTGACAAGACTCCATCTCCAAAACTTTACTGACAAGAGTCAGGTGCTGGTGGCATGGTTCAAGGGGTAGAGAACCATTTGAGCAAACCAACCTGAGTCCACATGAGGCCCTCATTGCAAACATTAAGCCTTGATTGTAAACACTGGCACTGGCCAGAGTAAAGAAAAAAGGTGAAAAGTGCTTATGATGTGCACAGAAATGCCCAATATTGTTCATTAAAATGCTATGCTATATATTTATCAGTCCAATTTATGGAAATTCTACACAATGAAGAAGTTAATACGAATGGACATATGGACTATGGGATTCATTAATGTAAAACATTGTTTGGCAAAAAAAGGATGGGGAGAAATGCACAGGTGAGCTTTATGTAAAATGTATAGAAAGACATAAAACTGGTGGAAGCAATACCTGTCAAAATAAAAATACAATGTTTTAATGATTGGAGATATTGTGAAGGCTTAAATATTCTGTGTTTTACATTACTAAGATAAAAATATTTGTTGATTGATGTGACAAAATTTGCAAACAATATATATGAAGAGACATACTTATTGGGACCATGTGTGGAACTTTCTTCTAATGCCCAAAATGAATATTCTTATACTTGCCTGATTGTCATCTACCTGGTGTAATGAATGTTTGCATAAATAAACTGGTATTACTAATCCACATTACTTTCATGTATCCTGTGCATTGCTGTTGCCATAGGGAAAGAATTCTTAGAGTGCAGTAGATAGGGAGAACAACTTATTTTTACAATATTATTTCTTTAAAGACACCACACGTGAACACATTATCTCTCCCTGTCTTTTCCTTAAAATAATGATCTCTGCTTTAGTTTATGATGCATAATAGTAAGATGGGAATATAGATTATATGTTGGATTCTGAAGTCACTAATTTATTTTGGAAAGTTGTGGAAATTGAATCTTAGGTTGTAAGTTCATTGAAAAACTCTCTTTGACCTAGAAAAATCACATGATTTATCTCTTAGTTTTGAAGTTTTGGTTCTAATAGTGGGATAGTTTGTTTACTGGTAAACTTAAAAGCTTAGACAAAATGGGCTAGATAGGTGGCTTAGTGGCAGAGCACTTGCCTAGAATGCAAGAAATCCTGAATTGGTTTCCTCAGTACCACTTATACTGAAAAGCTGAAGTGGTGCTTTGGCTCAAGAGGTAGCTAGCCTTGAGCAAAAGAAGCTCAAGGACAGTGTCTATGACCTAAGTTAAAACCCCAGGACTGGCAAAACAAAACAAACAAAACAAAAAGAATACCTTAGATGAATCATATAGTTTAGTTAAGCAAGGTTGTAGTGTTCAGTCTTCAAGTGTGCTTGAGAAGTAACAAAATCTGTCTCAGTAGAACATGCTGCCAGATGTAGCTGATGAAAGAAGACACCCAACGTTGATTGAATTCAGTAGAATTCTCTGGATGAATGAACTTCAGTGGTATTGAATTCCAGAAACAGAATATTTGGTCATGATATAGCCTTTGGTGTGAACTACACATTTGATTTTTTGTTTTTGTTTCTTTGTGGGACTTGATTTCTGGTCCTGAGCAGTGTCCCTGAGTTCTTTTTGCTCTACGGCTTTGACCCAGAGCACCACTTCTGGTTTTCTGGTGGTTAAGTGGAAATAAAGAGTCTCATGGACTCTCCTGCCTGGGCTGGCTTTGAAATGAAATCCTCAGACCTCAGCCTCCTGAGTAGCTAGGATTACAGGCATGAACCATTGGTGCTCAGCTCACCTTTGATCTTTAACATTTTATTTATGATTATTTCATGTTTTCAAGTATTTTTCAATATCTTCATGCGGTGCTAATTGTCAAGACCATTTTAGTAAATGAAATAAATTTACAAGCTTACCATCATGTAAGAACAATAAAAATATCTCTCTTTATTTATATTATGTTCCTCTAAATAAAATATCCATTAACATGCTTCCAAGAGCAAAATTACATGGAAAGGCAACATTAACTCACCCTGGCTTGACCAATCATTTGTCTATGGCAACCTGCAGACTCTGCAATTAAATTCAGTTCAGTTTTGTGAATTCTTCCATTGTTCCCCTATGCAAATACACTCATACAAGCTTTTTTTTCTGGCAGCAGGGTTTGAACTCAAGGCCTTGTGTAATTACTTGGTTGCTTGGTTTCTAGCCACTTGTTGCTGATTATTTTGTCTTCTCTTTGTTTTTGTTTAAAACCAAAGAAATTTATTTTTCTGTTCTAGATGCTAGAATTCTAAAATCAAGATGTCAGTAAAGGGAAACCCCTTTCTTGACATTTATTTTTGCTTGCTATACTGCAGACGAAATTTCATGGTCTTTTTTGCCAAGGCTTTCTTCAAACTGTGATCCTATGATTAGCCTCCTGAGCAGCAAAAATTACAAATATGAGCCACCATGCCCAGCACAAATATGTACTTTTATTTCCACTGTTTATTGCGTAAACAATAATATCTGGGTGTTCTGAATGAGAATTTTTTCATTTTACTTAATATATAGTTGGAATTTGTCACTTGTTGTTTATACATGTAGTCCCAGCTACTCAGGAGGCTGAGATTTGAGGGTCATGGTTCAAAGCCTGCCGGGAAGAAATGTCAGAGACCCTTCTCTCCAATTATAGAGAAAAACAGTGGAAGTAGAGCTGCGGCTAAAGTTGTAGAGTGCCAGCAAAAAGCAAAGTCAGTATGAGGCTCTAATTTCAAGCCCCACTAATCACACACACACACACACACACACACACACACACAGACATACTGTAGTGGTGATCTTTTGATATCAGTATTGAGAAATTTTCTGCACTTTCAAAATAACCTAGCATTTGATCATGTGATTGTGCCACAAATATTGATGGAAACAATTTTTATTCCAGTGTCTGGTTATATTAATAATGCTTCCATAAAAATAAAACCCTGTACATGTGGCACTTCTTACTTATACAAGTACCTTTCTATAGGATAACATCTCTGAAATAAGATTTCTGGGTCAAAAGTTAAAACATTACTAATTTTATTTGCAGTTCTTAAAATCCTTGCTATAGGCCTTGTATTTTTTCACATTTCTCAAAGAAATGCTTTATCAGACTGTGCATTTCTGAGTGTTTCCATGTGTTTTCCCACAGCTTGGAAAAAGCTGAAAATATTCCATCAGTTTTCATGAAAAGCAGTCTAGCTTAATGCTTTGCAGCAGCTGCAGCACTACTAAAGATAAATGCCATACATTTTAACCAGGTCTTTTCCTTCCTGAGACTGACTAGAATAAGAAGCTTTTCAAAGGATGGGAGAGATATTTTGTACATCAAGTTAGATACTTAACTCCCATTGTAGGAGCTATGGAATAGATAGATATGTGCTGTGTCAGAAATTTAGTAGTTTGCAGAAAAAAAGGAAAAAAATCATCTGGAATCTGTAATGGTCAATTCTGTAGAGAGATAAGTGCTTATACATTTTGTCATTTGTAGTGTTAGGTGATTTTGTCTGTTAAAACATTATCACCTTCTATAATGAGCAAGATGGGGTGATTTAATGGAGGTGGAAAATAGGAGTGATATTTTGGCCTGATTAATATCAATTGGTATGCATTTGTCTGATATTTCCCTATTTGCTGTCCTTACTAAATATATTGTGGCAGAATTTAGGCCAGTGGGGTCTAACCAAACTTGTATATCTAGAAATCTAATTAAGAAAATTCCTACTTTTTTTTTCTTATGACTCTCCTTTGTGGATCTGCTTTGTACAAGATCCACTGACCTCATTCAGCTAGTTCAATTTCAGTCTCTTTCACTAATTCCTTTTGTTCTAAACCTCTCTAAACACGTATTTTTTACAAAGTTTTAACCCATTTCTCTTTTCCCTCCAGAATCTGAAAATGTTTTCTTCCCTTTTCTCCCATTTAATTCCTAAATGCTGGAATTCTAGACATGTCTCTAAAACCTGTGTCACAACTTGTATATACAAAAACCTGTCCAAACTGAATATACTAAACCTTTGATTTTGAAGTTCATTCTCCTTGATTAATTGATCTTTGGAAGTCACTTTTGTTATTTTACCTTCCAGTTCTTCATATCCAATTGCTAAATCCTAATATTGTATTTCTCATCACCTGCATGTTCTATGGCATTGCTTCTAACTCAATACAGACTTTAATTCTCTCCTGAAAGTTGTATACATGCCTTTGTCTCTACTTCTTGCCCACTGTTATCTCCCACCTCAGAATGTACATCATATGAAGCTAAAGCAATCTTTCTAAAACAAAGCTGAGAAAGCACATCCTCTGATCAAAAGCCTTTGGTGACATTCTACGGCTGACAGAACAGTGTCCAAGTACTTAGCTAGTCATTGGAAGAGTTTCCTGATATTGGCGCCAGTATTTATATTTACCTGTTTCTTGTCTTTCTTTCATACCAAAATGGAAACAATAAAAAGTAACCAGAGACTTTGTATTTCATGCTTCTTTATATATCTTTAGTGTCTAAGAATGAAACTTAAACATATAGGAACAAAACAAATACTTGCTGAGTAAGCTCTATTTTTAACAGATATTTATTCATTATTTCTACTTTATTTACTTCCTCTTTATTTTTATTTTTAAAATTAGTATTGTAAAGGTACAGAGGTGTTAGTTACGTAAATCAGGTAATGAGTACATTTCTTTTTGGACACTGTTTAACAGATATTTAGAAGTGCCATGTATTTTTGATATCTCTATGTACTTGATCTTTTTGTTTCTTTGTGATGTCTTAGGAAAGATTTCTTTTTTAAAAAATATATTTTTTATTGCAAAGATACTGTACAGAGGGGTTACAGTTACATGAGTAAGGTAATGAGTACATTTCCTATTGAGCATTGTTACCACCTCCTTTGTTTATCACCTACCATCCCTTCCCTCCCCACCTCCCCAACTCCTCCTTCCCCCCTCCCCCCGCAAAGTTGTAAAGTTCATTTTCAACCTATTGTCTTATATATCTCATTCTGTAGCCTTATTTCAACATTTTGTTTTATATATATATATATGTGTGTGTATATATATATATATCTATACACACACATATATATATATATATATATATACATACATATATATATATACACCGGATGCAGGACACTGGAATCAAATACAGTGACAACAGGGGTTGTACCATGGGGGAAGAACATACAAAGAAAAAAATCACATAATACATTATAAGTACATTACAAAGAACAATGCGAAAGATAAAATCTCGTGTCCTATCTTGGTGTTCATTTTGCTTAGCATCAGATTATATGGTCATATGTACATACCTTTTTAACTCTTCTGCTTGGCCTAGACATATACTAGTTATTACATATACCTATGTTTCTTTGGGTATGGCTTACTTAACTTAATATAATTTTTCCAAGTCTTTCCATTTCCTAAAAATGGGGTAGTGTCATTCTTTCTGATGGAGGCAGAGAATTCCATATACCACATGTTCTTGATCCATTTATCTACTGAGGGGCATCTGGGTTGGTTCCATATCTTAGCTATGGTGAATAATGCTGCAATAGATATGCTTTTGTTGGAAGCTTTAGTATGGCCTTGTTTGGGATCATTTGGTTAAATGCCTAAAACTAGAATTGTTGGGATCTCTATGTGGAGTCTTTTCAGGAACCTCCACACTGCTTTCCAAAGTGGTTGAACAAGTTTATATTCCCAGCAACAATGCAGTAGGGTGCCCTTTTGGCTACATCCCCTCCAGCATATGTTGTTATTAGATTTCTTGCTTATAGTCATTCTAACTGGGGTGAGGTGGAGTCTCAATTTTGATTTGTATTTCTTTTATGGCTAGAGGAGTTGAGCATTTCTTCATGTGTCTATTGGACTTTCTTATTTCCTCTTCTGAAAAGTCGCTCTGTAAGACTTTAGCCCACTTAATAATCAGGCAATTGTTTCTTTGAGGATTTGTTGTTGGAGGGATTTAATTTTTTGAGTTCTAAGTATATTTTCGATATGAGACCCTTGTCTGTTGTATGGCTAGTGAAGATCTTCTCCCAATCTGTGGTCTTTCTATTGATCTTAATAGCTATGTCTTTTGCCATGCAGAAGCCCTGCAATTTCATGCAATCCCATTTGTCCAACCATTCTTTGACTTGTGTTTCTATGTCTTTATTCAGAAAATTTGTCTGTGCCAAGGAACCCTAGAGTTTCTCCTTCCTTCCTGTAATGTTTTCAGGGTGTCTGCTTTGATTTCGAGGTCTTTGATCAATTTGAAGTTGATTCTGGTACAGGGTGATATATAAGGATCCAGCTTTAGTTTTCTACAGGTGTTTAACCAATTTTGCCAGCACCATTTACTGAAAAGGGTGTCTTTCTTCCATTATATTATTTTAGCTTCCTTGTCGAACATTAGGTGGCTATACGTCTGTGGATTCATTTCTGAATCTTCAGTTCCACTCCATTAGTCCTCAGTTCTGTTCTTGGATCAGCACCAAGGAATTTTGTTTACTATGTCTTTGTAGTACAGTTTAAAATTTGGTATTGTTATTCTTCCAGCACTGTGCTTTCTGCTAAGGATTGTTTTTTGCTTTGGGGGGTCTTTTATTGTTCTATATGAATTATTGGAGTGCTGCTTCTATTTCATTGAAGAATGAGGTTGGGATATTGATAGGTATCGCATTGAATTTGTAGACAGCCTTTGGCAGAATGGCCATTTTCAGGATGTTAATCCTCCCAATCCAGGAGCATGAGACGATTTTCCACTTGCTTAGTTCTGTTTTAATTTCCTTTTTCAGGATTTTAAAGTTTTCATCATAGAGATCCTTCACTTCTTTAGTTAACTCCTAGGTACTTTATTTTTTGTGGGGCTATTAAAAAAGAGTTACTTTCCTGATTTCGGTAGTGCTCTTCTCATCTTTGGCATACAGAAATGCCATTGATTTTTTATGGTTAATTTTATACTCTGCTCCTCTGACAAAGTATCAGATCAGCTCAAGTAACTTGGGAGTGGAGTCCATGGGGTTCTTTAAATACAAGATCATGTCATCTGCAAAGAGGGAGAGTTTTATTTCATCTTTCCCTGTTTGGATCCCCTTTATGTTTGCATCTTGTCTTATTGCTCAAGCTAGGCATTCTAATACTAAATTGTTTGAAGTAGAGAGAGTGGACATCCTCGTCTTGTTCCTGAATTTAGATGAAATGGCTTTAGCTTTTCACCATTATGTATAATGCTGGCTGTAGGTTTGTTGTAAACAGCCTTTATGATATTGAGGAATGTTCCATGAATTCCTAGTTTTTCCAGAGCTTTCATCATAAAGAGGTGTTGGATTTTGTCAAATGCTTTTTCTGCATCTATTGAGATACTCATGTGGTTCTTATCCTTGCTCTTGTTGATGTAATGAATTATATTATTTGATTTGTATATAATGAACCAGCTTTGCATCTCTGAAATGAATCCTGTTTGATCATGGTGTATGATTTTTTTTTTTGATGAGTTGTTCAAGTCGATTGGCCATTTTGTTTTTTTAACCGGTCATGAGGTCTGAACTCTGGGACTGGGCACTGTCCCTCAGTTCTTCAGCTAAAGGCTAGTGCTCTACCACTTGAGCCACAACACCACTTTCAGTTTTTTCTGCTTATGCAGTGCTGAGGAATCGAACCCAGGGCCTCATGCATGAAAGGAAGCACTCTACCACTGAGCCACCTTCCCAGCTTTGGCCAAAATTTTGTTGAGAAGTTTTGCATCAATGTTCATCAAAGAAATGGGTCTATAGTTCTCTTTCTTTGATGAGGCCCTGGCTGGTTTTGGGATGAGGGTTATGATGGCTTCATAGAAAGTTTGGTAGTGAACTTTTACTTTCAATTTCCTTGAAGAGTTGGAGGAGTATTTGTATGAGTTCTACTTTGAAGGCCTTGTAGAATTTAGCTATAAATCTATCCATTCCTGGGCTTTTTTGAGTGGGAGGTCTCTTATTGCTGTTTCTGCTTAGCACTCCACCACTTGATCCACAGTTCCACTTCTTTTTTGGTAGTTTATTGGAGATAAGAAACTCATGGACTTTCCTGGCTGGGTTAGCTTTGAACCATGATCCATATATCTCAGCCTCCTGAGCAGCTAGGACTATAGGTGTGAGCCATGGGCACTCAGCTCTACTGGATATTTTTTTTTTTTGGTCGGTTGTGGGGCTTGAACTCTGGGCCTGGGCGCTGTCCCTCAGCTCTTCAGCTCAAGGCGAGTGCTCTACCACTTGAGCTACAGTGCCACTTCCGGTTTTCTGGTGGTTTATTGGAGATAGGAGTCTCACGGTCTCTCCTGCCCGGGCTGTCTTTGAACCTCGATCCTCAGATCTCAGCCTCCTGAGTAGCTAGGATTACAGGCGTGAGCCACCAGCGCCGGGCTTCTACTGGATATTTTTGATACTGACTGTCTCTTATTTCCTGAGTATGTTCCTAAGCCAAAGTTCACCTATATTAGGCTTCCAGTAGTTGCTGGAATCACAAGTACACACCGCTGCGTCTGAGTTCCTTCTGTGGAAATGGAGTCTCATAGACTTAACTGCCTAAATTGGTCTGAGACCAAAATTGCCCCAATCACAGCTTTTCTCTTGGGATGCCAGTGCTGAGTGTAACACTGTGTCCAGCAATGGGTTCATAAAGGGGTCTTGTGAACTTTTCTTCCCAGGCTGACCTCAAACTGTAATCCTGCCAGTCTCAGCCTCTCAGATATCTGGGAATATAGGTGTGAGCCACCAGTGCCTAGCTCTGAATTACATAATAGTTCATATCCATGTATGGCAATATTATAATGAAACCATTTCATAAAATTAATATATGCTAATTTTTTAAAGTAAAAAATGTTTGGGGATATAGCTTAATGATAGAATGCTTGTCTAGCATGCACAAGGCCCTGGCTATGTTAAAAAATAACAAAAACCTCAAAAACAAAAACAGATTTTGACATACAATAAAAAAGATTTGACTAGGATACTAACAAGTTCATATTGAGCTGAGCTGTAGTTCAGTGGTAGACTGCATGCTTACTATGCATGATGCCTTGACTAGGTTCAATTTCTAGTGTTGAATACAAAAGCTCATACTATTTAAGGTTTAGTGTCTTCTGTAGTGGTACACTAGCTCTATTTGGTATATTATGTATGAGAATTAGTTATGAAATATCTTGGAGGTGGGGAAAGTGAGATATAATAGAAGTCAGACAATTTGTAGAATGTTTTATATCTAGCAATTAACTCAAGCAAAAACATGAACCACTGTAATCTGACTTCAGAGCCTGCATGTAGTATATTATCTTATATGTTATACAGCTGATACATTTTTGTCTATTATCTGAGTTCATTCCTCTCAATTCCATTATTTGAATTTCTTAGCTTTCTTCTATCTCTGCAAATAATGACTTTTTATCATATTATTTGCCTGTTAAAAAGAAATGTTCCAATCCCAGTAGCTAATTCTTGTAATTCTAGCTACTCAGAAGGCTAAAATCTGAGGATCAGAGTTCAAAGCCAGTCTATATAGGAAAGTACTGAGGTTTGAAGCAGGACTTGTGTATACATGCACGCACCCATACACCTGCACACACACACTTACACACATACACAAAATGAAATACTTTTGCTCCCATCACCTGTTTGGCTGAAACTGGGGTTAAATGCTGTGATCCAATAAACATACATTACTTGAGCTTGGCAGAAAAGATGTGTTACAGGAGTGATTTACAAAATGGCACAGTAGTTCATGAAGTTTTTACCTTACACAAAGTGAGAAATTTTTCCTCATGTCAACAGTTGAATTTAGTTTTTAATAAGATTTTGACTTCTTTTTGTGGGACAGTCCTGGGGCTTGAACTCAGGGCCTGGTTTCTGTCCCTGAGCTTTCGTGCTCAAGGCTAGCACTCTATCACTTGAGCTTTTTTGTGGTTAATTGGAGACAAGAATTTCATGACTCTTTGGTCCTGACTCTCTTCAAACATCCATCCTCAGATCTCAGCCTCCTGAGTAGCTAAGATTACAGGTGTGAGCCACTGGCTCTCAGCCTTATTCTCACTTCCTTGTGTTTGGTTTAAACTAGATGTCATACTTGTCAAAACATGCTCAGAATAAGGCTATCTTTTTGTCTCTAAAAATCAAATGTCAAAGTAATACTAGTGCAGTAGTGATTTTTATGGCACAGAATGGGTTGTCTTCACTCAAAAAAAAACAAACAAACAACAACAACAAAAAAAAAACCCGCTGAAGTAAATGGAATTGGCTTTGCCTAAAGGAGAATCCCATAGGCTACCACTCACTTTTGCTTGCTTTCTCTTATATTCCAAGGCCTTTTGAGCTGCTATTCCTCCACTGCAGTTTAATTAATGGCATCAATATTTCTCTCTTATTACCTCACATCTAGATTCAGTCATCTGGTCAAGCTGTGTTTACCTTCAGAATGCATATCACTAACCCAGCTATTTCCCTCCATGACTCCTAACAGCTGCTACCACCCTAGATCAAATTAATATCTTTTCTGGATTTATTTCCCTAGTGAATGGTTTCACTTATATCCACTCCTTCCTCCTTCATACACTTTCATCATGTAGCAGTCATACATTTATTTCAAATAGACTTCTTATTTGGTATATTCAATGACTCTCCATACACATAAGGAGGATAACTCTCCAAATCCCTAACAACTTACAATATCCTTAATGTCCTGAGTACTTCTGCACTTCAGCTCTCACCAGTCATATACAGTTGGCTTAGATCCACATATACTTTTGTCTTCTAATTCTATCAGCAGTGTTTACCTATTCAAGTAAACATCTCCTGATGGTATTTTAAGACTCAATGAAAGAACCACAAAGAATCCTTCTTTGACTACCTCTTTCAGCTAACTCAAGAGTTTTGGAACTGTGTGTAGCAGAGAGGTGAAACACTTGCCTAGAAAGTACCAGGCCTTTAATTTGATCCTCTGCACAGAAAAAAAGGAGAGTTGATTTTCCTCTTCTGAATCACTATATCCCCTGCTGCTCCCATTTACCTAATATATAACATGCTATAGAATATCTATCAGGTTATATAGCTCCTTTTATATTTGAAGAAACAGTAAATATCCTCTTTATGGTTTCAGTACATAAATCCCTGGAAATTCATATGTTTTGAGAAATGAGTGGTGAATGGATAATGTAACAAATGCATTTAATGAAATTTCACCGCAATAAAGCACAAGTATATGATATAGAATAGCTGTCGAACTGGGATAAGAAGAAACACAAAGGTCTAGATCATAACGTTTTGTGGTGAAATTTGACTACCTGGTGCTGTTAATATGACAACACACAACTAACATAATTTCAGGCTTATTCCACTATCCAACTCAAGTAGCTCCAGGGATAACTTGGTTGTGAAATCATTATTTTATTTGGATTTACTTCAGCCCAGCTCAAAACAACTTCAATTTAAAACAACAAACAATTTAAATTCAAAACAACAAACAATTTAAATATCTCCACAATGTGTCACTAGGTCCAGCAAAGAATCTTCATTCTCGGAGAATAGGTTTTGCTAAATACTAAAGTGAAGTAAGTGATGATGACTCTAGACATTAAGAATACAATGCAGCAACACTCTGTTCTAGAAATATTAAATACTCATCATAATGTAGTACTCAGCTGTGCTACAGTTGGCTACTGAAGTATGACTTCTTAAATCATCTCCATTGACAAGATGTCATGATGACTAGCAAAATAGTATTACTTGAAAAGACATTTATAAGCAAAAATATAAGCAAAATTTCAATAATACTTAGTAAATTTATATGTTTAATAAGATTGCCTGTCAAATCACTAGTGAGGTAAAGTAATTAATGATAGCATTTCACATTCATTTTAGAGCCAATACTGCCCAATAAAAAGAGTTTAGCAAGGTGCCAGTGGCTCATACCTGTAATCCTAGCTCTCTGGAGGCTGAGATCTGAGGATTGCTGTTCAAAGCCAGCCCAGGCAGGAAAGGCCATGAGGCTTTTATCTCCAATTAATTACCAAAATGCCAGGAGTGGGGTTATGGATCAAGTGATAGGATGTTACACTGGAGCTCCTGGGCCCTGAGTTCAATCCCCAGAACTGGCACCAAAAAAAGTTAAGGTTTTACCTAAGGGAATGATTTAAGCAACGATACATTAGTCTGTACTTGTGATGGTACAGTTACATCAAATGAATCCTCAAGCTTTGTGTTTTTCTTCAGCATCATGCTCACATTATTCACAGTTATGCAGAGGTTATCAGAATGACTGAAATAATATGGTCATTTCTAGCTTGTATTGCTTCCTGTCACTTAATTTCCTATAAAAACAGAACAAATAACTGTCCAGACACCTCATGTACTGAGTAGCTTGAATAGCTAAATACATTGCAGATGGGTGGTAGATCTGGTTCATATGCAAGTCTTAACTATTAGGAAATCAATTATTTTAAACATAAACCAAATTTCAAAATATAGACAACAACACAATTATTTTTCACATACCTTTTTGCTATCAGGTTTGGGTTTTTTAATGTTATTTATTTCTGGTTACCAGTGCTAAGGACTGATCCCAGAGCCATTGTTAGCAAATATATTTACCACATTTATGATAAGAATATAATTCATGTGTATATGGAAACAGTATATAACAGACATGGCCTTGTAAATTTGTGGAAATGAACTCAACATGGACATAATTTTTTTCTTAAATGTTGCTGGATTTGGTTTGTTCATACTTTGTGTTTGCTATTGGTCTGTAATTTTCTTTTCATACATATGCATATATATTTATACATACTCATTGTCAGGTTTGGAGGTTAAGCATCAAAGAATGAATTGAGGTTGAGATTATTTGTTCTTTTTCTTATCTTTTTGTATAGGGTGCTACTGGGGCTTGAACTCTGGACCTTGCCAGGTTTTTCATTTAATGTTGGTGCTCTATCACTCGAGCCACAGTTCCAGTTTTATGATGATTAAGATAAAAGTCTTATAAATTTTCCTCTATGATCCTCAGATCTCAGCTTCCTGAGTAGCTAGGATTACAGGCTTGATCCACCAGCTCCCAGCTTCAGTATCGCCTTTTATGAGTGCCAGTCTGGGGTGTCTCAGAGTATTTTTAGCACAAGGCTAACACTACTCCAATTGAGCTTCCATTCCATTCTTTGTGTTGGTTAATTGGAGATAAGTGTTTCATGGATGGGGCTGGGAAGGTGGCCCAATGGTAGAGCACTTGCCTTGCATGCATGTGGCCCTGGGTTCGATTCCTCAGCACCACATAAGCAGAAAAAAAGCCAGATGTGGCCCTGTGGCTCAAGTGGTAGAGTGCTAGCCTTGAGCTGAAGAGCTAAGGGACAGTGCTCAGGCCCAGAGTTCAGGACCCCCTCAAAAAAAGTTTCATGGACTTTTCTGTCTGGGTTGGCTTTGTACCATGATCCTCCAATCTCAGCTTCCTGCATAGCCAGGATTATAAATGTGAGCCACTGGCACCTGGCTTCATTGTCACTTTGAAAATAGGAAAATAAGAGGGGAAACTAACTTATTCAATAGTTAATTTATCAAAACATTGCATTAATTTAAATTGTGAAAATATTATGTCCTCAATCTAGAGAATTAGTTAATTGTGTTAAATTAATAAAATACAGCAGAAAAAGTGAATAAATTTATTCATATCAATGTAAATGACCATAATAACCATAGTGGAGAGTGTGATCAGCAAGTTCTAGAAGATCATATGGAGTATGAAATAAATTTTACAAATTTACTAATAAGCACATCTCATCCACAAATTATGAAATCAGAAAAAAATCTGAACTGCAGCAAAAACAAATGCATTGTATTTTGTTCTGGAAATGGAGAAAGAGTTTTTAGGCTATAGAGTATGACATCATATAATTCAATTTTTGTAATGATTTATATCTTAAAAAATAAATGAATATGATCATCACTCTAATGTGACTCTTTACATTTTCTTTAAATTATGATAATAAATAAAGATCTTGAGGTGGTAAACATGTTAAGAATTATAAATATGACCAACTTGGCTAGAGTGTAATTAAAGATGGAAGTAATTAATGAGATAGAAATTTAGAGGTAGAGTCAGGTGCTGGTAGCTCACGCCTATAATCCTAGCTACTCAGGAAGCTGAGATCTGAAGAACGAGGTTCAAAGCCAGCCTGGGCAGGAAAGACCATGAGACTCTTTATCTCCAGTTAACCACCAGAAAACCAGAGGTGGTGCTGCGGCTCAAGTGGTAGAGCAATAGTCATGAGATGAAGAGCTCAAGGGCAGTGCCCAGGCCCAAAGTTCAAGACCTACAACCCAAGAAAGAAAGAAAGAAAGAAAGAAAGAAAGAAAGAAAGAAAGAAAGAAAGAAAGAAAGAAAGAAAGAAAGAAAGAAAGAAAGAAAGAAAGAAAGAAAGAAAGAAAGAAAGAAAGAAAGAAAGGAAGAAGGGAAGGGAAGGAAGGAGGGAAGGGAGGGAGGAGGGAAGGCAGGCAGGCAGGCAGGCAGGCAGGCAGGAAGGCAGGAAGGAAGGAAGGAAGGAAGGAAGGAAGGAAGGAAGGAAGGAAGGAAGGAGAAAGGAAGGAAGGAAGGGAAGGGAGGGAGGGAGGGCGGGAGGGAGGGAGGAAGGAAGGAAGGAAGAAATTTAGAAGTAAATAAATTGCCAATCCATGCCAAGTCTTTGGGTATTTGATTTTTATTCATAGAGGATTTATAAGCATACTCAGAGATACTGTTTTTTGTTTATGTTTTGTTTTTGGTCAGTTGGGAACTTGAAGTTAGGGCGTGAACACAGTCCCTAGATGTTCAGCTCTAGGTGAGCACTCTACCACTTTGAGCCATGGTGCCATTTCCTATTTTCTGGTGGTTAATTGGAGATAAGAGTCTTACAGACTTTCCTGCCTGGGCTGGCTTTGAACTGCAATCCTCAGATCTCAGCCAGCTGAATAGCTAGGATTATAGGTGTGAGCCACCAGCTCCTGGCTATCTTATAGGTTTTATTGCAGACCACCATAATAAAGTAAATGTCTCAATAAAGTGAATCACACAAATGTTTTGATTTTCCTATTCATGTTAAAGTTATGTTTATACTATAGAATGTGGAAAATTGATGTCTAGAAACCAATGTACATTTGTTAACTTAAAATACTTTACTGTTAAAAATGCTTACAATCTTCGGAATTTTCAGAGAGTGGTAAAGCTTTTGCTTGTGGACAATCTTGCCTTGATGTTAATCACAACTTAAGTTGTTACCAAAGTATGGAGTTTCAATGGCTGTTTCTTTAAGGCAACAATTAACTTCTTCCATCAAGGAGCTTCCTGTAGCACATGATGTTGTTTGATAGCATTTTACCCACAACACACTTTCTTTCCCAATTTATGCCAACTGTCTCAAATTCTTCCAGTGCTTTATCAACTATGCTTATGTAATATTCTAAATTCTTTGTTATTTCAACAATGTGTAAATTTCATTTAAAGCAATTAGTTTCCTTGCTCTTACATAAGCAACAACTCCTTATCCATTAAAGTTAGAAATTGAGGTACAACTTCACCTTCTACTTGTAATTCCAGTCCTTTTGTTTCCACCATATATGTAGTTACATCCTCCATGGAAGACTTGAATTCCCCTCAATGTCACCTATTCTTATGTAAGAATCAACTCCCTCCCAATTCTTGTTAGTATTAATACTAGAACTTGATTTATTTTGCTCAGATCCATTAGAAGAATTGCCATCTGTGGTAGCTATAGCTTTATGAAAGACATTTTTTAAATAACAAGGCTTGAAAGTTGAAATTAGTCCTTGATTCATGTATTGCAGAATGGAAGTTGTGTCAGTAGGCATGAAAAGAACATTAATCTTGTACACTTCCATCAAGCTCTTGGGTGACAAGGTTCATAGGAAATGAACAGTAATATTTTAAAAGGAATTCATTCCTTAGAATTAGGTCGCAAGAGTAGCCTTAAAATATTCAGTTAGCCAATGAGATGTACAAGACACTATGTTGAAAAACAAACTTTACAATTTAGGTAGAGTGGGGCAGGAGTGTAGTTGTGGAGGTAGGAAGGAAGGGATGGTAGGGGAAAAAGAAAGGAGGAAGCAACAATGCTTGATAAGAAATATACTCATTACCTTGCTCATGTAACTGTAATCCTTCTGTACAGTATTTTCACAATAAAAATACCTTATTAAAAATATTCAGTTAGCCATGTTGTAAAAAATGCAGACTGATGTGTAGCTAAAAGGTTTAACATGTATTCAGCATATATAAGACCCTGATTTGTTCTCCCAACATGTATAAATAAATTAATATAAATAGAATATTATAGGTAGGAGGTTAAGGGGGCCAGCCTCCTAGAAAAGATCATATATAAAAGCTGGAAGAATGGGAATGATGAAATGTATCATAGGCCAGAGTATGAAGCCATGCATGGAAATACAAAAATAGGGAAAGAATGTTCTTTCAAACTGTAAAGATGCTTTCATATTGAGTTAGGAGTTAAAACAATTGTGATAACAATAGGAAACCAATATATACTCCTGAGCCTGGGTGTAAAATGGTTAAGATTTTTGAGCAAGATGACTATTGTAAGAATTGACGATTGCCAGGGGTAGGCCTAGAGCACATTTTGAGGAGGATAGCTTAAATGTTAGAAAGGACAATAAGATTTAAGTACAGTTTAGTAGTGGGAAGAGGAAATGTATCTATGTATGGTGGTTATCATATATAGAGAAAAAGCCATAAATATAATTATTGCAAATTAGATTTCTGTGTCTTATACTTTAGATTTGAAATCTGTTAGGCACTTCCACAGTACCTGAGCTTCCAGTGAGTTCCAAATGCAGCTCTAGCTAAGGCTAATAATGTACTGAAACCAAGGTATCCCAGTAGAGGAAAACAGTTATAATGGTATTTACATACCTATTTTACTTTTGAACTATCTAATGTCTAACTTGTTATCTATATATATCTTAAGATCTTCACAGTCTGTGCCCTACCAGCCTATCTATCCTCATCTACTGACCTCATATATTGTAGGCTTTTTGAAGATTTCATACCATTTTCCAATTTCATGTCTTTGTTCATTCTATATTTACTAATGTCTATGTATTTCAGCTCATTTCTTTTTTTCCAAAGAAATGATTTTTATTAAATTATTTTTATTGTAAAGGTGACATACAAAGAGGATAGTTACATAAGTAATGAAATGAGTACAATTCCTTTTTTTATTGTGAACATACTGTACAGAGGGTTTACAATTATATGGGCAAGATAATGAGTACATTTCTTATCAAGCATTGCAGCCTCCTCCTTTGTTTACCCTTCACATCCCTTCCCAGCCTCCCCCCGGCCCCCCACTCAATCCTCCCCCACCCCACCAAAGTTGTAAAGTTCATTTTCGACATGACAACTTGTACTTCTCATTGTTGCAACGGGTCCACCTGTATCCTTAAACGACTTTTTTTTCCCTTCTCCGCCACAAATTATACCAACATCAAATATAGTGAAAACAGGGGTTATACTGTGGGAGAGGGACATACAAAGCAACAAAGAGATAATCTTATAAATGCGTTAGAAACAAATGCATGAAAGAAAAAAAAAACTTTTACATACATATCTAAGGGTTCATTTTCCTAACATCAACTTATCTGACCTTTTCTGCTTGACTCAGACATATACTAGATATTGCAAATAAGGGAAACCATGGGACCTATGTTTCTTTGGGCTTGGCTTACTTCACTTAATATAATTTTTTCCAAGTCTTTCCATTTCCTAACAAATGGGGCAATGTCATTCTTTCTGATGGAGGCATAGAATTCTATTGTGTATATATACCATATTTTCTTGATCCATTCATCTACTGAGGGGCATATGGGTTGGTTCCATATCTTAGCTATGGTAAATAATGCTGCAATAAACATAGTTGTGCTGGGAGCTTTAGTGTGGTCTTGTTTGTAAACATTTGGGAAAATGCCCAAAAGTGGGATTGCTGGGTCATAGGGGAGGTCTCTGTGAAGTCTTTTGAGGAACCTCCATACTGCTTTCCAAAGTGATTGAACAAGTTTACACTCCCACCAACAATGAAGTAAGGTTCCCTTCTGTCCACATGCCCTCCAGCATCTGCTGTTATTAGAGTTCTTGATTATAGCCATTCTAACTGGGGTGAGGTGGTATCTCAATGTTGTTTTGATTTGCATTTCTTTTATGGCTAGGGAGGTTGAGCATTTCTAGAAGAGGCAATCCAAAAATTCATATGGAACAATAAAAGACCCCGAATAGCAAAAACGCTCCTCAACGGAAAGAACACTGCTGGAGGAATATCAATACCAAATTTCAAACTCTACTATAAAGCCATAGTAATCAAAACATCTTGGTACTGGCACAAGAACAGACCTCAGGACCGATGGAATAGAATTGAAAACCCAGAAATGAACATACAGACCTATAGCCATCTAATCTTCGATAAGAGAGCTAAAAAATAGAATGGAAGAAAGACAGCCTCTTCAGTAAATGGTGCTGGCAAAATTGGTTAACTACTTGTAGAAAACTAAAGCTAGATCCTTATATATCACCCTGCACCAGAATCAACTCCAAATGGATCAAAGACCTCAGAGTCAAAGCAGACACTCTGAAAACATTACAGGATGGAATAGGAGAAACCCTAGGTCTCCTTGTCGCAGGCCGAAATTTTCTTAATATAGACCCGGAAACACAACAAATCAAAGAAAGGTTGGACAAATGGGATTGTATAAGGTTGCAGAGCTTCTGCAGGGCAAATGACATAGCTAGCAAGATCAATAGAAAGGCCACGGATTGGGAGAAGATCTTCACTAGCCATACAACGGACAAGGGTCTCATATCTAAAATATACTTGGAACTCAAAAAATTAAATCCCCCAACAACAAATCCTCAAAGAAACAACTGCCCAATAAATAAGTGGGCTAAAGACTTAAAGAGAAACTTCTCTGAAGAAGAAAGAAGGATGGCCAGTAGACACATGAAGAAATGCTCAACCTCCCTAGCCATAAAAGAAACGAGTACAATTCTTGTCGAACACTGTTACCCCTCCCTCATTTTCTCCTGCTATCCCTCCCAGACTCCCCTCTCCCCAAGTTGTAAAGTTCATTTCCAACATAGTATCCTATGAGTATTATTGTTGCATTGGTTCACACTTTGTCATTTGACCATTTCTGTGCCCCTTCCCATCCCCAAATCAGATACATTTATATATAATACAAAGGGTATGGAAATAAAAGGTAGTGATAACAGGATGTAAACCAAAGGAAGAAAAACAAAAGAAGAGATAACTGCATCCAGTGCACCAAGAAAGAAACCTCTTTTTTCCATATCTTATAGTTCCTTTTGATTAGCATTATTTTATAAAGTTATATGTACATACCTATTGAGCTATTATGATCCTCTGCTAAGACTACCCTAGACATATACTAATTATTACAAATGAGAGAAACCAGGCAGCCTGTTTCTTTGTGTCTGGCTTACTTCACTTAATATGATTGTTTCCAAGTCTTTCCATTTCCTTACCAATGGGGCGATGTCATTTTTCTGATGGAAGCATAGAATTGCATTTTGTATATATACCACATTTTCTTGATCCATTCTTCCACTGAGGGTATCTGGGTTGATTCCATGCCTTCACTATGGTAAATAATACTGAATGGACATAGTTGGACTGGTAGCTTTAGTGTGGCCTTATTTGTAGTCATTTGGGTAAATGTCCAGGAGCAGGATTGCTGAGTCATAGGGGAGCTCTATATTTAGCCTTTTGAAGAAACATCCTACTGCTTTCCACAGTGGCTGAACAGGTTTAGATTCTCACCAACAGTGTAGTAGCATTCCCTTTTAGCCATATCACTACCAGCATCTAGTATTATTAGTTTTCTTGATAGTGGCCATTCTAACTGGGATGAGGTAGAATCTCAGTGTTGCTTTGATTTGAATTTCTTTTATGCCCAGACATGTAAAAAATTTCCATTCTTATTTCCTCTTCAGGGAAGTCTCTAAGTCTTTAGCCCCCTTAGTAATGGGGTGGTTGTTTCTTTGAGGATTTGTTTATGGGAGGGGGTTAATTTTTGAGCTGTAAGTATTTTAGATATGAGGCCCTTGCCTGTTGTATGGCTAGTGAAGATCTTCTCCCACTCTGTGGGCTTTCTAGTTATCTTGCTATCTATGTTCTTTGCCATGCAGAAGCTCTACAGTTTAAGGCAATCTAATTTATTTAACCTTTCTTTGATTTGTTGTGTTTCTTGATCTTTATACAGAAAGTGTAGACCTGTGCCAAAAAGCCCTAGTGTTTCCCCTATTTCTTCCTGTAATATTTTCAAGGTATCTGATTTTACATTCAGGTCTTTGGTCCATTTGAAGTTGATTCTGATGCAGGGTGATATATAAGGATCCAACTTCAATTTTCTGCATGTGCATAGCCAATTCTGCCAGCACCATTTGTTGAAGAGGCTATCTTTCTTCTTTCCTGTTTTTTTTTTTTTTTTTTGCTTCCTTATCAAAGATGAGGTCAATATAGGTCTGTGAGTTCATTTCTGGGTCTGCAATTCTACTCCATTGGTTCACAGGCCTGTTCATGTGCAAATATCAAACTGTTTTTATAACTATGGCTTTATAATAGAGTTTGAAGTTTGTTATTGATATTCCTCCAGCACCATTCTTCCTCCAGCACTGTTCTTCCTCCAGCACCATTCTTTCTGCTAATGATTGTTTTTCCTACTCAGGATCTTCTATTATTCCATATGAAGTTTTGGATGACTTCTTCTATTTCATTGAAGCATGTTGTTAGGATATTGATGGGTATGGCATTGAATTTGTAGATAGTTTTTGGCAATATTGTCATTTTCATGATGGTAACCCTCCCGATCCAGGTGCATGGGAGGTTTTTCCCCTTCCTTAGTTCTGCTTTAATTTCCTTTTTCAGGTTTTTAAAGTTTTCATTATAGGTTTTTTTGAAGTTATTACAAAAAGAGTTGCTTTCCTGATTTCAGCTTTTCTCTTCTCATTTTTGTGTACAATGAGAAGAGAATTGTGGGTTAATTTTATACCTTGCTACTTTGCCAAAGTTTCAGATCAGCTCTAGTAACTTGGGAGAGGAGTTTATAGGATACTTTAAATACTAGAAAACTCTTGTGTCTATACCCAAATATACAATGCATATATCATCAATACTGTAAACTTTCCCACATATTTTAGTCATTGTATTTCAATACCTATAACCACCTATATCAAATTTATATGTCCTCCTTTAGTATGAATTTTCTACAGGCAGAGTCATTAGAATGCAATGATGTAGTATTTAAAATACAAAATACTCTATACATTTTTGGAATAGTAAATTAATTGCAAGTGTGCATATGTTAATTTTCCATTATAAGGAAAATTATTATTTACATTAAATAACTTGGGGGTGAGGAGTTTGATATGTGTATAGGTGCTGGTTTAGGTATGTAAACACATCATAAATATGTATACATTCACATATACACATATACACATATATGTACACCTGCACATATTATATATAACCTGATACACATATGTATGTAGCCATATAGTACATATATGTTTATATATATATATATATATATATATATATATATATATATATATATATATATATATATGTACTCAAGAAAACACATGACTGATAAGCACAGGAGAACAGAGGGAAGAAATGTGATTTAGTAACAAAGAATACCATTTCAGCAACGGTTTTCCAAGACAGGCATTTACTTAAGACATAGTCAATTATTTTGGGTATTGTCATCTTCTATATATTCCTTCAAGCTGTTTGTGGATTGAGTTAGTTGAGAGAAAATATGCTCTGAAAGATTGAATGGTCCCTTGATCCCAGATTGCCCCAAGACACTGTACCTGGTTATCATTCCTTTCTCCATAAAAAATCTACTTTGTTAAGGCATACTCAATTGTTTGCCTAGAGGTAATACTTTCTAAAATCAGTGTTTTATTCCAACTTAAAAAAATCCCTTTAACCAGCAAAACTCAGTGCTATAAGTGGAAAGAACGCAGGTTGTGTTCCAAGGGTCCACAGCATTCCATTGGCTAAATCACAACAGAAAGGAAAGGGGTTACTGGGTCATTAAGAACAAGTTTACTTTATCAGTCTCCATCTTGAGCTAGCAACAGTGACATTATTTTTTTAGTAAGTTTAAGTATCTGTACAAGGGATTGTCAATTAAAAATCTGTTTATGAGTATAATGCATCTTGATCAAAGTCACCCTTTCATCATTCTCCCTATCCCTCTCAGCCCCACTCATCCTTTCACTTTTCCCAGTTCCATTTTATGAATATACATTGAAAAGTGTGACTGCATTTACCCACTGCAGTGACTTTATGCATATCTTTTCTAAGGAGTTATAGCCAAATTGATGACATATTATATTTTAAAGTCCAAGAGTCAGTTTAGAACACTTTGTTTTTCATTAGTAAAAGGAAAGAGGACTGAGAATACTCTAAGTAATGCAGATTTATAAAAACAAAAGCCTTACTCATCCATCTATGTCAGGCAAATTTTGAGATGAATAATCAGAATAATTTCCACATTACTTCATGTCATTATGTGTGTGAGACAATCAAATCAACCCATTTCCTTTCATTTAGCTTCCTTTCAGCTTGTGAAATGGTATACTCAATTTAATGCACTGTTGGAAAGCTGAACAATCTCTTCTAATTTCCTAAATTCAACTCTATTCAACAAACATTTGCTGAGTGCCTACTGTGTGCCAGAGTCTCTATTTTGAAATTCAAATGATTCCAATTTAATATTTCAGTAGTTTATTTTTATGACTTTATACCTTTGTCAAACAATTATGAATGTACATATTTAGTTGAAAGGCTAATGGCATCCTAAAAAGCAAACAATTTTAAACCCAGCTGCATGACAATTAAAACAACTGAATTTGATTTCTTCAAACTTGGCTGTTATATGGGGTTTGATTTTCCTACTAGCTTGTGTGCCAGAACTGAATCTACTAGTTCCAAGCTTGCCTTCCTCAAAAATAGCTGAATACTGGGCCTTCTGTCTGAAGCTCTAGATTCAATTTTACTATTGAATAAATAATGACAGATTTTTGTCTGAATGCTCATGTAAGTATGCTATAACTACAAAAATAGACACATGAAAGCACATTGCTTGTCTGACACCTCTTAGGTGCTTGTGGCAGGATTTAAGCTTTGGAATGTTAATACTCTATTCATTTGTTGATGCTATCATTTCCTGGGGACCCCACATGCTGTTTGTTGCAATATGATTTTTGTCCTTTACCCTCATGCCAGCTCACTGGGCATTCTAACCAGTTACTTTTAGATATTGATCTATATTAGATTAATACCTTATGGGTGAACAATCTACATGGCATGGAGAGGGGGTCTTTTAAAACCTATGTCCTCCATCAGGACCATAAGGCCAATAAATATTTGCTTGTAAATATATGTGTAAGAAAGTGTTACAAATCCCACAAGGATCTGAGATTTTTTTTACTTTTTTAAATTTTATTTTCTTGTAAAGATGCAGTACAGAGAGGTTACAGCTACATCAGTCGAGCATTGTTACCTCCTCCTTTGTTTTTGAGATTTTTTAAAATTTTTATCTGATTCCTACATATTGTTCTTTTCAGCAGGTTTACATTTTGAATAAACTGTATCAATAAGGAAATCCTAAACATTATATCTCTATCTCCATCTCCATCTCTATATCACTTCTATTCTGTCTCTATCAATGTTATCTTTCTCTAGCTTTATCTGTCTTTATCTCTGTGTCTATCTTTTTCTCCCTCTGTGTATCTGTGTATATATCATCAAGAGATGATTGTATTTGTACATTGTCATATTTCAGGTCATTTGGTGGTTTTAGCTATCAAAACAGGTTTATGAATGTTTCCTGGTGCACATTTCTAATAGTTTCACCAAAGTACATACAATTGCAGGATTATATATGAAGCACAGGTTGTACTTGATTATTGCAACATTGTTTCACTAATGCAAAATGGTTTTTCCCACTAGAGTACCAATTCACACTCCATTACAATATAAACAATTACATTCAGAAAAAGAAATCTTCATGAAAAAGATAATACAGAAATTGTTAATCCCTTACCCAATAGCCACATTCAACAAAAAAATAAACTACAATGCCCCATCAGCTAGTTATCTAAGTTTGCACTCTATATTTATATCTCATTGGAGAAAGTCAGCATGACACTTATAGTGTTACTCTCTGCATCACTTCATTTTTATTTTTTTAGTTTGTGAAATGTATAAATTGTGGGTTGTCCGGTCCGCGGCAATAAATGGTTACTTTTCTCTTTTTGACCTTACACTCAAGGCCTCCTTGCTTGGCTTGTTTTCTTTCTTACTTAGCTGATGTTCTATCACTTGAGCCACACCTGTAGCTTTCTTTGCTTTTTGTTGTTTTGGTGATAGAATCTTGAGGATTTTTCTGCCTGGGCTGGCTTCAAAATATGATCCTACTGACTATCTAGGATTGCAAACATGAACATCTGCCATCTAGCTGAAATGATTGATTTGTGGTTTTGTAATTTTTTATTACATTATAAGAAGGTTTTTCAATTACTAAATGATGGTTTAATGAAAAATTAAATACATTAAAGTACAAAAATAATACATTCACAGAACATGTGTTCACTACCCTATATTCTGAATGTGTTCCTCCAAATTCCTTTGTTGAAACTTAGTCACCAATAGGACAGTATTAAGTGGCAGAGTGGGGAAAACACTTAGGAAGTTAAGTCATGAAGTGGATTAACAACCTTATAGAAAGATTGTCACTTTTGCTATGTGAGGACACAATATTTATCTCCTCTAGAGACACCACCTTGGAAGCAGATATCAGGCTTTTATCAGACATCAAACCTGGCAGCACCTGGATTTTGGACAGTTAAGCAACAGAATTCTGAGAAATAAATTTCCATTGTTTATAAATGACTCAGATTCTGGTATATTGCCATAATAATGCAAATGGGAAAAGATAATATTCTTTTTTTTGGAGGGGGTCCGGTCGTGGAGCCTGAACTCTGGGCCTGGGCACTGTCCCTCAGCTCTTCAGCTCAAGGCTAGTGCTCTACCACTTGAGCCACAGTGCCACTACCAGCTTTTTTCTTTTTGCTTATGTGATACTGAGGAATCGAACCCAGGGCCTCAGGCATGCAAGGCAAGCACTCTACCATTGAGCCACCTTCCCAGCACGGAAAAAGATAATATTCTCAAGAATACATTAATATATAAATTTATCTAAGTTATATATATTCTTAAAATATGTAAAATGTTAGAATTCATTCAAGGTGGTAAACATACAGCTACACAATCTAGGGGTTTTTTTTGATTATTTGGAATTTTTCATTAAAACTATTTACATAAATCATTTTTTCTTTTCTCTCTTTTTAACGATTTTTGTTAGCATATATCAGTTATATAGGGTAGGTTTCCTTGTGACATTTCTATATATATGCACACACATGCACATTGTGTCCCAATTAAACTCACCCCTCTAATACTCTCTCCCCTTCTCAAAACAATTTCAACAGCTTTTATTGTTCCACTTTCATATATTCATATAAAATAATACAATGATATTCACCCTGTTTGTTACCCTCTCCCTTCCTGCTGGCACCCGTCCCCCAACATAGCTTATTTTACTTTCTGTCAGTCATTTATCCTTCTTTAATGTAAATTAATTGTATAAAGGGATTTTGCCATGGCATTTCACATGTGTGTGTACTTTTGTCAGATTAACCTCCTCTACTGCTTTATGTCCCCATCTGCCACCCCCTGTTATTCAACAGCTATCAGTAATTTCTCTATGCCATATTCATGACTTAGAATCCCCATGGTTATGAAATTTTAAAACATACAAATAAAAGCCAATATATTATATATCTGAAACAAAATAATATAGGCATAAATGAAATCTTTTTGTAATCCCCTCAAATCCAAGTTTTCCTCTCTCCCCTGAAAGTAACCTCTTTCCTGAAGTTGCTTTGTAGCTTTCTACTTAATGTATTAACATGTTTTTTATTATTATCTTTAAGTAGTTGTACAAATTAGTTGTCATTTAATAAAGCAGTTTATGAACACAATGCATCTTTTTTTGGGTCTCAGACACAAACTCAGTATCTGAAGTTTTATGCTTATTGACAAGTGTCCTACCACCTGAATCATGCCTCCAACAACAATATGATGAACTTGATCACCCTTTCAACATCCCCACCCATCCCTCACCAATGCATATATTTGTATGCTTATGATCAATATATAATATTTTATTGTTTTAAAAATGGATATAAATGTCACCATATTTCATGTTCACTTGCCAACATTTGACTAATTCAACATTTGATTTTTGACACTTATTTATGTTATGCTTCTTTGTCACAGATTTCTTCAGTATGTGGATAGATGCCAATTTATTTGTTCTTCTTTCCCTGCTTTATGCTGTTGTAAATGGCATTGCAATGAAAATACTATTGTACTTCTGCTTGTTTTTCTCAATAATGATATTTGAACTCAGGGATTCATGCTTGCTAGACAGATATTCTCCCACTTGAGACATACCTCTAGCCCTTTTATCTGGTCATGTTAAGATAGTGTCTCAGTTTTTGCCTGAGCCAATCTGGATTGCATTCCTTCTATTCATGCCATTTTAGGATGACAGGTACAAATCTTCATGCTCAACTTTTTCTGTTAAGATGTGATCTTGAGAACTTTTTGGCCCAGCCTGGCCTGGATCAGTGATCCTCCCAAATGTCTGGGATGACATGTGCACAATTTGTACCCAAGTATTCATTAACATTGGATCTTTTGAACTTTTTCATGGGCTGTCTTGAACCAAGGATCCTTCTCATCTTAGTCTAGCAAGAAGCTAGGATTACAGATAGGAAGCATCAGCACCTTGCCCCAATACTTTATCAGATTATAGATTTTGAGGTGAAATTAGGTTATCAGGCAAGTTTTATCAGGGGAATGTCTTAACCAAATTTTCCCTTGGAAATATTACAGGTTGCAGAGGATGGAGGATGAAAAGGCAGGCTTTATGAAAGGTCCTTGGAGGCTATAGGGATTGCTATTCAAATTTTATTCACTTCCTTTGATACATTTCTTGTCTATCAATGAAAAGGACAAACTCTCCTTCCCACATTAATTTTCTCTAGTGGCACTTCAAGGTGAGGAATCTCTAGCCTAAATAGACAGAAATCGGGTTTTGCCTCTATTATTTGGCAGTTTCAGAAAGGACACATACTGTGCAGAAGAGACATATAGCCTCTGTCAATTGCACAAACCAATAAACACACCTTTATTGCTAATTAACATTTTCTTTTTGTGCTACTGTTTGCCAAATGGCATTGAAAGCTAAAGCACAGATGCTCATTAACATTGTTCTTGATTTACTAATAATTCAGCACTGACAGTTTAATAAGCTTAGAACTCAGCCCAAAGAGTATTTGTCATCACATTTTAGGCCAGTGCTTTTGGTAACCTCTTGAACTGAATAGCCTGTATAGAATTGTGAATGTAGGTGTTGTAATAGTGCATATATTTACTTAACGTGGAGATCAAAACATCTCTCCCATTCTTCTGTTTACCTTCACAATAATCTCTTTTTATGAACTTCCTTTAAGGAGAAACTGAGAGATATGTTTAAATGATGTTCAAACATATTTGATCTGTCCATAGCTAAATAGGATAAAATATGTTATTTTAGGAACAATAATGTATGTGGGTTTACCTACACATGGCTACCCTTGGTAGAGAAATAATGGATGTGATATAATGAACTCTCCTTGAAACTATATTAACTGAAACTATGATGCAGCTTCTCCCCATCTGAGGGAAGGACCCTAGAACAGGATGAAATCTCAGGAAATGTTCCAATAATAATTATAAATCCCCCAACCAAAATTACTCTCTTCTATGCATTGTTCTGGTCTGTATTAGACATAGGAGATACTTTCATATTAGTCAATATGGAAATCCTCTGAACCTCAACAACACTTGGAGTAGAATGGAATCTTTTTAAAGTCTTACTCTCCTTGTCTATATTATATCTATATCTCACACATATTCAGTCAGCATCTGACTTAAATCTACACTGAATTCCATCAACTTAATATTATATAAACTATTATGAGACAAATTTCTCTGGTGGAAGGTATACCAAGGCATATATATATAGGTTTAATACATGCTAACACTTCTTAGTGGATGATTTTTATCTAAAGATATAAACAAACATTAAACATAAGCCCAAATAATGCGGACACTGAATCCATACTAGCATAAGACAATTATGATCATAGGGCATTCCCACTTTTAGCACATTATTGTTTACAGGTTGAGTTTTGGTTGAGACTTTTGTTTTTTAAATGTTTTAAACATTATCTTTAAGTTTCAATTGAACATATCAGTTAATGAAATTTGTGAGTACAATGCGTCTTGATCCTTGTCACTCTTTTCATAGTTTTCCTCTTCTCTTGGCTGGAATTTTGGATTTAGAGCTCTCCTTGAACAAATTTAACATGGTAAAATAGCCCAGAATAAACAGATACACCATAAACAGTGCTGAGCACTTACCAGGCAGAACTTTCTTCAGATTCTTTTTTCTATGTATATTTAATATTTTTAAATTTTTATTGTTATTATAAAGGCAATGTGCAAAGGGATTACAATTACATAAGTTGGGAAATGAGTATATTTCTTTTTGGACATTGTCAGCCCTTTCCTCACTCTCTCTCAGTTTTTCCCACCCAGCCCCACCCACAATTTGTATAATTCATTTGCAACATAATGTCTAGTGTGTACCACTGCTGGATTTGTTCACCCTTTTATATATTTACTCTTAAAAGGTTTTATTTGAATCTCTATAACATACATAATATTTTACTAGTATATACATGGAGATATTCATAAATAAATACATATAAACATATTTGAGGCACATGTTTAAAAAGAGAGCAATTTTCAGGCAAACCTACAAAGCCATTGGGTTTAAGACCAAGAGAGAGCTCTGCCTTCAAGAACCACATTTAGATCACCAGCTTGATCAAGAAGGCAACCCAGGAGGTCTTTTGCCAGGTTCTGGGGAAAATTTCATAAGAATAGTTCCTTTCTCCTAGGAAGACCAGGCAAATTGATCCACATTCTCTCACTACAAAATTTGGTTCATAATCAGCTGATTTTGCTTCCCTCTCCGCTTGTCATAAAGATTAACACAAGTGGTTAATTTTTGTTGTTGTTTTAATGTGCATATATTATATCTTAATCAGAATAACCCCCTCTATTCTTTCTTTCCCCATCCCTTCACCTTCTATTTGTCAGTATTATCCATAACCTAATAAACAACAAGACTGGAATTAGAACCTAAGTCTGATAGATTTCAGACATTTTGCTTTAAATGCTTCCTCACTACATCTGCATTTCTTCAACAATAAAATGATATAACTCTCTTGCCAACAACAGATGATTGTCAAACATTAGGTATCAATCAGGTATATGTAGGCATTCTATAACACTGAAAAATACCATATTGTGCAAAATACAGATACATTTTTCTTTGGTTTCAATCTTAGTTATTAATATTTTTCTATATGCATCCATATAGAGTATATTCCCTGATGTCAATCAACATTTTTCAGTGAGTAATATAAGTAAAATACTGGGCTATGAATTGCTAGATATAGAGGTGAACAACCTATCAGTGGTTTTCAGAGAATGATAATTGCAGTGGGCAGCAATTTGGGGACTATTAACCCACAAAAGAGTTGAATAAGAGATTCTTGCAGAGATAGGAAAATTCTGTATCTTAATTATAGTAATACTAATGATAAAAAACGTCATGATACTAGTAGCAACTTCTGGTTTTATATTATAATACGCTTAACTTAGATATAACTGTTTTGGGAATTGGGAGACTGGTACACAGTTTTTGCCTACTCTCTTTGCAAGGCTGCAATGCTTGATAAGAAATGTACTCATAATCTTGCCCATGTAATTGTAACCCCTCTGTACAGTATGTTCACAAAAAATAAAAATTAAAATTAAAAAATTAAAAACAAAAGAAATAGAAAACAAGACACAAAAATTCAATATGAAATAAATTAAGTCTAAAAAATGTAGGACACATAACGGTTAGTCAATTGTGTTTTAACTAAATACATGGAGTAATTTAAATGCCACTGTAACTTCAGTCATGGCTTAATCAACTGATGTTAATTAAAAATATTTTGACTTTCTCTTTTGTTCTGTTCCAGTGGTGTCAGTATCTTCTTATTTTTCACTGAGAAATAGTCACATTAAGACTGGTGTCTTTAAGTGTGTGTGTGTGTGTGTGTATTTGCGCTGATACTGGGGCTTGAACTCAGGGCTTCTTGCTCTTGCTTACCTTTTTTGCTCAAGGCCGATGCTCTACCATTTGATCCAGACCTCCATTTACTGGTCTCTTTAAGGAGGTATAGAGCACAGATATTTATTAAGAACTCATTTAAAGCAGTAAAGAGAGCTTTACAATGTTGGTGCGGGGGGGGGGGGGGGGGGGGGGGGAGGGGAAGGATTGGGACTGGGGGGGGAGGGGGGGCTGGGAAGGGATGTGAAGGATAAACAAAGGAGGAGGCTGCAATGCTTGGTAAGAAATGTACGCATTATCCTGCCCATGTAATTGTAACCCCTCTGTACAGTATGTTCACAAATAAAATAAAATAAATTAAAAAAAAAAGAAAGTCAAAAAAACAAATAAAGCAGTAAAGAGATCTTGAATATTAGGATGGAGGGGATTAGAGCTTAAATTTATGCTGAGTAGTTAGCATATCACCAGGTGGCAGTAGAGTATTATGACCGCCAATGTAAGAGCTGTTAGACCTGCAAAAAATCTCCACAAATATTACTAAAACTCTGTATCCCCAATATTTTAAAATATCAATCATCATTGTTTCATAACATATATCAAAAATATGATTATGCAGAGAATAGCAGCCATGTTAAGAATTGTACTCTTTGGATTGGCTTGGCTCATTCATAAATTGTTCTACATACTGACATTGCAGGGTACGTATGCCACAGAAAAACTCATGCCTCAGTAAAATTTCACATTTTTATACACCATTAATATTTGGTTTTTCTGTAGAAAGTTGACATATTCAACATTTAACACCATTAATTAATATTGGAAGGAAGCATTTAATTAAGTGGTATGCTTTTCTCTTAAGTATAGAAAATACAGTTCAGTATTAACCAGCTAATTAACAACCAAATCATTATAGCATATATGCATCATTTGGGAAAAGTACTAGAAGATGAATCAGATCCCTTTTATACTGAAGTAACTGTGTTCGGTACTCATGAAAATATTTATAGAAGAATTGCAATGATTACATTATCAAGATCGCATTTCCTGATATATATAGAAAGAGAGACAATAATTTTTTTTTTGGTCAGCCATGGGGCCTGAACTCTGGGCCTGGGCACTGTCCCTTAGCTCTTCAGCTCAAGGCTAGTGCTCTACCACTTGATCTACAGCGCCACTTCCAGCTTTTTCTGCTTATATGGTGCTGAGGAATTGAACCTAGGGCCTCATGCATGCAAGGCAAGCACTCTACCACTGAACCACCTTCCCAACCCCCAAGAACAATACATTTAAATGTAGAATAATTTAAACTTTTGTGTGATTTTTAAAACATTATTTTCTTGTATAGATGCTGTACAGAGAGGTTACAATTGCATGAATAAGGTAATGAGTACATTTCTTGTCGGCATTGTTACCCCCTCATTTGTTTTTCTCCCACTATCCCTTCCCTTCTCTACCCCAACTCACCTACTCGCCCCGTCAAAGTTGTAAGGTTCATTTCCAACATAGTGACTTGTGAGTATCATTGTTGCAATGGATCAGCCTATGTCCTTGTTTCAGCATTTTGTTATTCCTCTTTCCCTCCCCAAATTAGAGAAATGTATATAACAGACGCAAAGTACCAAAATCAAATACAATGACAACAGGGATATACAATAGAAGGAAAAACATACAAAAGAAACAAAGAAAAAAAATCACATAGTACATTAAAACAACAGCAACAAAGAAAAACCTCTTGTGTCCATATCTTGGGGTTCATTTCACTTACTATCATCTTATATGGTCATATATGTATAGCTTTTGAGCTTTTTTGCTCATCTGATAAGATTACCCTAGACATATACTAATTATTGCAAATAAGGAAAACCATGGGACCTATATTTCTTTGGGTCTGGCTTACTTCACTTAATATGATTTTTTTCCAAGTCTTTCCATTTCCTAACAAATGTGGTGGTGTCATTCTTTTAAATGATGGCAAAGAAAATCATGAAACACAGATAATTAAATTGAGTCTTCTTTGTGGACAAATTAAAGAAGCTTAATAGCAGACTGTAATTCTCCAGATGAGATTTGCTATTTATTTTTCAAAAATGTAGGAAAACATAGAAGCTTCCCCAGGCAGATTTCAACTTCATCTAAGATTAAATCTTTAATGGACAGAACTTTGTTCTAATTGTGTTATAGAGTGCCCCAGGAAATTGTGAAGTCCTTCTTTGTGTAGGAGGTTTCAGAGACTCAAGTCCAGATTTTGTGTTAATAATACTGATATTCAAATATTCGTGTTTTATATATTGATGATCTTTATCCCTCTGTAGGTACTTGATAATGAAAATCAGTAACCTTTTCATTTTGGTGCTTATAGTCTACCAGACAATTTTCTAAGCTTTTTTTTATTGATTTTATTTGTCTAATATGTGATGAATGAACTACAGTGTGCTAGGAACAATTTTAGGTACAGGAAATACAATAGTGAAAAAAACCACAAGCTTCTCTCATAAAGCTTACATTCTACTGGATGGGGTGGGGGGGAGGAATTGAAAAATAACATAGTGATAAGCACTGGGGTGTAACCTGAAGCAAATCCTGAAAATAGAGATAATGAGGTGAGATGTTTTCTTTAGATTGGGTAGTTTAGGAAGTACTCTCTGATTATATAACATGTAAACATAAGTCATAATGAAGAAAGGGACTCTGGTGGATTTTGGAAAGAGAAAAGTATTAGTAGAGGGATTAAAAGATACAGAAGTCCTAAAATTAAATTTGCTTGATATAATCATGGCAAAAAATGCAGTTTTGCTTCTTACTTAGTTCATTAGTTCATCTTGGACACTTTCTCCCATTCTTGTAATATTTCACTCATACTTGTTTTTGTCTCATATACAGACCATTTTCCTTCTGTGCCTTGGATGTGCTATGTTTCTTTGCCTGGATAACCTTCTCACATTTCCTTTTTAAAATTTAATTTAATTGGAAAGTTGGTGTATGGAGGTGTTACATTTACATAAGCAAGGTAATGAGTACATTTCTTGTGAAGATGGTTACCCCCCTCTCATTTTTCTCCCAACTCCCTCAAATCCCCCCACTCAAGTTGTAAAGTTCATTTCTAACATAGTGACTTGTGAATATCATAAGTTCATTGGTTCATCCCATTGTCATTGTTTTTTATTTTGGTACCTGGTGTCTTGTGTATATGTTTTTCTGATTTAGGGAAGGGAAGGGGAATAACAAAATTGTGAAGTACATTTCCCTTTTTGTCTAGCTATCACCTACTCACTTGTTAATCTTTTAGCTATAGTTTACTATGGAAAAATGCTTCTGAAACCCCAGGACAAGGCTAAATACAAGGGTAGCATATCCCTTAGAAGCTAAGCCAAAACATTTTAAGTAATTACATGTAATAAGTTACATTTATCAGTAATTGTGTAGGCCCAACAGCTGTAAACTCTAACCTATAGTGGTTTATATTTTTCTGTCATCACAATTTGGCAACATAATATAATTTTTACTTTACTTTTCCTCATATCCTACCAATCAAAGACTTCACAAGGGTAAAAACCTGGTATATTATGCTCAGGCTTTTATTCTGTACATTCTTCTCAATGACAGCCAAATGTAGCTACACAATAATTGGGGGTAGGACAGGGAGGCTGGGGCTTGAATTTAGGACCTGAGTGCTGTCCCTGAGCTTTTATCATTCAAGGTTTAGTGCTTTACCACTTGTGCTACAGCTCCTCTTCTGGCTTTTTTTGGTAGTTTATTGGAAATAAGAATATCATGTACTTTCCTGTCTGTGCTGGCTCCAAACTTCAATTCTCAGATCCTGACTAGCTAGGATTACAGGTGTAAGCCACCAGCACCCAGCTCACAGTAATTTTTTAATAAGTGCATATAAATGAATGAATACAATGGGATCACCAGAAGAGGGAGTTGATCCAAGGAACAGTTTGTTCCTCATTTCTGCTGCATGCTCTTCTATTGTGCTTTGAATATGCACATAGGACGGTTGAGTGTGAGGGGATTGTTAAAGTTGAACTGGAAGAAAGAACAATGAAGTCAGTGTGGCTTGATATGTTTATCCTTTCCGTACACCACCACTAACAACTAACCCTAGTGGCAAGCCTCTGTCTGATAAGACTTTCTTACAAAAGAAAGATATTATGAAAATTTAAGGTATCAAAATCACTTTCATTTAAAGGAGAAATTTCACATCTGATGCTGGAAATTACAATTTATGATTTCCAGCCATTCCCTGAAATAAGATGTGAACTTGGCATTATTGATTAATAACTTTTCTCCAATGTGTCTGAACTTTTCAGAGGCTTTAGTAGTTGAGTTGTACCTTTAATTCTTTGCTCTTGGAGTCATTATATGCCCCCCCCCTCCTTACTATGCATCAGATGTCTCCACATCACTTTTTCAGATTGTTATCCTCTAGTTCTTTACAGTTGGATGTTTTCTACCATCTGGTTTTGAACTCTTAAATAGGTATCTGGAGGCTAATATTCCCACATTCTAGTAAGAAATGGTAATTTTAAAATATGTTGCTTTTATTACCCTGTGGTGACTGAAGGAAAACATAAGCAAAGCACTACTTTTTTCCCCTCATTTAATACAGCTACTTGTGGAATACTTTCCTTCTGCTAAGACAGTGTAGAAATTACATTTATCAGTGAATGCAATAGTTGGCCTAAAAGTCACAAAGCCAAGATTTGAGTAAGATTTTCTGTAAGAAGCCATGTATAGCCAAATTACAGAGAGAGGAAGAGATGAGGGTAGTACAAAGAAACACTTGAAAGGTAGGCAAAGGCCAAACTATTCAGAGGATTGTTGAAATGTCAAGGTTTGCCCTTGTCTTAAGAGCAATGGGAAAACATTGAAAGATTTTAATTAGGAGAGAATCCACTGATAAGGTTTGTATGGAAATGTTAGAAGTTTGAAGTAGATGACTAATTTCAAAGCTGTTGTAATTCAGTCAAGACATTATGTTGGTCTGCATTAGGATAGTGACAGTGGAGGTAGAGAGAGCTGAATACATGTGACAAATTTGAGAGATCAAATCCATCCATGAAACTTAGAGCTCAGATATCTATAGGTTAGGAATACATTGTATCAAAGATACATTTAGAGCCTGGCATCAGTGGCTCACGCCTATAATCTTAGCTACTCAGGAGGCTGAGATCTGAGGATCAAGGTTCAAAGCCAGCCTGGACAAGAAAGTCCGTGAAACTCGGATTTCCAATAAACCACCAGAAAACCAGAAGTGGTGCTGTAGCTCAAGTGGTAGAGCACTAGCCTTGAGTTGAAGAGCTGAGGGACAGTGTTCTGGCCCAGAGTTCAAGCCCCATGACCGACACAAAAAAAAGATACATTTACATGTCTTGCTTTTGCAACCATCATGCTTTAGAAGTCATCTTCTCTAAAAGTATCAAAAAGAGAAAAATGTTTAGTGAGACAGATTTTTGTGTTTGTGTGTGATATTCAGTGTTCCTTTACAACAATTTAGAAAAATGTAGGACGAGTAGTTGAATATCATGATTTGTATTCTAGATATCTGAAGTGAATATATTTTTCTCACTTGCTTTATATACATTCATAGAAGCCATGAGAAAGGTTTTTTATAGAATGAGAAACCAGTGAGGTTCATGAAGAACCCTTGATTAATTGTGACATATACTGAATACTTAGAAGAGTAGAAAGGTAAAAAAATAAACTACTTTGTTGTTGAAGCTAAAGGAAAAGAGCATTTCAAGAATCTTTGTGTAGAATCAGTCTAAATAGTTATATACTATGAAACAAGGAAAATTGAGAGGAGGTGTTGTGTTGGGGCACAATGACAAAAGTCAAGATTGAGTGTACTTAGAAACTGATTTATTGAGTGGTAAGTGATTTATTGAATTTCTTAACTATTTAAAGATAATAAAAATAGAATGACAAAAACTCTATAGCTTGATATTCAATATTACTGACAGAAGTCAAATAAATTGAACTATAAAGTCTATTACACCTTATTATACTGGTGATGTTAACCAGATGCTTTTTTGGAGGGATGAGACAAAAAGATAAATTGAAATGGGTAAACGGATAGCTAAAGTAGTGGAGAGTACAGATATAAATAATGTAGTGAGATTAGATTCAGATAGACTAACAGACAGTTCCCTTGTCTAGTTGGAGAAAATGATAATGGGCTTCTTAAGGATTTAAGTCAATGAGCAAGCTTTGTATTGAGGAAATGGGAACATTTTTATCTATTTTCTGTTCTATGATCTCATTCCACCTTATGCATGGGCACAAAGTTTGCTCATAAATCCCACTGGCCTGCTATAATTTCTCCCCATGATTCCAGTTAGCACATATACAAAAAAGTAAACTAGGTCTGGGAAGGTAGCTCAGTGGTAGAGCGCTTGCCTTGTATGCTTGAGGCCCTAGGTTCGATTCCTCAGCACCACATAAGCAGAAAAAGTTGGAAGTGGCTTTGTGGTTCAAGTGGTAGAGTGCTAGCCTTGAACTGAAGAGCTGAGGGACAGTGCCCAGGCCCAGAGTTCAGGCCCCATGACCAACCAAAAACAAAAAAAAGTAAACTATTTAATCCTCCCAGATGTCTGTAATCTAAATCATGTTATTCAACTACTTGTTCTTCATGTCTAGCTTGTTGTAAAGGCACATAACAGTAGGTCAGGGATTCAGAAATGTAAAATTAGTACAGAATTTTTAAATAGTGTGAGTTAAACAGAGAATGCATACTGAGAAGTGTTAGGAATAAATGTAGTAGGGGGAATAACTGGCTGCATATTATTGAACTGCTGGGCAATGGAACTATGCTGGATAAAGAAGGAAATCATAAGTAATGCAAGGAAGGGCTGAAAATGGGAAACTGTATAGAGACCAATAGACTAGAATTCTTTGTGATACGGAGGTATGATTAAAGGAAAATGTGATTGAGCGATCACTCTGGAAAGACAGAAAGCTGAAGTTAGAAAAGGGAAAGTTTGACATAATTATGAGTTAAACAGTTTTAAATGATAGTTAAGTTCAAGACATAATTGTGGAAATGACTGACTCAAATGAAGTGGGAAGGATGAATTATTGGTGTTGATTATAGAACTGATCGGTCTTGGTATCTTTAAATAGATGATCCATATAAGTATGAGATTCAGCCAGGATGAAAGCAAAGATTATGGCAAAAAATAGTTTCAAAAATCTATGAGCCGGGCTGGGAAGGTGGCTCAGTGGTAAAGCGCTTGCCTTGTATGCTTGAGGCCCTGGGTTCAATTCCTCAGCACCACATAAGCAGAAAAAGCTGGAAGTGGTGCTGTGGCTCAAGTGGTAGAGCACTAGCCTTGAGCTGAAGAGCTGAGAGACAGCGCCCAGGTCCAGAGTTCAGGCCCCACGACCGGACCCCCCTCCCCCAAAAAAAAAGCAACAAAAAAACAAAACTATGAGCCAGCCTGGGAAGGTGGCTCACTGGTAGAGTGCTTGCCTTGCATGCATGAGGCCCTGG
Source organism: Dipodomys spectabilis (assembly GCF_019054845.1). Classification (NCBI taxonomy): domain Eukaryota; kingdom Metazoa; phylum Chordata; class Mammalia; order Rodentia; family Heteromyidae; genus Dipodomys; species Dipodomys spectabilis. Next base: position 1,924,260 of record NW_024871030.1, on the reverse strand, counting down.
GTTCAATTCCTCAGCACCACATAAGCAGAAAAAGCTGGAAGTGGTGCTGTGGCTCAAGGTGGTAGAGCACTAGACTTGAGCTGAAGAGCTGAAGAGCTGAGGGACAGTGCCCAAGCCCAGAGTTCAGGCCCCATGGCCAACAAAAACAAACAAACAAACCTCTGAGCCTAGCCAGGCACTAATATCTCACACCTATAATCCTAGCCACTCAGAAAGCTGAGATCTGAAGATTAAGGTTTGAAGCCACGGCAGATAGAGATGTCTAAAATATTCTATCTCCAATTAAATAACAAATGCGGTCATGAGGCATGGCTCAACTGGTAGAGTGCCAGCTATGAGGGGGGAAAAAAACAGCAAGTGCACATGGCCCCTGAAATCAAGCTCTGGTATTGGCATACATACACACACACACACACACACAATCTATGAGCCTTATAGCAGCTGTTTAGTTAATGAAGGAGAATGACAGAATTGTAGATGATAGTGGCTTAAAGGGAAAAGTGATATAAGGAATTGGCATAATTAGTAACCAAATAAGAATATGTTGAAGATGGGTTTGTTTTAGTTAAAAAAGGTTGGAAATCATGACTGAAAGTGTCAATGGAGAATAAAGGGCATAACTGTCGAATCTATATTATGAGGTGAGAGGAAAGCAACAACACTTTGAGGGACTAGATTAGGGATTTCAGGGAACATATAGAATTCAGTTGAAATAAGAAAAAGACTGTGATACTTGCTTGCGTGTATCCTCAATAGCTTGGTAAATACAGGGCAAGGGACATTTATAGAGTACTTAGTAAAATGATTTTAGAAGTGGAAATAATTACTTCAGTCTCAAATCACCTTTATCTTTTGGGTGAGTTGTGAAAATAAAGATAAGATGGGCAGGGCACTAGAGGCTCATACCTGTAATCCTAGCTATTCAGGAGGCTGAGATCTTAGGATCATGATTAAAAGCCAGTGTAGGCAGGAAAGTCTGTGAAACTCTTACCTCCAGTTAACCACCAGAAAACTGGATGTGCTGCAGTGGTTCAAAGTGGTAGAGCTCTAGCCTTGAGCAAATGAGCTCAAGGACAGTGCCCAGGCCCTGAGTTCAAGTCTCATGACCAATTAAAAAAAAGATGAGATCAGATGCCTGGCTGTATAATTTGGGTATCAGAATCTTTATTTATTTAAAAAGTATATGAAAGAAATCACGCCTATTTTGATCCTGTATTTTCGTGCCTATTTTTATTCTGGAAGTAAAATATTTATATTATAATCTCAACAAATCAATTGAGAGATTCAAAATACATTACCATAAGCTATGGGTTGAATGTTTGTTTCCTCTCACACACTCCTTTCATATATTGAAACCCTAATATCTATACTATATGATGTCTTTTGGAGGTAGAATCTTTGAAAAATAATTCATGTATACCAGCATCTCACACCTGTAATCATGGCCATGATTTGATGCCAGCCTGAGCAGTAAAGTTCAGGAGTTCATTTCTTAGCCTATAGCTTGGTGCAGTGGCACACACCACTCATCATAAGCTGTGTGCCAGTCTAAGACCAGGAGGGTCAAAATTCCATGCAAGCCTAGACAGATAAGTCAACAAGAGACAATCTCAATAGAAAGAACACCTGAAAGCCAAGCTAGCACAGGAAGTCTAAATTAGTGGATATTGGTATAAGCATGCTTCCAGGCAGGAAGCAAGACACAATCTTCCAGGCAGGAAGCAAGACACAATCTCAAAAATAAGCAGAGCAAACAAACAAAAAGAAAAAAGCCTAGCTCTTTGGAGCAAGATTTGGCCTGCATCACTCTTTTAGGCTTCTTCAGACCCAATATAGTCCAGAAGAAAGACAGAGCAACACAAGCTGTCCACACAGGGGGCTCTCATTCTTTTATAGGCACTTTCAGGCATGGTAGATGGGAGGGCTGAATGTAGGTCAGACAGAGCAGAGGCTGCTGGGGTATGGGCCAAAGTATAGAGATATCAAACAGTCTATAGGTTGCCAGGGAAAGGGCCCATGTAAAAGTTACTACCAAGAGTAAATTCTTTACAAAGGAAGTTGGAGAGAGAAGGCATAGTTTCATATTAGTATATTGCTGATATTAATTATTATTTTAACTATTTAGCATAGTTTTATAGCATAATGGTTACATTAATAATTTATGGAATCATTTTATATTACTATATGGTAAAAGATATATCAACCAGTCTATAATCACTCATAGTCATGAGTTCCATTTTTCAAAATGCATTGAAATACCAGCAATAGTAAATTTTCTTGTTTGTATGCTAAAATGCCACAGTGGGGATAGCGAGGTGAACAAACAATAAAAACTGGAAGACAAGAAAATGTTATTTAAGCTGAAAGTTGAGTAGAACAAATGAAGATTTGCTACAATTGAAAGATGCACTGCAAGGTATATATTGGATTTTGTTGATAGAATAAGCTACAATGTTAAAAAAAATTAAAGACCTACAAGTGGGGTTCAGTGGGAAACGGTCCTACCTGACAAGCATGAAGCCCTCAGTTCAAACTCCAGTACCATTGGAAAAGAATAAGTAGCCACTATTTGCATCCTTAGCCCCTAGCACAATTCATTTCTAGAACTCATACATGGTCATGGATTGGAAAAGCCACCACTTTTCTGTTTTTATGAATTTCTGTGCTGGTTAGTGTGCCCAGCATATAATTTGCTTTGATTGATAGTATCTACTTCTGCTCTGGATTTTCAGGTTTCTTTCTTTCTCCAAACAGGAAAATCTTCAGATCTTGGGGCAAATAATTCAGTACTGCAGACACATAGCCTTCCTGCTAGTCCTATTATCAAAACAGACCCTACATCTAATATCTGGGCCTAAGAAACTGCTCCCTTGACTTACTTCTTCCTAACCTAAGTACTCACGTACTTTTCTACATAAAATCTGTAGTTCAGAGTTCAGTGTCTAAAACAATTCTTGTAGATGATACTGACCTTCATACCCACACCCTTAATTTTTCTTCAATCTATCTTGGCCTAACTTCTCTATTGATAGCTATATTCTGTTTTGCCAAGCTCATATACTTCAAATCTTAGTAGACTTCCTGTTATGGAAATGCTTTTATTAAAAACTTTGCTTTTGGGAGACCCTGCAAAATGGCAGTGAAACAGAAGGGAAACACCACTGCTCTCTAACCAAACAGAGTTCGAGTCCCAACTCTCAGTTCCCCCAAGAGATCAATAACAGCAAAGAGGCAAACAACCAGAGAAATACAGGAACTGAAAAAAAAGAAAAGAGAAAACTTCAGAACCTACCCAAAGACGAAAAAGTTTGAAGACCCTTCCCTCACCCTTCTGTGGCGACATGGTTCTGCACCAAGCCACAAAAGTGGCTCAGCCTGCAGCTGCGTGGGACCTCAGAGCCACAGCGATCTGTAGAACTCCAACACAGAAAACTCCCACGGTGCCAGACATAGACAGTGCAGAGACAGAAACCAGAGATATGGTACTGCAAAACCCAGATCCGGAGCTCAAAACCTGCACAAAGACCCTTCCACTCCTTGCTGGCGAAGCAGCTCTGCACCAAGCCGCCAAAGCTGCCCAGTCTGCATCTTCCTGGGATCTCAGAGCCACAGTGGTCCGTAAAACTCCAGTGCAGAAAACTCACAAAGCACCAGACCTGGACAGTGTAACCAGAGACAGAGACCATGAAACCCAAACCCTGATACACCACCTGCTCAGCCCAAAATCATCACCACAGAGCTCAGTGGAGACCAGCAATCTACAGTACACAGAATGATCTGCCACACCAGTGGACAGACCTTAACTAGTTCCAGGATAAGTGAGCACCCCATGGGGCACTCCCTCCCCCGTCATGGGAGACCAGCAGTGGCGGTAACCCCCAGAGCTAGAACCAGACCCCTCCCCCTCCCGCCTGGGCTATGAGTCCCACTGAATCTGAGAACTCCAGCAACTGGTGGAATATACCCAGCCCGCCTATCACAGCCAATCCTTGGCTGAAGTCAGGAACCGCTTGGCTTGTGGTCACAAGAAGCTGGCGGCAGAAGGAGCCCCACCTGTGTGTTCCACACGGATGCCCAAACAACTTAAACTGAAGCTCCCTGGCTGATGTCAGGAAATGCAAGCAGGCTCCAACAGAACAAGCCCCAACTGAGGCCTCCCAGGAGGAGTTCAAGCAGAGCTGCACTGAAGGTTCCTGGCTGAAGTCAGGAATGGTGGGTGGGCTCCAGTAGTGGGAAGTGGAAGGAGCTACACTTCTGTGTTCCAGGCCAGGCTCTAACAAGTTAAATGGAAACTCCCTGGCTGAAGGAACTGCAAACAGACTCCAGCAGCCAGGGCTGAACAAGCCATGCCTGGATCCCCTTGAGTGGGGCACCAAGCTGAGCTACACTGCTAGTCCCTATCTGAAGTCAGGAACTGGGATCATGGGCTCCAGCAACCAGTGACAAAAGGAGCCTCACTTGTGTGTTCTGGGTGGGTACTATTGACCCAGGAACCAACCAAGAACCAAGTGAAGGCAACTACATATGGACTAAAACAGAGTTTGGGATTTGACTGTGATAATCCCTGACTCCTAATGTAAAAATCTCAGTAAAAAATTACAAGATTCGGGCTGGGAAGGTGGCTCAGTGGTAGAGCGCTTGCCTTGCATGCATGAGGCCCTGAGTTCGATTCCTCAGCACCACATAAGCAGAAAAAAAAGCCAGAAGTGGCCCTGTGGCTCAAGTGGTAGAGTGCTAGCCTTGAGCTGAAGAGCAGAGGGACAGCGCCCAGGCCCAGAGTTCAGGCCCCATGACTGGACCCCCCCCCCCACACACACCAAAAAAAATTACAAGATTCATCAACACCCAAGACAGCAAACCATCCCCAAAGGCCAGCAGCCACCAGGGAAGAACTCCAGTGAAAGGTAAAAAGAAATGGAAGACAAATGCTACATCCAAGAGTTGATAGAGGCAATGACTCAAGAATTTAAACAAGGGACTGGGAAGGTGGCTCAGTGACATAGTGATTGCCTTGCATGCATGAGGCCTTGGGTTCGATTCCTCAGCACCACATAAGCAGAAAAAGCCAAGGTGGCGCTGTGGCTCAAGTGGTAGAGAGCTTAGCCAGAGCAATAAGGCGAGAAAAGGGCTTTAAAGGAATCAGCATAGGGAAAGAAGAAATTAAACTATCCCTATTTGCAGATGACAAGATAATATACCTTAGCTATTCCTAAAACTCCAACCTCAAATTCCTATAACTTATAAACCACTTCGGCTTAGTAGCAAAATATAAGATTAACCCACAAAATCAGGTTGCTTTTCTGTACAACAATGTACAATCAGAAAGGGAAATCAAGGAAATAAGCCCATGTACAATAATCTCAAAATAAAAAATAGGAATTAACCTAACTAGATATGTAAAAGACCTATTTAGTGAAAACTATAAAAGCCTAAAGAAAGATAAAAGAGGACAGCAGGAAATGGAAAGACCTTTCATATTCTTGGATAGGCAGAATCAATATAGTTAAAATGGCCATACTGCCAAAAATTATAAACAAATTCAATTCCATCAAAATCCCAATGACCATCCTTACTGAAATAGAGAAAATAATCCAAAAGGAACAACAAAATAACTAGAATAGCCAATACAATTTTAGCAAAAGAAACAATACACAGCTAAAGTTTCTGCACATCTTCTGCACAACTAAAGATGTAGCTACCAAACTAGACTGACAGCCAACTAATTGGGAAAAAAATATTTATCAGCAATATATCAGACAAAGGCCTAAAGGGAACTCAAGAAACTAATCCCTCCCAGATCTAACAAAGAAATCATTAAATTGGCAAGGGAACTAAAGAGAGACTTCTCAGAAGAAAAGATAAAAATGGCAAAGAACCATATGAGGAAATATTCATCATCCCTGGTCATAAAGGAAATGCAAATAAAAACAACCCTGAGATACCATCTTACCCCAATCAAAATGGCATGCATCCTAAATTCAGCAAACAACAAATGCTGGTGGGGATGTGGAGAAAGAGGAACCCTATTGCATTGCTGGTGGAAATGTACACTAATACAACTACTTTAGTAAGACTTCTGGAGGTACCTCAGAAAGCTAAATATAGACAACCCTATGACCCAGTCATACCACTCCTAGACATCTACCCTGAGCAACGGGAACCAGGACACAAGGACACATGCACCTCCATGTTCATTGCTGTACTGTTCACAATAGCCAAGATATGGAAACAACCTAGATGCCCCACTACGGATGAAAGTATCTGGTACCAATATACAATGGAATTTTACACAGCCATTAGGAAGGACAAAATAATGGCATTCACGGGGAAATAGATGGAACTAGAGCAAATCATTTTGAGTGAGGACAGCCAAGATCAGAGAGACAATGACACATGGTCTCACTAATATGTGGATGTTAAATCCAAAACATAAGGAGAGAAGACAAAGTAAACAGGATTCAATAAACAAAGGACATCTATTTAATTTGTCATATAGTTTCTAAGTGACTCTATGTTCTTTTTTTAAAATGTTTTTATTGTGAAAGTACTGTACAGAGGGGTTACAGTTACATGAGCAAGGTAATGAGTACATTTCTAATCAAGTATTGTTGCCTCCTCATTTATTTTTCCCCTACCATCCCTTCCCTCCCACCTCCACAACTATACTTCCCCCCCCACCCCGCCTAAATTGTAAAGTTGGTTTTTCAACATAATGTCTAGTACATCTCATTGTTCTTGACCTCATATATGGTATATATATATATACATATATATGTATATATATGTATATATATATATATGCACATCTGAAGGAAGCTAGGAGGAGGACACAGAATCAGAGGGAAATGGGAAAATTACAACAGAGGGGCCCATCAGCTGCACTGGACATTGATGAAAATAAACTAAGCAACTCTGGGGCAGCAATAGGAGGGAGGAAATGAGAAGGAAAGAGGGAAGAGCTGACACTAAGCAAAAGGAAAGAATTGTACATATCACCTGAAGTGGAAGAAATAGTTGTATTGTCAAAGCTCATAAAATTCACAAACTTAATAGACCAAGATAATGACAATTTGCCTTGTGAAGGTTAAAATGTATTTGTGACTTTAAGTATCACTATCCCACAATACTGTAAAATTTGTAAATTTTATGTAATCATTTAATCTCAATAAAAAATATTTAAAAAGCCAAAACAAAAAAACAAAAAAAAAAACCTTTGCTTTTAAGTAAGATTTGTATGAAATTGCTTATGGCTAGTGGCATTAGGGTGCTTAAGGTGAAATGTCTCATCACACTCCCAACTCATATTATCACAACAATATACTGTTCTTCTGGGCCTAGAAAAAGTCTAGACACCCAGTTCAAGATTATATATAAAACACCTTATTTTGTCACAGCACTTAAGGAAAACATTTTATTTGATGAATTTGTAAAGTATGATGCAATAATTTTTTATTTTTGGCCATTCTGACTCCATCTGATTCATTCAACAATAAAGGTGTTATTCTCTATTCACTGCCTTCAAGGTACAGCTGCAATGATATATATTCAAAGAGAAAGAAGATTCAATTCTCAGATTTTGAGTTTCAAAATAGACTTCAAAATGAGATTTGAAGTTCATAGGATAGCTAGAAAGTTACCAGAATAGGTTTTAGAATCCCAAAATATCTGGCTTTTGATTTGAAAAGAAAAATGTCTGGAAAAAAATCAGACCAATACCATTTATCTCTACATAAAAAGGTAGGCAAACCAAAGATACAACGAATTTACTCTAAAATAAGTGAGGAAAAATTATCCTATGATTCCATGACTTAATAGAAAATGCATAATCATGAGACAAAATGAGTTGTTAGGTATCAATATAATTCATAAAATAAAGATTTTTCCGAACTCCTAAGCTGCATATTCAGAAATTACTGAAATTGCTGTATGTCCACATCATATATATACATATGTATATGTATATATATATATATATATATCATTGAAAATACAACTTTTCAGTTAATAAGCCCACAAATAATATCTGATTGTGTAATGATAAAAACACATTGGATTAGTAGTATTACCTTAGGCAAATTATTTCAATAACCTAGCAGCATATTTCCAATTTTAATAGAGGCCTTCATTTTCTTTCATAGATTAATAATATTCCTAATTTACTAGCCATCAAAGCATTTCACAATAGTAAGTAAATAACAAAATCCTAAAGAAACTCTAGTTATTGAACTCAAGTGTTTAAGAAACAAGTAATACTTTTTTCTTAGTCATTTACCATTTTACCCTTTCATAGATATATTGCCTTTTCTGATTATTAAATCATAGTTACACTTTTAAAGCTTTAAAGAATTCCTGTGAAACAAACCAAGATTCTGTCCAACCAATAAAAGGATTAAGAAAATGTGACATGTATATGCAATGAGCTATTGTTCAGCTATAAAAAAAGAATGAAATTGTGTCATTATAAAAAAATGGATGTCACTGAAGAACATTGTGTTAAAGCATATTAAGCAACATGTGGAGGTAGCTAAAAGATAAACATATGCATAAATATACAATCATGTAAGTATGATTATATGTAATATATAATTACTTATAAATATGTTCATAACACATGATGGTTATGTGTGATTTGGTATCAAAGAAAAAGAAAGGGGAAAAGTGCTAAACACTTTGCATCTCTGTGAGTGAAGATGGCATAAGTACATCAAGGGGATGGAGAAAATGAAAGCAGTGTGTTTAAAAATTATATTAAGTGAAGTAAGCCAAGCCCAAAGAAACATAGGTCCCATGGTTTCCCTTATTTGCAATATCTAGTATATGTATGAGTCAAGCAGAAAAGGTCAGATAATGTGATGTTAGGAAAATGAACCCTTAGATATGTATTTTAATTTTTTTTCTTTCATGCATTTGTTTCTAACGCATTTATAAGATTATTTCTTTGTTGCTTTGTATGTCCCTCCCCCACGGTATAACCCCTGCTTTCACTATATTTGATGTCGGTATAATTAGTGGAGGAGATGGGGAAAAACAAGTCGTTTAAGGATACAGGTGGACCTGTTGCAACAATGAGAAATACAAGTTGTCATGTCGATGGTTTTCAGGAAGTGCCATTCGTGCTCTTCCTAGTTAATTGTGTAGAACTACGCCTCAACATTCCTTTTGTGTTTTTAACGGAGCCCCACCTGCACCTTGCTTCCTCTTATATTACCTTGAATGACTCTTTCCCATTGCCTATTAGTTGATAATTGTCCACATTCCCCAAGAATTGTTTAAGGTCATCTTTCTGTCATGTGATTGGCTCTTGACTACAGCCTTACCTTCTATGCCCCTATGCCCTATATAAGTATATGATGTTTTAATAAACTTTGTCTATACCCGCATGCTATGGTCCATTTCTGCCTACCAGACACCGAGTTCCCGGGTCTCGCTGTGTGATCAGCAACAATAAATAGCCACTAAAAACCATGAAAAAATATTCATGTATCCTTAGGTATCAGGGAAGTAAATACTAAACTACATTGAGATTCACCTCACCTTAGTCAGAATAGCTTTTATTAAATTTTAAAAAATAACAGCATGAGGCTGCAGGGGAACAGAAACTCTGATTCAGTGCTTCTTGGAATGTTAATTTGTCTAGCCACTATAGAGATCAATATGGATGTTCCTCAGAAGTTAAAAATTGAATTCCCCTATGATCCAGCCATATATTTTCTGGGTATACACTCAAATAATCAGCTTACTAAAGAAATCCATGTATACCCATGATTCTCACAGTACTAGTCACAATAGTGAAGTTATAGAATCATCCAAGGTGCCGACCAATGGATGAATGGATAAAGAAAAGGTGGGAAGGATTAGCTAGCTCAGGAGCTAGCTAGCTAGATGTATAGATAGATCTGCAATTAAGTTTTGCCATTAAAAGTAATAAAATTATGTTGTTTCTTAGAAAATGGATGGTGCTAGAGATCATTCAGTTAAGTGAAATAAGCAAGACTTAGAAAGACAATTACTGCATGTTTTCTTTTATTTGTGGACACCAGGGGAAATCCAAACAAAACAAAGGAACAACAACAAAACAAAATCATGAAAAGAAAATGGCAGACTACTAGGGAGGTGGAATGAGAAGGGAAAGGGGGAGGGTTAAAAGGAAACAAAGATTAACAAAGTGGTCAAAATACACTATGCGTGTATGGAAATAAAATGATGAAACTTCTTATTATGTATCAATTAATATACCTCCAAAATGATAGAAACTAGGCCAAGTATGTTTTCTGTCCTTTAATCTGTTGGGAGACATTGAACCTGAGTTTGTTTTTCCTTCTTTGTAGATGGTCAGGAGACTCTGAAGTTTCTGGATTTCCACACATCCTGGATCCAAGGAAGTCTGATTCCCAGGTTGTTTAAGTAAACCTATCTACCTTGGCAGCACGGTGTATGTACATCTTTTGATTTGCTATGCTTGAGTTTTGGGAGAAATCTACATTTTTTAAAAAAAGGAATGTGAATAAAGAAACTGTCTAATTTCTCTTTCTCCCTCTCTCTCCCCTCTCTGTTTTACGGTGGTACTAACTATTGAACTCAGGGGCTTGTGCTTGCTTAGGCAAGTGATATACCAATTAAATCATCTTCCTGGCCCTTTTTCTTTTTAGTTGATGTTTGTACCCCACAGAATCATCATGAGGATTGCTATATCATATATATGATAGTGCATGAATTGTTCTCACATTACTGTCATTGCCATTAGCTGGTCTTAGTTCAAAAGTAATGAATTTCTCAATTTTGTTGCCTTGCCATTTAATGTTCCTGAAGGCTTTAATTTCTTAACCCATTCTGAGGTAGACATATCATGCAGTGGTTTTTAAAGTGTGGTCATTTGGTTAGTGGTATAAGAATTCACTTAGGTGTTTGTAAAAATTAAAATTTCTGGCTATATATATTAAGTTAGAATCTGGAACAAAAAACTCAACATCTGAATTTAAAATGTGTTCATTATTGTTTTTCAAACTTCTATGACTGATTATGGTAAGAAATATTTGAAGCAAAAACATATTCATACATATTTACTGCTACAAGGTTATTGAACAATAGTAATGACATGATAAACTGTTAATTTCTATTATATTTTATATTACTTAATTACTTTAAAGAAAAAAATCTAATGAGTTGTAACCCAGTAAGATGATGTTATGATCAGAAAATAAATTAACAATGATTTGAAAAAATACTAGACCAGATGATTTTCATGAAAAATAAAATTTCGGAATAAATGATATTAGAATAGGCAGGAGGAGGGGGGAATGGGCAGAGATGGTAAGGGGAAACAAAGGAGGAGGCAACAAGGCTTGATAAGAAATTGGTATGGAGGGGAGGACTGGTTGGGGGGGAAGGGGGAGGATGGGAAGGGATGGGAAGGGGAAACAAAGGAGGAGGCTACAATGCTTGATAAGAAATGTACTCATTATCTTGCCCATGTAATTGTAACCCCTCTGTTCAGTATTTTCACAATAAAAAAAAATAAATTGAAAGAAAAAAGAAAAGAAAGAAATTGGTATATATATACAATGGAATTCTATGCCTCCATCAGAAAGAATGACATTGCCCCATTAGTTAGGAAATGGAAAGACTTGGGAAAAATTATATTAAGTGAAGTAAGCCAGGCCTAAAGAAACATAGGTCCCATGGTTTCCCTTATTTGCAATAACTAGTATATGTCTGAGAAAAGCAGAAAAGGTCAGATAAGTTGATGTTAGGTGAAATGAACCCCAAGATAAGTATTCAAATGTTTTTGCTTTCATGCGATTGTTTCTAACATATTTATAAGATGATTTCTTTGTTGCTTTATATGTCCCTCCCCCATAGTATAACCCCTGTTTTCACTGTATTTGATGTTGTGTGTTGGTATGATTTGTGGAGGGGAAGGGCAAAAACAAATCGTTTAAATAGGGATACAGGTGGACCCATTGCAACAATGAGATGTACAAATCGCTATGTCGAAAAACGAACTTTACAACTTTGGCAGGGGGGGGGAGGAGTTGGGCGTGAGGGGCAGGGGAGGAGGCAGGAAGGTATGGGAAGGGGAAACAAAGGAGGAGGCAACAATGCTTGATAAGAAATGTACTCATTATCCTGCCCATGAAATTGTAACCCCTCTGTACGTATTTTCACAATAAAAAAAATAGACATAGTGTAAGACTTTGAGCTGATTCTGTTACCTTAAAAAGTCTGATAATGTTTTGCTAATGCCCTGTAAGAAAATGGTATGAACACATTCAGATTGGCTCAGTAAAGACAGATCTCATTAAAGAAAATATACAAAATGCAAATGTTCAAGTCCAACTCCCAAATAACCCTTGAGCATCTACTGCAAATTTTCTGCTCAATCAAACCTCATATTTAACTGAGTAAGTATTTAAAATGTTCACCACTTTAAAACATCCTTCTTTAGATTGGCAATCATTCCTATTAAATTCAGAGTAATTTTTGCATTTTCTCTGAGATAATTATAAAGCTTTTAGCTAAAGAATTTCAAGGAGTCCAAAGGTGAAGGAGACAACACTGTATGGAAAAAGCAATAATGATTTGGAAATCACTAGACCTAGATGTTAGTTGTATCTCTGTCGCTGACTTTTTAAGACTTTTCTATATACAAAATGAGGGCTTAAAGCATTACACATTTATATTGTTTTAATTGTAATATTCTTGAACTTATGTTCTGTGACCTTATGTTCTGTAGTATTAGAAAGATGGATAAGTTGTTCTGAAAAAGCTGGAACAGAGAATGTGAGAACTGACACAAGCAGTGAAGAATAGATTGTTTGAAGCGATTACAAAAAAAAATTGCTTGTATCTACATTATTTGTACCAGCATGTGCTTCTCTCCTTTTAGATAATTTAAATAATTAGGTAATTTGTCTTGCATTCTGATTTTCCACTATTGCCCACATATCTGAATTGGAAAAGGAAAACTAAAGAAAATGCAACATCATTAGGTCTGACATTTTTTATTATCACACTAAATTTAGGTTCATTTAAGTGGGTGTCTTATTTGTCAGAAATTCTAAGGAAAAAAAAATTTGTTTGGCCTATCAGTTTTTATTTTTTGTTTTCCAAAACTCAATTTCTATCATGTTGCTTAGGATCCTGCAAACGGTCTCAAAAAACAAAAGATGAAAGTCAATAAATAATACTCTGACATTAAAAGTGATGAAAATATTATAGGTTGAAACAGGCGTTTTCTTTGTGGGGAAAAATTGGAAGTCATTGAATTAACTATTATTCGTAAGTTCTCTGTAACAGGTTTAGGTTCTGTCACATGCACATAATTTCTTGGATACCTATTAAGCAAATAGAACAAATTAACAAAGAGATAACAAATCTGATGTGTGTTAGTTTTTATATGTACCCATTACTTACTGTTGCACTTATCTTTGAATATACTTAGAAATTATGCCTTAGATTTTTTTCTATAAACTGTTTTTCTATCCAATCCTATTGGATTAACTACGTAGTACAACCTGCCTTTAAAAGGCTCCGTTGCAGCTGAGCACTGGTGGCTCACACTTGTAATCTTAGCTACTCAGGAGCCTAAGATTTGAGGATCACAGCTCAAAGCCAATCCAGGCAGGAAAGTCTGTGAGACTCTTATCTACAATTAACCACCAGAAGTGAAGCCGTGGCTCAAGTAGTAGAGTGCTAATCTTGAGCAAAAAGCTCAGATACAGGGCCCAGGCCCTGAATTCAAGCCTTACAACTGCAAAAATATAGGCTTTGTTGGCATATAATTTATGTAACATACAATTCACTTATTTAGAGCATTCAAGTCAATGTTATAGTATTTTTACACATTTGTAAATAATTATATGACTATGAAGGATGTAGAGTAAGTGAAGCAATTTTAAGAACATTGATTAGTTTTAGGGAATTTTATCACCCGTAAGAGAAACCCTATTCCCCCTTTCCACCACTTGTCATCCTCCAATTTATTCCAACTTTAAAAATCTACAAGTTTTCTATCAATGGATTTGTCTATTCTGGATGTTTCATATAAATAGAAGCATGCACTGTGTGCTTTTTATTATCTGGCTTCTTTGAATTCACAGAATGTTGTAAAGGGGAGGTGGCGCTGTGGCTCAAGCGTTAGAGTGCTCACCTTGTGCTGAAGACCTGAGGGATAGCACCCAAGCCCAGAGTTCAAGCCCCACGACAGACACAAAATAAAAAAAGTAAGAGTGTTATAAAGGTTCCACCATACACTAATAGGCATTAATACTATATTTCTATTTTTAATAATATCTTACTTTATGGCTGTGTGACAATTTATTTAGTGAAATATTATTTGAGTTGTTTTTCCCTGTTAGCTATTGTAAATAATGTTGCTGTGAATATTTTTTAAAATCTGTATATATATATATATATATATATATATATATATATATATATTTACACACATACATATGAACTTCTACTTTTAGGTTGTTACAGGTCTGATATTTAACAGTAAAGATATCAACAATTCTGACATATGAAGGTTTGAAATAGAATTTTTTTGACTTTACAGTGGTATAAAAGTCAAAAGCATTGAGAAGAAATTCCCAATTTTAAGTTTGATGTTTTTTCCTAGGCTAGTGATATGCAGGATGGTACTTTTATAATGCACTGCGATTCTAAACTATGATGTTTGAGAAGTTAGGTATAATGAATGAAAGTTTTCTTTATGATATATTCATCTTATGATAGGTATATCAAGATGTAATTGCAAGTTGAAGAGCATTTGTAGTATTAAATATTCAGAAACAGTGTCCTAGAGTGCATATGTAAACTTCTTCTGTAGCGATTTCATTAAATTTTGTGTATGTGTGTGTGTATGTGTGTATGAGAGAGAGAGAGACAAAGAGACGGAGACAGAGACAGATGGGGGGGATGGTGGAAGTACTGGAGCTTGAACTCAGGGCCTTGCCCTCTCGTCTTACTTCTTTGTTCAAGCACGCTGTTGTACCACTTCAGCCACACTTTCACATCTGACTTTTTGGTGGTTAGTTGAAGATAAGAGTCTTACCAGTTTGGGGTTTTTTTTCCTGCAAGAACCAAATTTGAACCACAACCCTTAGATCAGAGCTTCCTGAATGGCTGGAGTTACAGGAATAAGCTACCAGTGCTCAGGTTGTTTTTAATATTTTTGTTTTTACTTCTCATATGTACTTTTTTCAATAGGTATAGACTTTTAAGGTTATTGTGCAGTTCCTCCTATTTCACTATCCTTTTGTAAGATGCCTTAATATTTCATAAATTGCATTTGGTTAAATTGTTAAAACCTTTTGTTGAAGGATATGAAAGTGTCCTTGCTGTCACAACAAACCTATTTGTGGAATGTTCACCTAAAATGGAGTAGGTGACAAATCCTTCCATCAATATTCTGATGAGTCTTAAGTCCTAGGTTTGTTAACATAATCACTGTTTTCCTGACAGAGTGACAGCTTCTAGAAAGCCACTCTTTGACCTTTCTCACTATCAAATGCTAAGACTAATGCCTACAAATAAGCTAGAATGTTTCAAAGTATCTCTGCATGTACTTCATTCAAGTGCAGAATATTGCTTTCTTTTGCTGCTTTTATTCTGTAATTGGTATGTATTCCACATACAATTTTGCATGCACTAACCCTCCCTATTTCTTCTTTCTATATATTTATTAACACTTGAGGTATTCAGATATGAAAAAGTTAGAACAGATAATCATAACTTCAATTCCTAAATTATCTAAATGGCATGTGGCTAATTTGAATTGATCGACCACCTGCTGAAGTAGCAATCAGTAGCAGAGAGAATATTTAAATATAAAGGGGAGAAAATATAAATTTACTTTGTATTATATCTGCTCAATCAAGGCATAAAATACTTTCAGCATGTTATTTCAACAATAAGCATATTTTATTGAGAAATGGAAATAGGGTTTAGCAAGCATGAGGCTTTCTTCAAAACAGACACTCTGGAATATTCTTTAATAATATATACTTCTGGAATAAAATTCTCTTCTAAGTGATAAATATGAATCTACCACCTATGAAAATTACCAGTGTAAGTGCTGTTTTGACTATTGAAATGTATTCACATTAAACTACATATTAAAGTTATCTTTATAAAATCAGAAGATAATGTAAGTCTGACTCAAGGCTCACTGTATATCAATAATTCCATAATCTTGTATAACACAATTATCATAATCTTTTTATCTATTAAAGACTTATTTAAAGAATTAAATTTAATGTTGACTTTCAAGAGTTCTATTGATACAATAGATTCATTTGTCAGATATGTAAATTTAAAATGTTATCTAACCTCCTAATTTGTCTTTTCATTATTTTTCACCAAATCTTTCCTATATATATTATATATTTTTTAATTTTAATGAAATCCAAATTATTATTTATTATGACTTATGCTTTTGGTGCCAAGTATAAGAACTAATCATAGACCCAAAATAATTTTACCTGTTTCCAACAGTAAAAATTTTATACTTTTATATTTTATATTTAACACTTTTAGATTGGTGTTTTGGTTTTTTGTCTACAGTGTGAGGTTTCTCAATAAAGTTTTGTTTGTTCTTTTTTATGTATTTTTTGAGACTGAGTCTTCCATGTTAACCAAAGCTGACCTTGAATTCATGATCCTCCTGCTTCAGCCTTCTGAATGCTAGGATTACAGGTGCGCATCACTCCAAATGACTTACCATTTCAAAATTACTAGCCATGATGAACTTAACATGTTCTTTTAAATGTCTCTGGCACACATGCTCACAAGTTTAATGTTATTACTGTTTTGCGAACATTAAGTTTTGGAAAATTCCAAATGTTCACTTAGTACTTGTATTAATGTATGCTCTCAAGAGCAATTTAGAATAGATCTTGTAATTCAGCACTGATTTTTGTCATATTTCTAAGTATTTGCGAGTCAAAATGAATACATACTGTTACCAAATAGGAGTGTTGACTTGTGTTCCTATACTTGTAAACATGAGCATATCTTAGTTTTTTTCCTGTTTCATTCTACAAAATATTTATGATTTTGCAAATTTTCTTTTGAATTTACAGACATTATACATTCTCAAATAATGCTTGATCAGTAATTTATGTTGTAATATTTTCTCATAGTTTCTAGACTATCAATGATCAAAGAAGTTTCTTTTATTATAGGAAACTGTACCCAAATTTTTAATTTTGTTAACTGTAACCTATTTTTGTCTTCTATATTCTCAGGGTCAAAGAGATATCCACTTACATTTTCTTTCAGTTTTTCAAGTTGTTCCTTAGAATTCTAAATTTGCAATCTAGTTGAAGTTTATTTTTTTGTATAGTTAGAAGTAGCCATATTATTTCATTTTTGTGTGAAGCTGATAAAGGTTTACAGGGTCTTTAATTAGATGTTCTCTCTGACCTGTCACAGTAAAGCTTTTTTGGGGGAGGAGTAGGGAAGTACTGAAACTTAAACTTACAACCTCACACTTTCTTATCTTGTTTGCTGGGCTTACTTGTTCAACTGGCAATTTACCATGTGAGCCATACTTCCATTCCTGCTTTTTGCTGATTAACTTTAGGAATAGAGTCTAATGTAGTTTCCTGCCTAGGCTGACCTTGATCCTCTTGATCGCACCCTTCTGAGTAGCTAGGTTTACATGTATGAGCCACTGGTGCCTAGCCTGGCATGTGAGCTCTTTCATTTAACAATGCACATCATTTAGGTAAATGCGTTGGATGAGAGTGCTTGGAGTCCTTACCGATTAATCTCAAGTGATTAAAGGATATGCCACATCTCCAACCACTGGCTTTATAAGAGATCAACATTGATGCTATCTTATGTAAAATATGGTTAATATTTATTGTTCTTCAGTAGCCAAACTCCTGAGCACCTCTACATGTACTAGAGACTAAGAGAATTCAGCTACATTCAACATCTTTCTATGCTTTATTTCTGGCTCTTGCTTATATTGCTGACCTTTTGTTTTTATATTGTACTTACCAATGCTAAATATATAAAGCACAGTTGATGTGTTTTATAATGAACAACTCTTTGCACCAGACTGAATAATTTTTGTGAGCCAGACACGAGGGTTTACAATGTAGCTTTCAAAAACACTGCTTTTACCTGGTAAATGACCTAATGATTACTGATCTGACCCATGACCAGAGTCTCCAAAATGGAAGACTTTTTTATAGTTGTAGAGATTCCCATGGCTCTTGTTGACCTATGTGCCATTTCCCTACCCCCAGCCCTCACACTGACTCCATGAGTTTACATTTGTATTCCATTGGTATCATAGGGAGAATCTATTGTAGATTAGCCTATAATTCTTCCAATGGAGGCAGAAATTCAATGTATCACCATAATAAACAAAAAGTTCAATTATTTTTTGCTTATAGATTCTTCAAAAGGAGGATTTAGTGAGTCAGAGAGATAATCATCCATCCTTGGGCATCTTGTGGCAGGAATTAAGAGTCAGAAAGAAAAAGAAAGAAAATGTAATATGTGGCAAGTAGACATACATACATATATATATGTGTCTATATATGTGTGTGTGTGTATATATATATATATATATATATATATATATATATATCAGAACGGGCAAATAGGAAGGAAATTGGGCCTAAATAGTCCATTTAAAGAAGAAAGGAAGAAACCGAGTCTGCTAGATAGGACTAGCTGTTGCTAAATTCTTTTTTATATTTTTGGTCAGTCTTGGTCCCTGAACTCAGGATCTGAGCATGGTTCCTGCTGACCTTTTAAACTCATGGCTAGTGCTCTACCACTTTGAACCTCAACTCTACTTCCTGTTTTTTGGTAGTTAATTGAAGATAAGAATCTGACGGACATTCCTGCATGGGCTGGCTTTGAACTGCAATCTTCAGATCTCAGGCTTCTGTGCAGCCAGCATCAGAGTCATGAGCCACCAGGACCCAGGTACTAAATTCTTATCTCTGGTCAACAGCTTGAGCAATTTGGGTGCATTGTAGAATTAGAAAGTGTACCATGGGTAAGTGAGCCCTGCTTTTTTTCTATGGGAAAGTTTCATATGTATTCAAAATGGATGGCAAGGCAACTTAAAATTACAAGAATTTACCCTAGGTTTGCTTTACTGAGATATTTACAGTTTTACTTCTTGGTGATTGAATGGTTAAGCAACAAACATATACATATACATATAGAAATACATACATAGGTATATATAAATATATATATAGGCATATATACACATGTATATACATATATCTTCATCACAGCACCATTATGTTGTTCCTAGAAATTTTGGTTTTATCTTGTACTTACGTAAAATATGAATGCAAATAAGCCAAACATATTTATAAAGCAATATTAAATTAAACTTCTACCATGATTTAAAGCTGGTTGTTACTGTATTGCAAAACATCTATTTATGCAAACCATAACATTTAAAAGTTTAGTAATCCTAAAGGAAAACTAAAAAATTGCTACTGGAATTTTAAAGCTATGAAAATAATCTGTTTCTTTATTCTCATGTGTAATCCATCATGTCACAAGACTAGAAAATTCTTTATACAATATTTTATACATTATCCATTTACTGAACCAGCTATTCATATTTTAGGCTTCCCAATTACATGTGCAGTATAAAGATAACTGGCCTTCCTAAAAATTTATCAAGTTTAGTGTCTAGAGTCTAATGAAGCTACTAATTAATGTATCATTATGTTCTTTTTCTTTCACTACTTTTTCTCATTTCAAGTAACTAACAATGTTCTAATGACCATAGTAAATAGGATGCCATGAATAAGATTGTACCTCTGGATAATTTTCAAGTCTTTTGAACAAATTTAAAATTAACTAGAATAGATTGTTAAGGGCACTGTGTTAAAAGTATTGAAATTAATATAGTTTAGACCCACAACCTTAAATAATTTTAAATTGTATACAAAGGAGCATACTAATAAGAGTGCTTATTCCATTTGATTGTGTTATATTGATAAACATGTAAAATGTTACCATGTCAAGAGCTAATCTTAAAAAATATGTCTCATTAATTATGATAATGCCAACAACCTTACTGAAACAAGAAGAGATTTGTGCTATCTAGGGAGTTTTCTATTTAATGTCTCCATTCAGTCCTTTTAAACAAGAACATAATCTGTAAGGGCAAAGCAAGATGGCAGCAAATTAAGATCCTCCAAAAAAAGTTTCTTCACAATCACCAAAGTACCATTAAAACAGTTAAGGGAGTAAAATGAGGAACCAAAACATGATTTTAATACAATAAGAAAGGGTACACTGAAGAAAGCAGGGATGTCTCAGTGTCATCCATTTCCTAACTTCAAGCACCACAGAGGAAGATGTTTCTTGCTTGAAAAAATTCCAGAACTGAGATTTAATTCCACTGCCAGGCCTGCCACAGTGAAACTGAGAGTCAGACAAAGCCTCTAGAATTACTCTCCACTGTGCAGTTAACACAGACTGGAGCTGCAGGGTCATCAAGGGACTACCATATTCTCCAGAACATCAGGCAATAAAGGGAGGAAAAAGATGCAGGACTTTGTAAAGTTCCCTGTTGGTCTCATTGTGGTAAAGCTTAGTTCTAAGTCGAAAACAAATGCCTTCCAGATCCAGACTAGAGCATGCAAATGGGGCCTGTAGACCTACTCTTGTTAAAGTGTATGTAATCTAGCTGAGCAGTGGTGGCTTATCATCCTAGGTATTCAGGAGGATTTCAGTTCAAAGCCACCCAAACAGAAAAGTCTGTAAGACACTTATCTCCAATAAAGCACTCAGAGGTGCTGAAAGTGTGCTGTGGCTCAAGTGGTAGGGCACTAGAGCCTAGGGGACAACACCCAGGCCCTGAGTTCAAACTCTAGGATGGGTGAAAAAATGTTTATGTTTTCTTTTTTGTTGCTTTTCTTAACTTTTTGGTTATTTTAAGAGACTAGTACTTCAAAATAGAATGTCATAATCAAATGATGGCTTTGTAAGTCTCAAGGTAATCAGAAAACAACACCTCTATGCTACATAAACTGCTAGTCAGTTTTTTATTGCTGTAACAATACTTGAGGAAAAATACATTTACTTTGGCTCATAGTTGGGGGTTTCAGTCTATGGACCCCTGTCTCTGTTGCTTCTGGGCCCATGGAGGTAGAACATCAGGCCATGTGGTAGAGGAAATCAGCTTACTTCATGGTGGACAGGAGGAAGAAAGATACTGAAAAGTAAGGCCAGAAGAAAAAAGCACATCCTTTAAAGGCACAGCCCCAGTGACCTTTTACTCTATCAGCCTTACCTCTGAAGGATTTGATCATCTTTCAATAATGCCATCAGATTATGAGTTCATGAGTAGGTTAACCCACTGATGAAATCAGAGACTTCGTGATTTAAACCCTTCTCAAAAACTTCAGTTCTAAATATTGCTTAGATCAAGGACTAAAACTTCAATACATTAATCTTTTGGGAGGGAACCTAATACTTAAACCATAACATAAACCCAAAAAAATAAACAATGAGCCAAAACACACCTCTATAACAGCCATAAAACTATGAGTATGAGAATAAAAGGAAAGAACTACAAGATTACTAAAAATAGAAAACAAGTTGTAAAATAGGTGTAAAGTAAGATTTATCTATCATTACCCTGAATTTAAATGGATTTAATTTTTTAAGATATACTGTAGCTGAATAGATTTATTAAAAATACTTAAGTATGTCTTCCTTAAAGACATCACTTAACAATTGAGGATACATATATACTTCAATTTACATTTCATGTAACATGAAGCCAAAAGAAAGCAGAAATAGACATGATTATATTAGCTAAAATGGACTATAAATCAAAGCATTAATATCATATAATGATAAAGGTAATCAGTTCAACAAGAAGAAAAAACACTATTGCAGTCTTAAATATATAAGGCTAACAGTAGAAAAAAGAGATAGATTTGTAACACTCCCTTTTTGTCAGTGAACCAAAAAAATCAACTAAGAAAATGAGCACTGGGCACTGGTGGCTCACACCTGTAATCCTAGCTACTTGGGAGGCTAAGATATGAGGATCATGGTTCAAAGCCAGCCTGGGCAGAAATGTACCTGTGAGACTTGTATCTCCAATTAACCATTCAAAAAAATGGAAGTGGAGCTGTTGCCCAAAGTGATGGAGCACTAGTCTTGAGCAAAATTGCTCAGGGACAGTGCCCAAGTCCTGAGTTCAATCCCCATGAATGAAAAAAAAAATGTTAGATTGTAGTTTAGTAATCATACTTTTTTTTGGTCATGGAGTTTGAACTCAGGTCATGGGGTTTGAATTTGGATCCTGGTCACTGTTCCTAAGCTCATTTTGCTCAAGGCTAGCACTCTACCACTTAGAGCCACAGCGCCCCTTCCTAGATTGTACTTTAGATCAAATGGACATAATAGATACCTATAGAACATTCCATCTAAAATTAAGAGAATTTATGGTTTTCTCATCAACATATGGAACATTCTCCAGAATAGACTATGATAGTCCACAAACAAGTTTCTGTAATTTTTAAAAGCTGAAATAATACTGAGTATCTTTATTGACTATGCAGAAACAAAGATAAAAAACAGTAAGAAAAACTTGTAATCTGTACCAATACATGGAAAATAACAATTGACTGTACACTAATGGATCAGTATTTTGTCGTGTAGCTTGAACTCTGTGCCTGGTGCTGTCCCTCAGCTCTTCAGCTCAAGGTGAGTACTCTTCCACTTCAGCCACAGCAATTCTTCCAGTTTTCTGAGTGGTGTTTGGAGATGAGTCTCATGGACTTTCCTGCCCAGGCTGGCTTTGAACCATGATCCTCAGATCTCAGCCTCCTGAGTAGCTAGGATTATAGGCATGAGCCACCAGCACTGGGCCAATGGATCAGTTTTTTAATAAATAAAAAGCAAATTTGAAACTTTAAAAAAAAATAAAAACAAAATGTGTCTATAGTGATAAGATACACAATAAATAATACTAAGAAGGAATCAATATAATAGCCAATTCCTATATCAAAAATGCAGAAACATTTTAAAAGCAACATATTAGTGAATCTTAAGAAGTTGGAAAAATAAAAGTAGACTAATTCCCTATACAGCTAGGCCCTGAGTTCAAGTTCAACTTCTGAATCTAAGAAAAAAATCAATGAATGGAAGGCCTGGTACTTCAAAAAGATGATCAAAATCAGGAGGCCCTAAGCTAGACTAATTAAGGAAAAGAGAGGAAGACAAGTAAGTTAGAATTAAAAGGCATTATAACTGGTATCATAGAAACTATACAGGAACGCAAGAAATTTTTACATAAATTATATGGTAACATATTTGATAATTATAGAAGAAACTAAATTCCTGAACATATATACTTTGCCAATATTGTATCCTAAAGAAATAGGAAAACTAACTAGACCAATATCAAGCAATGAGATTGAATTAATAATAAAATTTCACATCAAAGACAAGTCTAGGACTAGATTACTGTAATCCTGAGTTCTACCAAACATATAAAGAAGAAAAAATACCAAATTCTTATAAATAAATTATTTCAAGTACAAAGGAAAAGGGTAGTCTTTCAAACTCATACTGGTCCACCATTAGCCTGATACAAAAGTCAAATAAGGACATAGCAATAACAAACACCTCAACAGATGCAACGGCACAGTAATTATTCATCATGTTCAAGTGGGATTCATCTCAGGGATGCAATGATGTTTTGACATATGCAAATGAATGTAATAAACCATCAAGAGAATGATGGAAAAAACAATATAGTCATCTTAATAGATGCAGACAAAAACATTTGATAAAACTAAACATTCTTGCATGGTAAAAATGTTCAGGTAATTAAGTATGGAAGGAATATGCCTCAATATCATAAAAGCCAACAGCCAAAATCATACTAAATTGGGAAAATCTAAAAGCTTTTTTGTAAGTTCTGGAACTAGACGAGGGTAGATGGTGAGGGTAAACTATCACCACTTTTATTCTGAAAGTCTTAGCCAGAGTTATCAGATAAGAGAAAGAAGTAAAGGCATCTGAGATAGATGAAAGTCAAACTGTGACTGTTTGCAGATGACACCAATGTACTGTATGGGATAAGAGCATGGTAGGTTCTTATTTTCTGGTAGTACTGAAATACTCTCAGGGACAATGAGCAGAGTTTGTAAAGTTTATTTAGTGAAGCAAAAGTAAAGACTACTCAGAAGAATGATCAGCAGGACCTGGAACCTGGGCTGTTGCTTTATATTGCCTCTATCCTCCCCCTTTTCTCTCCTCCCTTCAGGCAATCTGTCACATTATGATTGATATGTTTGAAGCAGGTCAGACCTTCTCCAGGGCAGTGGCCACAGGATGGTTGGATGGCCTGGGCTCATGATTGGTTTGAAATAGGCCAGACTCCTCCTTTGTGGTGGCCCGAAAAGATGGGTTTGGCCTGAGACATGTCAAGACCCAAGCCTTCCCCCTCAGTAGTGGCTTGTAGGAGGGCTAGCCTGGGTTATGGCCAGACTGGGTGGTGGCCATCAGTGGGGGAGGGGGCAAGCTGGCAGAAGCAGCTCACTGATGACCTTCAAATTTATGTTGAGAAGACGCTAAATATTCCACTCAAAAATGTGTGAGAACTAATGAATTTAGCTGCAGGATAAGAAACAAATGTATAAAAAATGGAGTATTCCTATATGCCAGTAATGAACTACCTGAAATAACAATTAAGAAAGTCATTATATTCTAAATAGCTATAAAACCTGAATAAATTTTGAAAGAGGTAAAAAAAAGCTGCACAACAAAAATTATAAAGTATTGTGAAAGAAATTGAAACTAACACAAAAGGCCATAGGAGGACATTCCCTGTTTATGTATTAGAAGAAACAATATATTAAATATACTATCCCAAAATAATCTACACATTCAATGTAATATCTACTAAGATATTGCTAATATTTTTCCCATAGGAAGATCAAAAAATTCCTGAAATTTATATGGAACCAGAAAGAGTACCAAATCACCAAAAGCAATTGATCAAAATATATTCATCTTCCAAATATATCATAAAGCTTTTAAAATCAAAACAGCATAGCATTAGTTGGTTGATCTTTGACTAACAGGCTATGAAATCATACTGGAGAAAATACAGTCTTCAATAAATGGTGCTGGGGAAATTGACTAGCCTTATGCAGAAGAAAGAAAGCAAACCCTTTCAACAATTACACAAACCTGGTCTGGGAAGGTAGCTCAGTGATAGAGCGCTTGCCTTGCATGCCTTAGGCCCTGGGTTTGATTCCTCAGCACCACATAAGCAAAAAAAAAAAAAAAAAAACAATTACACAAACCAATTTGAAATAGACCAAGAATTTAAATACAAATCCTGAATTCGTGAGATGAATAAAATGTAAGGAAAATGCTTTAGGACTTTGGAGCCAGCAAGAATTTTTCAACAAGACTCCAAAAGGATAGAAAACGATATTTTTGTTGAAAAATTCTTGCTTGCTCCAAAGCCCTAAAACATTTTCCTTATATAGTACATTAGCAACAACAAAGAAAAATCTCTTATGCCCGTGTCTTGGAGTTCATTTTGCTTAGTATCATCTCATGTGGTCATATATACATAGTTTTTGAGCTTTTCTCCTCATCTGTTAATATTATCCTAGACTATTGCAAATAAGGGAATGAGACCTATGTTTCTTTGGGTCTGGCTTACTTCACTTAATATGATTTTTTCCAAATCTCTCCATTTCCTAAGAAATAGGGTGCTGTAATTCTTTCTGATGGAAGCATAGAATTCATATATATCACATTTTCTTGATACATTCATTTACTGAGGGGCATCTGGGTTGGTTCCATATCTTAGCTATGGTGAGGGGAACAATAGAATGATGAGACAAAGGACAAGGGGGCAACCAATGCAACAGCAACATACACAAGACAATACATTAGAAATGATCTGTACAACTCAGGGTTGGGGGGAGTGTTCAGGGGAAGGAAAGTAGGAAAATGAGGGAAGGAGTAACAAGTTTGACAAAAAATGTACTTATTACCTTACTTATGTAACTGTAACCCCTCTGTACATCACCTTGACAAAAAAAAAAAAAAAAAACAATAGCAAAAGCAGTCCAAAGAGTTGTGTTGCCCTAAATAGCTTCTGCACAGCAAAGGAACTAATAAAAATGGTAGAGACTCTCTATAGAATGAGAGAAAATATTTGTAAACTATGCATATGAAACTCCAAAACTTGAATAGGAAAACAACACAAATGTTATAGGACTGTATTTTTCATGTGGGCTTATGATTTACTTATTTTTCACTTTTATGTAAACCTTGATATCTACATTTATTTAATTTTCAGTTTTTAGTAACATGTACTAATTGAACATATTAATGGGGTTCAGGGAAAAATTTTCACATACACATACTCTGATCACATTCTACCACTCTTCCCATCGTCCTCCTGGTACACACAATTCTCTACAATTCTTTTTTTTTTTTTTTTGTCGGTTGTGGGGCTTGAACTCTGGGCCTGGGCGCTGTCCCTCAGCTCTTCAGCTCAAGGCGAGCGCTCTACCACTTGAGCTACAGCGCCACTTCCGGTTTTCTGATGGTTTATTGGAGATAGGAGTCTCACGGTCTCTCCTGCCCGGGCTGGCTTTGAACCGCGATCCTCAGATCTCAGCCTCCTGAGTAGCTAGGATTACAGGCGTGAGACACCAGCGCCCGCCTTTACACACAATTCTTAAACCAATTATTTAGCTTCCACATAGCAGAGAACATATAATGCTTGGCATTCTATATCCAGCTCATTTAACTTCATCTCTTCCAGTTGCCTGCACTTTGCTGCAAATGACGGGATTTCATACTTCTTTGTCTCTAAATAACACTCCATTTTCTGTATTCATTTATTATACCTAGGCAAATTTCCTATCATAGCTATGATGAATAGTGCTGTAATAAACATGGGCATATAGGTATCTCCTGGTAGAGCTAATAGTATTTACTAAAAATATATACATCTCTTTGGATGTATATGCAGAAGCAAGAGAGCAGAGTAGATGGTAGGTCTATTTTTAATTTTTCTTTCTTGTTATGGTTTGGAGGGCATGGGTCCTAAGTACCTGGGTACTGTCCCTGAGATTTTTACTTTTCTTTTTTCTTTTCTCAAGGCTCACACTCTACCAACTTGTTCCACAGCTCCATTTCCAGCATTTTTGGTAGTTAATTGGAAATAAGAGTCACATGGACTTTCCTTTCCAGGGTGGCTTTGAACTGCAGTCCTCAAATCTGAACCTCCTGAGTAGCTAGGATTATAGGCATAAACCACCAGCACCTGGCTATTTTTTTTAATTCTTTGAAGAATCTCTATACTGTTCTCCATACACCAGCAGTGTTCATACTAGCTATTCTAGTTATTCTATATAATCTAGATATTAATGGTCTGGCATATGAACAGTTGGGAAATACTTTTCCACTCTGTAGGTTGTCTTTTTGCTTACTTGATTATTTTGTCTGTGCAGAAAAAAACCCCTAAAACCTAAAAAGCTTCTGGGTTTATAGGTATATGACACCATTCCTATTTTAATATATGGTCTATTCGGAAGGAACTTCCATGTACAAATGAAAAGAATGTCTATTCTATAGCTATTAGATGTAATGCTCTACAATTGTTTACTCCATTTGACCTATAAGATAGTTTTTTGGGGGAGTGGGGTACAGTCGTGGGGCCTGACCTCTGGGCCTGGGCACGGTCCCTCAGCTCTTCAGCTCAAGGCTAACACTGTACCACTTGAGCCACAGTGCCACTTCTGGCTTTTTTCTTTTTGCTTATGTGGTGCTGAGGAATCGAACCCAGGGCCTTATGCACGCAAGGCAAGTGCTCTACCACTGAGCCACCTGCCCAGCCCCCCTATAAGATAGTTTTAACTCTGTCTTTTATTCTTGCCTGGGTGATCTATACTAAAAGTGACTTTTAGAAATTCTCCACTATTATTGTGTTAGAGTCTATTTCTCCATGTACAGCTAATAGTATTTGTTTTAAAAAATAAATTTTTCCAACATTAAATGCATTAAAATTTACAATCAGATTTTCTTGATGTATTGATCCCTTGGTCACTATATACTGAATTTTATCTTTTTTTTGGTGGTATTGTGGGTTTGAACTCCAGTATGCTTCTGCTGAACTATTCCTCTAGCCCTTTGAATCTCCTTACTGTTTTTGTCTTAAAGTTGTTGTTTTTTTATGTCAGACATAAGTATAGCTATGCCTGATTGCTTTAGGGTTCTATTTGCTTTGGCTTTTCATTTTCAATCTATTCTCTTTTATTTTCTGTGTTTTTCAGTATATTTTGAGACTTTAAAGAAATTCACTCAGCCTATATGTATCACATCATTAGAAAGCTAATGAATTTACAGTCAAAGTTGGGGTTGGGGACTGGGGCTTGAACTCAGGGCTGTTGTCCCTTGGGTTCTTTCTTTCTTTCTTTCTTTCTTTCTCTCTCTCTCTCTCTCTCTCTCTCTCTCTCTTTCTTTCTTTCTTTTCTTTCTTTCTTTTGACTACCACTTGAGCTAGAGTTCCACTTCTGGCTTTTTTTCTGGTTAATCAGAGAAAAGCATCTTACAGACGTTCTTGCCTGGACTGTCTTCAAACTGTGACCTTCAGATCTCAGTCTCCTGAGCAGCTAGGAGTACAGGCATGAGCCACATGTGCCTGGCTTCAGCTGTATTTCTTATGTGAGATATTGAGCCCATCACTTCAAAAACTTCTGTGCAAATCTTTTACAAAATCTCCATACCTTTGCTCAATTTCTAATTCATATCCCGCATTGTGTTTCTAATTTCAAATTTTATGTTTTCTCAGATCTCATTGAGATTCTTTATAATCATCCTTTTAAGTTCTTTATCAGACATTACATCCATTTTAATTTCTTTGGAATCTGTTGCTGGAGAGTTGGTATGTGCTTGGAGACAACATATTACCTGATTTTTCATATTTATTGTGTTGCTACAATGAAATTGGATACATCTGGTGGATCAGATTTCTTTATCAGTTTTATGGAACATCACTCAAGAAACTTTATTCCCAAGATGCTTAAGGTGGTCTGTTTCTTATACAATGCAGGGTAGGAATCTCACAGTAGCTTCTTTGGCTATCATTGGTTTTCGGGACCATGAATAAAATTTCAGAGCCAGAGAGACCCACTCATTCTGCAGGCCACACAAAAGTGAAGAATCTTTATTGTTTATTGGTATTGTATTATCTATTCAAAATGCTTTCCTCTTAACCTTATAGGGAAAACTGGACTCTCGTGATTAAACATGATATAAGCTGTTGTAAATTTTTTGTTTATTCATTTTTTGTCAAATAGAAGAAGTTCTCTATTTTTCTTTTGGTGAGAATATCACCATGAATGAGTGGTGAATTTTGCCAAGTGATTTTTCTGCATCAATTAACATGACTTTTCTTTTATAGTCTGTTGTAAATGATAATTTACATGAATTGATTGAGCTTTGAATGCTGGTGAGCTTCATAGGACCATTAAGTTAAGGTATATAATTTTATATGCATTGCTGGATTCTTTTTGTTAACATTTTGTTAAACAGTTTTACATCTATGTTCATGGTGTGTTGCTTTCGTTTGTTGTATTTATGTGGCTTGAGTTTTAAAATAATAATGCTGCTTTGTGGAACAAATTAAAAAATGTTCACTCTATTTTTCTCTTCTGAATGCTTTATAAAGGTTAATGTATTTTCCTTCTTAAAATTTTGGTAGATGTCACTAGTGAAGATATCTGGAACTAATAGTATCTTTATAGAGAAGGCTTTTAGATAATAAATTATTGATTAAATTTCTGTAATATAGTGTAGTCGTTTGGTTACCTGTTTTTCCTGGTAGAGATTGTGGTAGTTTTAATCTTTAAATTAATTTGAATCTTTAAATTAATTTTAATTTTAAATTAATTTTCTTAATTGTCAAATTTAGCATGGTATTATTTTTTGTATTTATCATCTTTTCAGATGTCCATGAGATAGAAAAATTATGATGCTCTTATTAGAAATTTGTGTCTTCTCTCTTTTTATCTTTGTTTATCCTGACTTGAAATTTATCATTTTCACTCATCTGTTCAATGAGCCAGTTGGTTTCTTTGGTTTTTATTTATTGCTGCTATATTTTTATTATTTATTTCTTCTGCTTGTTTTAGGCTTGAATTTCT
The DNA here is from genome assembly GCF_019054845.1 of Dipodomys spectabilis. Lineage (NCBI taxonomy): Eukaryota > Metazoa > Chordata > Mammalia > Rodentia > Heteromyidae > Dipodomys > Dipodomys spectabilis. The sequence goes on along the minus strand of NW_024871030.1, from coordinate 1,894,060 downwards.
TGTTTCTCTAGTTTCTTAAAGTGAAAGCTGATACTATTGATTTAAAAATGTTTGCCATACATATGTTTAATTTAATGCTGTAAATTTCCCTCAAGTATTGCTTTTGCTACATCCCCAAAATTGTAATTTTCATTTTTGTTCAGTTGAAATGTTTTAAAATTTCTGTTGAATCTTTTTCATGTGTAACTTTAATGAATGTATTTGAAGCCCAAAGTATGAATAGTCTATGTTTTTGTTATGATTATGGTTTAATTCTACTGTGATATAAGATCATACTTTATATTTTTGCGTTCTAGGCAATTTATTGTGTGTTTCTTATTTCCCAGATGTTGTACACCTTGATGAATGTCCTATGTGAGCTTGAGACAAAATGATAGTTTGCTGTTTTTGAAATATTCTAAAAGACACAATTATAAAAAGTTCATTGATAGCATTGTTAAGGCAAACAATAGACTTATTTATTTTCATTCCACCTGATCTGTCAATTAGTGAGACTATCAAAAGTCTCCATTGCTATTTCTTTCAGTTCTTTCAGTTTGCCCTCATTGTGCTTTGACTTAGGACTCTCAGTCTTTTTTAAGGTAGTGTTCCTCTTTGTCTTTCATATATTTTCCTCTTCTGAAGTCTTATTTGTCTGTTACTAATGGAACAACTCAACTTTTATTTTGACTGGTATTAGCATGGTATATCTTTCTCAGTTCCTTTTATTTTTATACAGAAGTGTCTTTATATTCATGGTGGGTTTCTTATAGGACATATATATATATATATACATAGGATTAATATTAACTTTGTAACTGTTATATTTATTGTCAGAGAATTATAGTCATCTTTGAGAATTTTATATTAATCTACCTTTTTTTCCTTTCAGAGTAGATCGGTTGTATTTCTTGCCAAAATATTTGCAACATGCATTTTTAACTAATCTAAATCGACCATCAAATAACATGATGCCCTTTCTTCTATAGTTCATGTATGTCATATCTGGAACTCTATATTTTCAATTCTTACCTCCTGGTCATAAGATATTGCTATCCTTCACTTTAATATTAATATCCTATCATGGTCTATTATTACTTTCAAAGGTAAATGGGTAATGTCTAGATAAGTATATGAAAAAGAATCGATTTTATTTTACTTTCATGTATTCCTTCTCTGGTGTTTTCCTTTGCTTTATGTAGATCTTAATTCCTGAATTAAAATATTTTACTTTCTACGGGCGCCGGTGTCTCACGCCTGCAATCCTAGCTACTCAGCAGGCTGAGATCTGAGGATCGAGGTTCAAAGCCAGCCCAGGCAGGAACGTCCATGAGACTATTATCTCCAATAAACCACTAGAAAACCGGAAGTGGCACTGTGGCTCAAGCAATGGAGCGCTAGCCTCGAGCTGAAGAGCACAGTGACAGCGCCCAAGCACAGAGTTCAAGCCCCACCACCGACTAAAATAAAATATTTTACTTTTCTGTAAAGAATTTATTTAAATATATATATATATATATTGGGGGGGGAGGAGTCTGGTCGTGGAGCCTGAACTCTGGGCCTGGGCGCTGTCCCTCAGCTCTTCAGCTCAAGGCTAGCGCTCTACCACTTGAGCTACAGCGCCACTTGCAGTTTTTTTCTTTTTGCTTATGTGGTGCTGAGGAATCGAACCCAGGGCCTCAGGCATGCAAGGCAAGTGCTCTACCACTGAGCCAACTTCCCAGCCCCTTATTTAAATATTTTTTGCAGGATAGTTTTTAAATTTTTATTTTGTTTTATTTTTGGATTTGGATTTAGTTTTGTAAATAGAGTCTTTATTTCTCCAACATGTTTGAAGGATAATTTCACTGGATGTAGATTTCTAGGTTCTCTTTGCTTTTATTAGCATATGTCAATTCATTTCATTAGCATATAGCAACTGTACAAATAAGTATTTCTATACACACATATTTTACTCTTTGTCAAATTTACCCCTCTATTATTTTTCCTCTCTTTTCCATATCTGACCTCTCCTCCTTTACTTTCTTTTTCTTTTTTGTTTATTGTGCTTGTCCTGGTGCTTGAACTCAGGGCCTGGGCACTGTCCTACAGCATGTTTTGCTCAATGCCAGTTGTCTATCATTTGAGCCACAGCTCCACTTTTAGCTGTTTTGATGGTTAATTGGAGATAAAAGTCTCACTGACTTTCCTGCCTGGGCTGTCTTCCAACTGTCATCCTCAGCTCTCAACCTCTTCAGTAACTAGGATTACAAGCAGGAGCCACTGTTCCCTGAACTTCATTACTTTTTAATAGATTTTGTTAATGCTAGTTATTTTTCTGTGATTTTTTATTATTGTGAAAATAGCATACAGAGGGGTTACAATTACATGGACAAGGTAATGAGTGGGATTGCTGGGTCATAGGGGAGCACCAGAATCAAAGACCTCGGAGTCAAAGCAGACACTCTGAAAAAATTATAGGATGGAATGGGAGAAACCCTTGGTCCCCTGGGCACAGGCCAAAATTTTCTTGATAGAGACCCAGAAACACAACAAATCAAAGAAAGGTTGAACGAATGGGATTGCATGAAATTGCAGAGCTTCTGCATGGCAAAGGATATAACAAGCAAGATCAATAGAAAGTCCACGGATTGGGAGAAGATCTTCACTAGCCATACAACGGACAAGGGTTTCATATCTAAAATATACCTGGAACTCAAAAAATTAAATGTCCCAACAACAAATCCTCAAAGAAACAACTGTCCAATAAATAAGTGGGCTAAAAACTTAAAGAGAAACTTCTCTAAAGAGGAAAGAAGGATGGCAAATAGACACATGAAGAAATGTTCAACCTCCCTAGCCATAAAAGAAATGCAAATCAAAACAACATTGAGATAACACCTCACTCCAGTTAGAATGGCTAAAATCAAGAACTCTAAAAACAACAGATGCTGGAGGGGATGTGGACAGAAGGGAATCTTACTGCATTGTTGGTGGGAGTATAAACTTGTTCAACCACTTTGGAAAGTAGTATGGAGGTTCCTCAAAAGACTTCCCCTTTGACCCAGCAATCCCACTTTTGGGCATTTACCCAACAGTTTACAAACAAGACCACAGTAAAGCTACCAGCACAACTATGTTTATTGCAGCACTATTTACTATAGCTAAGATATGGAGCCAACCCAGATGCCCCTCAGTAGATGAATGGATCAAGAAAATGTGGTATATATACACAATGGAATTCTATGCCTCCATCAGAAAGAATGACATTGCCCCATTTGTTAGGAAATGGAAAGGCTTGGAAAAAATTACATTAAGTGAAGTAAGCCAGGCCCAAAGAAACATAGGTCCCAGGGTGATATATAAAGATCTAGCTTTAGTTTTCTACAAGTAAGTTAACCAATTTTGCCAGCACCATTTACTGAAGAGGCTGTCTTTTTTCCATTCTATTTTTTTAGCTCCCTTATCGAGGATTAGATGGCTATAGGTCTATAGGTTCATTTCTGGGTTTTCATTTCTATTCCATTGTTCCACAGGTCAGTTCTTGTGCCAGTACCAAGCTGTTTTGATTAGTATGGCTTTGTAGTAGAGTTTGAAGTATGGTATTGATATTCATCCAGCACAATTCTTTCTGCTAAGGATTATTTTTGCTATTCATGGTCTTTTATTGTTCCTTATAAATTTTTGGATTGCTTCTTCTGTTTCATTGAAGAATGAAGTTGGGATATGTAGAGGTACTGCACTGAATTTGTAGATAGCTTTTGGCAGTATTCCCATTTTCAGGATGTTAATCCTCCCAATCCAGAAGCATGGTAGGTTTTTTCCACTTCCTTAGTTCTGCTTTAATTTCCTTTTTCAGGTTTTTAAAGTACTCATCATAGAGGTCCTTCACTTCTTTAGGTAAGTTAACTACTAGGCATTTTATTTTGTGTTGCTATTATTGCAGCCATACTGATCGTTGACATACAGACATGCCATTAATTTTATACTCTGTTCCTTTGCCAAAGTTTTGGGTCAGCTCAGGAAACTTGGGAGTGGAGTCCATGAGGTTCTTTAAATACAAGATTATGTCATCTGCAAAGAGGGAGTTTTACTTCATCTTTCCCTCTGTGGATCCCCTTTATGTTTGAATCTTGTCTTATTTCTGTAGCTAGACATTCATTCTAATACTAAGTTGAAGAGAAGTGGAGAGGGTGGACACTCTTGAATTTCAAAGAAATGGCTTTAGCTTTACAGCATTAAGTATAATGCTTTCTGTAGGTTTGTGATACACAGCCTTCATTATATTGAGCAATGTTCCATGAAGTCCTAGTTTTTCCAGAGCTTTCATTATAAAGGGGTGTTAGGTCTTGTCAAATGCTTTTTCTGCATCTATTGAGATAATCATGTGGTTCTTATCCTTGCTCTTGTTGATGTGATGAATTAATTTATGTGCATTTTTTGTGTGGGTCATGGGGCTTGAACTTTGGGCTTGGGCGCTGTCCCTGTGCTCTTCAGCTCAAGGCAAGTACTCTACCACTTGAGCCACTGCACCACTTCCAGTTTTCTAGTGGTTTATTGGAGATAAAATTCTCTCAGACTTTCCTGTCCGGACTGGCTTTGAACAGGGATCCTCAGATCTCAGCCTCCTGAGTAGCTAGGATTACAAGCATGAGTCACAGGCACCTGGCTTGATTTGCATATATTGAACCAGCTTTGCAACCCTGAAATGAATCCTGTTTGATCATGGTGTATGATGTTTTTGTTGAGTTGTTGAAGTCAATTGGCCAAAATTCTGTTGAGAAATTTTGCATCGCTGGGATGAAGGTTATGATGGCTTCATAGAAAGAGTTTGATAGTAAACTTTCACTTTCAATTTCATTGAAGAGTTGGAGGCATGTTGCTGTGAGTTCTGCTTTGAAGGCCTTGTAGAATTCACCTGTAAATCCATTCAGTCCTGGGCTTTTCTTGGATGGGAGGTCTCTTACTGCTGTTTCTATTTTGATTCTTGATATGGGTCAGTTAAGTTGGTTTAAATAATCTTGGTTTAGTTTGAGCATGTCAATATTTGCTAGAAATTCATCCATTTCTTCCAGACTCCCAACTTATTAGCATAAACATTTAAGTATTCCCTTAAAATGTTCTGAATTTTGGTTGTTTTTGTGGTGATGTTTCCATTCTCAAATCTGAGTTTGTTTATTTTGGTATGTTCTCTTCTTTTATTGATAAGATTGGCTAAAGTCTGTTAATTTTGTTAATTTTTTTGAAGAACAAAGTCTTTGTTTTGTTGTTACTTTCTATGGTTTTTTGGACTCCAATTTATTTAATTCTGATTTACATTTTATTATTTGTTTCTGTCTATTGGATTGGGGTTTAGCTCATTGCTCTTTTTCAAGAAGCTTTAGGTTCCCTGTTAAATTGTTGGTTTCAGAGCTCTCCAATTTGTTGATGTAGGAACTCAGAGCTATAAACTTGCCTCTGAGTACTGCCTTTGCTGTGTCCTAGAGGAGCTGGTGATTTGTGTGTTCATTTTTGTCAAATATCATGAATATTTGAATTTCCTTTCTAATGTCTTCCATGACCCATTGGTGGTTCAACAGTGTGTTGTTCAGCCTCCATGTGTTACAGGATTTTCTTTGGTGGCTTTTGGTGTTGCATTCTAATTTTATTCCCTTGTGGTCTGAGAGAATGCAATACATAATTTCAATATTTCTGAATTTGGACATTTTTGCTTTGTGACCTAAACATCGTCTATTTTGGAAAATGTTCCATGTGCTGCTGAGAAAATCGTGTATTCTGATGCTTCTGGGTGAAATACTCAGATATCTGTTATGACTATTGGTCGATGTAGTTTTTTAGATCTGAGGTTTCTTTGTTCAATTTTTGCTGGTTTGATCTATCCAGCAAGGATAGTGGTGTGTAAAAGTCCCCAATAATTAATGTCTTTGGATATATGTGTGATTTCAGGGAAAGTAGTGTTTCTTGGACAAATTTTGGTGCTACATTATGTGGTGAATAGATATTTAGAATTGTAATATCCTCCTGAAAGAGAGATCCTTAATTAGTATGTAATGATCTTCTTTATCTCTTCTTGCTAATTTTAATTTGAAATCTATTTTATTTGATATTAGGATTGCAACTCCCACCTTTATGGGGGCCATTTGCTTGGCTGATTTCATTCCAGCTTTTGGCTTTCAGAATATATTTGTTTTTATGGGCAAGGTGTGTCTCTGGAAGACAGAAGATAGAAGGAGCTTGCTTTTTGATCCAACTAGACAGTCTATGTTGCTTATTGGAGAGATAAGTCCATTAATATTGAGAGTTAGGACTGAGAGGTGTTTGGTAGTTCCTGCCACATTATCCACCTTCTTGGAGGCTATGCCAACTGGGTTCTTCCTATGTTTCTTGGATTCTCTGGAGGCTATTTCTTGGCCTTTATTGTGCTCTTCTTGGTTTTCTATGTGTAGGACATCTTTAATTATCTTTTGTAGGGCTAGTTTTGTGGAGACATATTGTTTCAATTTTTCTTTGCTGTGGAAGGTTTTTAATTGTCCTTCCATTATAAAGGAAAGTTTAGCTGGGTACAGTATTCTTGGTTGATAGTTGTTTGTCTTTAGAGCCTGGCACACATCATTTCAGGCTCTTCTAGCTTTCCTGGTCTTTCCTGAGAAATATGAAGTTATTTTGATTGGTTTCCATTTATAGGTGATGGATCTTTTATCCCTGACACCATTAAGGATCTTTTCCTTGGTCTCAAGTGATCCTTTGTGGATCACTTTGACTATGGGATGAATTTGACTATGGGATGTGCTGTTCCCATCTGGTCTATTTGGGGTTCTATAAGCTTCCTGTATCTGAATGGGCCTATCTTTTTGCATGTTTAGGTAGTTCTCTGCTAGGATCCTGTTAAATAACTTTCCTAGAACTTTAACTTCTGTCTCTATACCCATTAACTTTAAATTAGGCCTTCTGATGGTATCTTCTAAATATTGAATAGATCTATCATATTTGTTGGATTTGTCTTGAATACTTGTCTTTTCTTTCTCTATAATGTCTAGGCTGTCTTCAATCTCAAATATGTGATCTTCTGCATGGTCTAACCTATGGTCAAGACTTTCTACTTTGTTTTTTATTTCTTTCCCTTCTAATTGGTCAGATTAAATGGCTTAAAAATCTTTGCTAGAGCTTTGTTTTAGATCTTGCATGGACTTCTTTACTTCCTTATTTTGGTTTTCAGTGTTTATTTTCAATCCCTTAGTTGATTGGTTATATTTTCATTAGACTCCCTTTCCTTCTTTATTTTTATTTTTTTAATTGTGAAAATACTGTACAAAGGGGTTACAATTACATGGGCAAGGTAATGAGTACATTTCTTATCAAGCATTGTAGCCTCCTCCTTTGTTTCCCCTTCCCATCCCTTCCCATCCTCCCCCTGACCCCCACCCAATCCTCCCCACTATCCCCCCCCCCCCCCGCACCAAAGTTGTAAAGTTCATTTTTCGACATAACGACTTATACATCTCATAGACTCCCTTTCCTTCTGTTGGGCTTCATTCACCATTCCCTTTGTGGCCTCCGTGGATTCCTCCAGCTTTCTCTTTGTGGATTCCATGAATGCCTCTATTAATCTTTGTCTATTCTTATCATGTTCATGCTATTCCTCTATTAATTTTGATTAGTTTCATCACGCTCATGATATTCCTGTATTAATCTTTGGTTAGCCTCATCAAGCTCACTTATTTCCCTATCATACACATGCATTTCCCTTTCAGGTTCACAGAGTCCCTTGCAGGCCTAAATCTTTTCATTCTGTATGTTTACTCTTAGTGTTTTAAAGAATTTGGGGAACTCTCCTCTTGATTAGAGATTAACTTCTCTGTTGCCTGATTATCATAAGCAGGATTTGAGATATCTGGACTTGCCATTTTTCTTGAGTTTTCTCCTGCTTGTTCAACCTATTTAGGTATGAAAGCCAAACCAATTCTGAGCTAGAACCTTATTTTAAGGGAAGCATCAACTAGAGCCTTGTAGTTGCACGGACGTTTTTTGCTGCAATCAAAATGAGTACAGATACAATCTAGTTCAACAACAAACAACTAGGGATCAATGAACTAAGAAAAATTAAAGAAGGAGTCAGCAGACCAGAAATTAATAGTTTTAGGGAGAATTGTGAGGAGAAAATAAGATTGGAGGAATGTATGGAGGGAAAGTAAGAGAGGAAATATAACCAAGACCTAAATTCAGAGAAATGGAAGGGATAGAAGGAAAGGAGAAGAGAGATAAAGAAAAAGGAAAATTTAAAAATTTAAAAATGGAACACTTAAAAATGATAAAATATAAAGAAATAATACTACAATTAAAGGAGTTAAGGCTGAGAGTTTGTGAATTGTGTAATTAATATCTGAATTACGTATGCACACAATGAAGAATAAGGTCTAATAATCGAAGGTGGGTATGAATCTGGGGGTGAACAGAATAGCAATTAAGTAAGGCAAAAAAAAGGACATAAAGGGAAAAAAATCAAAAGAATTTAAAAAAAAAACAAACAAAATAAAGAAACCTAAAGTAAAAATGATAAAAAATAGACAACAGTATTTTTTTTTTAATTTAAATAGGTAGAATAAATAGTTGTTCAATTTGGGGGGGGGGAGGGGATCTTGTGTCTCCCCTGTGTCCATAACCAGTCTCTTGGTGGAGTGCCTGGTTTGCTTGTGGTGCTCGGTTTTCCTGTGGCTTGGTTAGTTTCTTAAATCAGTTTGTTTTAGCAGTCAGAAGCCGAGACTTTATGACCCTCCTCTCAGGCTAGTTCAGTGGGAGGGCGATCTACTTTGAATATCACAAAAGAGGGTGATGGCTGTTTCCTCCAGCTATCAGTTGCTGTGAGGGAGCTAGACTGTAGGTAGGGTTGTGGCCTGTCAGCAATCAGTAGCTTTAACCTGAGGGACTAGAGACTCAATCAGCCCAGCCTGGAGCTATATGTAAGGTGTTTCCAATTGTTTTTCTTTTACCTTCTAGCAGCTGGAGTTCCTGCCCATGCTGCAGATGGGTAAGGTAGCCTCTGACTCTGAGGACAGTCTGCCCCGCACATGCAGAGTTTCCTCTGCTTGGGAAGGGCAAGATTCCACAGGGGTGGAGCTGAGCCCCCACAGTTCAGGTTCTTTTGACCTGTTGAATGGCTCCTTTTGTGTTCTTCCACGGCCTGAGTTACCTGTTAGCTGCTCTGTATCAAGATGGAGTTCTCCCTTGGTGGGGAAGGGGCTGCCTTCTGACTGCTGCTCTGTGAGAAGGAGTGAGGATGTCTTGGGGTTACTCATGCCTTTCCCTTGATTTCTAGGCCATCGACAGTCTGTGACTATCTGTGATCAGCAGAATGAAGATTTCTGCCCCTCGTCAGTTCTTGCTGGCAGTGAATAGAATCCTCTTGCACACCACTTCTGCCGCCATTGTCCCAGGCTCTCTCCTTAACCAAGCTGCCTGAATTTTTCCTTTCTGGCCAAACTCTCTGTACTATGATCGCATGCTTCAGATGACTCTCTAGCCTTGGACTTTTCACTGGAACACTAAAATTGGTTTCTATGCAAGAGCTTATTTAGCCCCTAGCTTCTCCTCCACCATTTTCCTCATACTTTTCTGTACTTTATATTTTTTTAAAATTTACTTTAAATTTTATTGTAAAGGTGATGCACAGAGGGGTTACAGTTACATAAGTGAGGTAATGAGTACGTTTCTTTTTGGACAATGTCACCCCTTCCCTCATTTTCTCTGTTTGCCCCTCCGAACCCCCCTCTAAGTTGTATAGTGAATATCTAACATAGTGTCTGATGAGTAACAGTGCTAAGTTGGTTCATCCTTTGTCCCACCATTTCTGTGCTTCCCCTTCCCCTCCCCAAATCAGATAAAATTATATACAAGACAAAGTGTACAGAAATCAAAACGAGTGACAAAAGAGAATTAACCAAAGGAAGAAGAAGAAAAAGAACTGAAAACATTACAATACAAAACCTGGGCTGGGAAGGTGGCTCAGTGGTAGAGTGCTTGCCTTGCATGCATGAGGCCCTGGGTTCGATTCCTCAGCACCACATAAGCAAAAAGAAAAAACCCAGAAGTGGCACTGTGGCTCAAGTGGTAGAGTGCTAGCCTTGAGCTGAAGAGCCAAGGGACAGTGCCCAAGCCCAGAGTTCAGGCCCCATGACCGGATCCAAAAATAAAAAATAAAAATCTCTTTTCTAACTTCTTGAGAATTCATTTATTATGAGTATTTGGTAGATTTTGTTACAATCTTCGTCAAAGTCTATTAAAATGATCATATATTTTTTATTTAAAAATTTGCCAATGTGAATTGCTTTGATTTTTCTAATGCTGTATCAACCACACATTCCTGAGACACACTCTACCTTATCATAATTTATAATATTTTTTGGGGGGGTCCAGTTGTGGAGCCTGAACTCTGGGCCTGGGCACTGTCCCTCAGCTCTTCAGCTCAAGGCTAGCGCTCTACCACTTGAGCCACAGTGCCACTTCTGGCTTTTTTCTTTTTGCTTATGTGGTGCTGAGGAATCGAACCCAGGGCCTCGAGCATGCAAGGCAAGCGCTCTACCACTGAGCCACCTTCCCAGCCCATAGAATTAATGACTTTTATATAAATAGGGCCATTCAGGTTGTTTATTTCTTCCTGATTGAATATTAGTAGCTCATGGCATTCAATAAATATGTCTACTTGTGCTAAGTTGTTGAATTCATAGGCAAAAAGATTGTCCATAGTATTGACTTATTGCCATTTTTGAACTTTAGAAATATGCAGTGAACCAACAACTGGTGGCTCAACCTGTAATCCTAGCTACTAAGTAGGCTGAGATCTAAGGACCACAATTAGAAGTCAGCCTGGGCAGGAAAGTAGGTATGATTCTTATCTCTAATTAATTACAGAAAAAAAGCTTGAAGTGGTGCTGTGGCTCAAGCAGTAGAGTGCTAGCCTTGAGCACAATGAGCTCAGGGATAGTGGCTAGGCCCAGAGTTCAAGCCCCAGCACCATCAAAAATAAAAAAGAAGGGGCTGGGAAGGTAGCTCAGTGGTAGAGTGCTTGCCTTGCATGCATGAGGCCCTGGGTTCGATTCCTCAGCACCACATAAGCAAAAAGAAAAAAAGCCGGAAGTGGCACTGTGGCTCAAGTGGTAGAGCGCTAGCCTTGAGCTGAAGAGCTGAGGGACAGCACCCAGGCCCAGAGTTCAGGCCCCACGACTGGACCCAAAAATAAATAAATAAATAAATAAAAATAAAATAAAAAAGAAGAATATGCAGTGATTTGAGTTCTCTATTTTTTTAATTGTATTTTATTTTATTGTAAGGGTGATATCAGAAGGTTTACAGTTACATAAGTAAGGTAATGAGTATATTTCTTGTTGAACATTGTTGCCTCCTCCCTCATTTTCTCCCACTTTTCCTCCTTCCCAACTCTCCTTCCACCCCCAACTTATACGGTTCATTCTCAACATAGTATCTTGTGAGTATTGTTGTTGCATTGGTTCACCCTTTGTCCTTAGTCTTACCATTTTGTGATTCCCCTTCCCTTCACCAAATCAGATGTGCACATATACAAGATACAGGAGACCATAATTAACAAGTGACATCAGGGGATAAATTGAAGGGGGAAAAATGAAAGAATAAGGAAATAACTTTATACAGTACATTAAAAAAGAAACAAACAAAAACCTCTTGTTTCCATATCTTGGAGTTCATTTTGATTAGCATCATTTTATATAGTCATATGTACAAATCTATTGAGCTATTATGATCCTCTGCTAGGATTATCCTAGACATATACTAATTATTACAAATGAGGGAAACCATAGAGCCTATGTTTCTTTGGATTTGACTCACTTCACTCAGTGTAATTTTTTGCAAGTCTTTCCATTTCCTTACAAATGGGGCAATGGCATTCTTTCTGATGGAAGCATAGGATTCCATTGTGTACACACATTACATTTGGTAGTTCCATTCATCTCCTGAGGGGCATTTCGGTTGGTTCCATATCTTAAATAATGCTGCAGTGAACATAGTTGTGCTGGTAGCTTTAGTGTGGCTTTGTTTGTGATTATTTAGGTAACTTCTCAGGAGTGGGAACATAAGGGAGTTCTATGTTTAGTCTTTTGAGGAACCTCCATACTGTTTTCCAGAGTGATTGACCAGTTCACATTCCCAACAATAGTGTAGTAGAATTCCCTTTTGGCCACACCCCCTCCAAAATCTGTTATTTGTTTTTGTTTTTGTTTTTTGTATAATGGCTATTCTAACTGGGGTGAGGTAGAATCTCAATGTAGTTTTGATTTGCATTTCTTTTATTGCCACAGATGTTGAACATTTCTTCATGTATCTATTGGCTATTCTTCTCAAGAGATGACTTCTGTAAATTTTTATATCAGCAAATTGTGTCTTCATCCATTTTCTTCCTGTTCCATTTACTTAGAAGTTTATAAATTAGCTTAGTTCTCTTAAGTGTTAGATTTTCATTTCTATTAGTTTTTGTAATATATTCTTTAAAATCTTTCTTCAAACTTTATTTACTATCAGTTTCTGCTTACTTTGTATGTAATTTACTTTCCCTTTTGTACATATTTTCTTGTGGAGGAGGAGTTGAAACATTTTTATTCTATATTATACACCTTTAGTGCTATAGTTTCTCACTAGTACTGATTTGGTGGAATTCCATGAAGTTTCTATTAGCTCTTAAACTTTCATGTTTATTATTGATTTACCATTTCATCGTGATATGGCTTGGTATAAAGTCTTCATATTTCTTTTTTTTCTCTTTTCAATTTTTTATTGTCAAAGTGATGTACAGAGAGGTCACAGTTACATAAGTAAGGTAGTAAGTACATTTCTTGTCAAACTTGTTACCTCTTCCCTCATAAGGCTTGTCAGACTATTCTTTTCATAAACCTTAGGAAATCGGGCTGGGATGTAGCTCAGTGACAATATGCTTGCCTAACAAGTGCAATGTCCTGGGTTTGATCCCCAGTAACACAAAAGAAAGGACAAAAAATACAGTTTAAAAAAAACAAACAAAACTGAAGAAATATTTGAACATTTTTTTTCAAAAATATTTCTCTTACTACCATCTCCTTTAAGCAATCGAATTCTACATATACTAAGAAACCTGATTAGTCTTACAGCTTATGGATTACCTTTTACTTTTTGTATTTTTATATTTGTTTAATTTTGGATGTTTGTTTAAGACAGGATTTTGCTTCATAGCCAGGGCTCACCTTGAACTCACAATCCTCCTACCTGTGTTTTCTTGTCTGAATTATTGATTTGTACCATCATGCCTACCTAATTTTGGATGATTATATTGAACTGTCTTCACAACAAAATATTGTCTGCTGCAATGCATAATTTATTGTCAATCCTTTTAAGTACTTTTTAATCTGAGATATTTTAGTTTTCATCTCCAGATGTTTTGTATGAATCTTCATTTTTGAGCATATGGAATATAGTTGCAGTAATTGTTCACTGTTATTTGCTAATTCAAACATCTGTGTCAGTCTGGGTCAGTTTTAATTGGCTTATTTTTCACCTCATTATGAAAATGATGTCTACTTTCTTTGGTATTTGATCCTTTTGGACATCAGACTTTGGAATTTTTACTTTTGTTGGATTTTGGATCTTTTACAGGCCTTTAAATAGTCTTAAGCTTTTACTGGGATGCAGTTCAAAGTACTTGGAATTAGTTCTATCTTTTTGACTCTTCCTTTTATGATTATTAAACAGGACCAGAACAATGGTTCACGCAGGCTAAAGGTAATAATTTACCTCTACTATTTCAAATCTTTCATAAATACTTTACTAATACTGTATGAATTTTTTTCCAGTGTGACTATTGAAAATAGGCACTATTATTAATTCTGTGTAAGCACAGATCCCTCTTCTTTAATCTTTTTGGATGATATTGTCCCTCTGACCTCAGGTGGTTGCCTACATTTTCCTTTTTGCTTATTAGTTCTCAACCAAATACAAGAGGACAATCTTCACAGATCACTAGTATTCTCAGAATGCTTTATGCTCTCATCTGTGGTACTCTGTCCTGTAAATTCCACTAATCTTGTTCTCTCTATACTTTCAGTTTCATTTCCTTACTTCAGAAATGCAGAGGATATTCCACCTATAGTATTTTACTCTGAAAAGCTACCCATAAAATCAAAGAAATAATGTAGCAATCAGCATTTAGCTCATTGTTTTACCATCATTCCTAAATCACTTTCCTTTCTTGCTTAATAGCAAGTATCTTCACATAACCTTTCCTCAAATTAATCAATTCTTGGAATAAGCACAGATAGCAAGGACCCAATTAATATTTAAGTTAAATTACAGACCTAACGTCCTAAAGTTCAGTAAGACACAATTGTCTGAGATAACTTAAAACAATATTTATATCATCTAGAATCATTCTCAAATTTGAAAGTAAGATTTTCTATGATACGTATACTCTCAGGTAATGAAACATTTACTATAACCACAGCCATCAATATGATGTTTCTATTGTTGAAATTTTATTATATAATTGAAATTTCACCAAGAAAATATGAGAAAATAAATGATTGAGTGCTATTATTTTTATGACTTATAAGAAATCCTTCTCTTTTTCTTTTTAGTTTTTGTCAAGACAGTCTCTTGCAATAGAGCCCAAGATGGCCTCATGTATAATCCTCCTGCTCCAGACTCCCAAGTGTTAAGGTTACAAATGTATGCCTCCACACCTGGGAAGAAATATCATTTCTCAATAAGAAATTTATTAGTGACCAGTCTATAGGATAGCACTCTATGTAGTGAAGCATGAAATAAACCGCTGGGAAACAAAATTGAACCAGCAAGTAACCATTTAGAATTTAATTCTGATATTTTTCATAAGAAGAAAAGAACTGTCCATTTTTAAGTATTTTATTCTTGGTTTAAATGTAGGTCAAATTAAAGCAAGAATTGTACCTAGGAGTGTAATATCTAAAGTCTACAAACACATTTCATCTATGGTTCAGAAATATTGTCTTCCTATTCTTTTCAGTCTCACTAGGATGTTAAAATCTTTCATATTATTGGTCTATAATTAATAATTAATATTCTGAGTTCAACCTCACGACCAAGAAAAAAAAAAGAAAAAAGAAAGAAAAAGGAAAAAGGAAATGTAACAGATAAACTGCTAATTTAGGTTGAAATATAGAAAAAAGTAGAGAATTGCAAAGAGAAATATACAAATCCATAATAATTCTGGAAATTTAAGATAGACTATGCTTAAATTGCAAAGTAACATGGAGAAAACACAAGATATGAAAATCCAGATAACAAACTTTATCTGGAGAACATATACATATATATGTACATATATCCAAAGGATATGCATTCATGTAACACAATATTAATCCTGGATAAGCTACAAAGCAAGTCTGAAAATAAGAAATATAGTCCACTTTTGCTGATGACTATGTGACAAAAGCAGATATTAATGAAAATACCATCAAACAAAACATCAAAAATAATTCTACATAATTTATGACTCAAAGAATAAATCATAATAGAAATAAAATATTTGTAACGTGATACCGTTTAAGAACACTATATTTCAGATTTGAGATGAAAGTATAGACTAATATAAAAAGTATTTTTTTTCAGTCATGGGGCTTGAACTCTGGGCCTGGGCACTATCCCTGAGCTTTTCAGCTCAAGGCGAGCAGTCTACCAGTTGAGCCACAGCACCACTTTCCAGTTTTCTGATGGTGTATTGGAAATAAGAGACTCACAGACTCCTGAACCAGCTGGGTTTGAACAGCAATCTTCAGATCTCAGCCTCCTGAATAGCTAGGATTATAGGCACAAGCCACTGGTGCCTGGCTTGTATTCTTAAAATCTTTATTGCACTTTAGAGTATAAGGACAAATTTACACTGGTAGTCAAATTTACGTAGTCAAAAAATAGATAAGGATCAATCCAAATAACTAGGGAAAATACATAAAGATAAATAAAAATGTAAACTAATACAAACTACTCCCCAAAAGAGAATCAGTGCAACTAAATCTGAGTCTTTTCTTATTAGTAAAATTGATAACCTCTGTCAAGATGCAACCTCTCAAACATGCATTTATTTTTTTAGTGATAGTAGGATATTTCTCCACTCAATTTCCAGGACACAGTAAAGGTCCTTGAATATTTTTATCATCATTAATATTTAAGGTATATTATATTTAACATAATGATCTACCTTCTAATTGGAAAAGATTATATGTAAGCAAAATAGAACTCATCTTGACGTCTAAGCCCTCTATAAATTGTACTCTCGTTTATGTAATTGGGAAAGAATTTATCTACATTGGACCTTTAAAATACAAATAGTGATAGAGAGATAGTCTTGAAATCACTCACATATCATTGCTTCTCACAGTAATTTTGAATTTGTATTTTCCTGCATTAGAAATTACAGCTTTACTGATTCATCTGTTGGCTTTGCATCTCTCCCTACTAAGCTTCACTGAATAACCCTGTCTGCTTAATTTCCAGAGTGTGCTTGAAATCTAAAGCTGTCTCTGTACTTACCAATATTTGATTAATGTTTGTTGACTGATGGAATAAACATTTTAAAAGAAATATATTTAAGACATAGAGATTAAGAAAAACTCAACAGATCATTGTGAATAAGATGCAAATATTCCTAAACTTGTAAGGAGGCTGTTTTGATAAATCCAACATAATATGTTTAATACACATAACCTGCCAAATAATACGGCTTAGGATAGTCTATAGCAGATATGCTCTTTTGTTTTGGTACTGGGGTTTGAACTTAGGGCTTCACATTTGCTAGGCAAGCACTCTACCACTTGAGCAACATCCTCCTTAAATAAGCATAAGTAAGCCAGATCCAAAGAAACATAGGCTCCATAGTTTCCCTCATTTGTAATAACTAGCATATTTCTAGAATAGTTCTAGCAGAGGATCACAATAGCCCAATATACATATGACCTAATAAAGTGATGGTATTAAAAATGAACTACAGGGTATGGAAACAAAAAATGTGCATAGTGAGTATCACTGTATTTAAAATAAAAGATACAATTTGTGGGTGGGGATGAAAAAAGTGGGAGAGAGTGAGAGAAGGGGTGAAGTTGTTAAAAATCTAATGTGCTCTTTATCTGACTTATGTGACTGTAACCCCTCTGTACACCTTTACAATAACAATAAATATTTAAACATCTAAAATAAAGAATGAATGTGCATAGTAAGCACCAATAGATATACAAAATCATTTAACACCCAGTTTTATAATAGTGTTGACTCGTGCATATACACAGACAGGCATTTTGTAGACATGATAATCCATAAAAATAACAATATAAAGCATTCTGGTAACACAGTACACTGTAGAGTATCTTCTTTTGTTTACTCTTGTGATTTTTATTATTAATTTTTATTGTGAAAATACCGTACAGAGGGGCTACAATTACATGAGCAAGGTAATGAGTACATTTCTTATCAAGCATTGTTGCCTCTTCCTTTGTTTCCCACTCCGATTCCTGCTCTCACATCCCCCCACCAAAGTTGTAAAGTTCATTTTTCAAATGTCTTGTACATTTCATTGTTGCAATGGGTCCACCTGTATCCCTATTTAAACAATTTGTTTTTTCCCTTCCCCTCCACAAATTATACCAACATCAAATACAGTGAAAACAGGGCTTATACTGTGTGTGGGGGAGAACATACAAAGTAATAAAAAATCGTTTTATAAATATGTTAGAAACAATAGCAAGAAAGGAAAAACATTTGAGTCCTGATATCAGAAAGAATGACATTGCCCCATTTGTTAGGAAATGGAAAGAATTAGAAAAAATTATATAAAGTGAAGTAAGCCAGGCCCAAAGAAACATAGGTCCCATGGTTTCCTTTGTTTGCAATTACTAGTATATGTCTGAGACAAGCAGAAATGGTCAGATAAGTTGATGTTAGGCAAAATTACTCTTGTGATTATATGACTGACTGGCAGCTGAGGCTTGCAACTGCTGTACAGGATCATAAGAGTGTTGTGGAACCACATATTGCCAGTTTGAGAAAAAGTCAAAATTCAAAATTTGAAGTAAAGTTTCTATTGAAAACTGTATATAGCTTTTCACCACTGTGATGTCAAAAAATCTAAACCAAACCATCAAAAATTGAGGAAAGCCAGGCGCCGCTGGCTCACACCTCTAATCCTAACTATTCAGGAGGCTGAAATCTGAGGATCATGGTTCAAAGCCAGCCCCGGCAGGAAAGTCCCTGAGACTCTTATCTCCAATAAACCACTAGAAAACCGGAAGTATCTCTGTGGCTCAAGTGGGTGAGCCCTTGCCTTGAGCCGAAGAGCCGAGGGACAGTGCCCAGTACCAGAGTTCTAGCCCCATGACCAACAAAAAATAATTTGAGGAATGTTTGCATACATATAAAGGGATGACGTAAAAATTTCACAGTGAAAGTTTTAGAAAGCAGCCAAACAGATGCACTGGTTGAAATTGTGAGGAAAAGCAGCCATTAAAATAAAGAAAAATGTTGGCTTTTTCATTTTTTAATGACATATAATTTTCTACTTAAGAAGTAATGTTGAGCCATTGTCTAGAGTTTGAAAAGAGAACAATATATGATGAGAACAAACAACGCAGCTTTAAAATGTATATGAAAATGCCTATGATTCACTTAAAATTTCATTTAGAAAAAACAAGATTCATCAGTTGTATATTCTGTGTTAGGTTATGTGGGGATGGCTGGGGAAGCATTTGGATTTGTTATTAAGCAAGCAGGAAATATGGCCCCTCTTCTTAAAAAGCTCACAGCTAAATTAAAGGAACCAAAGAAGCCCCATGAAATTACCAAGAATAATTCCACACTACTCTATGAATAAGGGAATAAACATACATACAAAATTAAAACATGCATTTTGTGCTGTGAGCCAGAGGTAGAAATCTGTGATTGATGTAGGCTGGAGGGTAGTTTCACAAAAGAGATAAATGGATGCTGTTTGACTGAAAGAAGTTGAAAGTTTCCTCCCCTTAGCAGTTATACAGAAGAAACTCCTTTATAGTGTAATGGCCTGGGAGAAATGGGATCTGAGATCCACTTCCATTTTTCTGTCACTAATTTGGTGTAAGTTCTTAGAAAAGTTGCCTCAAGCTCTCTAACTTAGTTTAACTAGGATTTCTTCTAGCTCTTGTATTAAAAGAAATGTACAAACTGTCAGTTAAATAAATCATCACTCACCTATTTTCCTTCCCTAAACTTTCAAATAAAGCATGTTATTAATGGAAAATTGAGGTTGATTTGAAAGGAAAGGCATTTATTTAGGCAAAACATTACTTCTGAAAGTATAATAGTTTTGGGTTTGTTTTCTTTTTACAGATTTCAGTATATTTTAAACCTGAGGCAAAGCCAAAAGCAGATTTGCATAATGATTGATATAAAAGTTATGTCACCTCCCACTCGGCTATTCAGCTTGTACCAAGAATGGAAGTCTCTGAAACACAAATTTATGTAACACAAAACTTTCCACAAGAAGTACCAAACTGCATATTTAAGTACTTAAAACCAGAGATGTGTTCAATTTTTTGCAAGTACTATATAATTTGCAAAATCTACAAGTAATTTGCTCTTCTAGTGACATCCTTCTTATTGACTACTATACACTTCTGCCAAAGGCATAGAAACCACAGATCTATAGCCAAGACCTCCTTTGTAGTCCCTGACAGTTTTTAAGTTTCAGTTTTTGAGATACTTTGTTTTACTTTTCTTTCTTCTCAATCCTTTTTTGCTTCCTCTCCCCTAAATTTCCGAGTTCCTCTCTTTTTTATATTCAAGACAGATTAATTCCCTTCCCCTTTCAATTGTATGCTAAACTTAAATTATCCTTCATAACCTCTTTTGACAAAGGTTTTCTTTTCAAATAGGAATCTACTTCCACACAGTTGAAGTATTTACTGTCATCTTGAACTCAAGGGAAAGAACGAAAGGTGGTATACAGGTTGCATAATTAAAGAATAATGAAAATTCATGTCAACATGTCAGAGTAAAAAGTTCATGAAAGTGAGACCACAAAACACATTGTTTAATAATACACCATTTCAGTAAAAATCTGAAATCTGACAGCTAGAGAAGAAGAAAATGAGAAGCCTGATTTACCATTCTGAAGAGTGAACTCTTGTGGGAATCAATTATTTCTTGTACTTAATTTTGGGAATTTAGGAGGTTGACTTTTCACGAGCATTTTCATTATTTTCTACAGATCTGAATAACATCTCTTTTATCATATTATTTCAGAAACATTTTTGCTATATAAAACATAAGCCATGAATATCTCTTGAATTCTCATTCTCCTTTCCCCCAAATAACATCTTTTCTTTCTTCCACTTGGGTCCAAATATGAACCTTTAACATATATACCAATCAAATATTTTTAAAAATTTTTAGAGACACTGGGGATTGAACTCAGTGCTTCATGCTTGCTAGGCAAGTGATCTACCACTTTGAGCCGCATCCTCCAACCTCTTTTTTGATATTTAAAGTTATCATAGCATTTACATTTTAAAGAACAGTAAGAATTTTTAGGATCAAAGTAAAAGTATTTTTTATTTTATCATCTGTTGATTGCATCAAAAGTAATGTTAAGACTAGATGACCATAGAGTACTTATCCTATTATTCTCTCCAAATCCACCATTTTTAATTTTGCAGGATGAACAAAAACTAAAGCAATCAGCAAAACAACAAAAATTATTCCCCAACTCTCCTGGTAGTTTTAATGTTTTACTTTATTGAGGTTTACTGACTGTAAACTCAATTTTTCATCATTGGATTGTGTGATTTAAGACACTTTTTGGCTTATCTAATGTGGAGCAAGGAATAATTGCACCTTAATTAATTTATATATTTTGATTATTTGAAAATATATCTATATGCCAGTAACTCATGCCAGTAATCCTAGCTATTCAAGGGACTGATATCTGAGGATCATGATTCATACCCAGCTCAGGCAGAAAAGTTCATGAGACTCTTATTTTGAATTAACTACCAGGAATTTGTGGCTCAAATGGTAGACCAATAGCCTTGAACTCCAAAGCTCAGGGAAGGTGCCCATGCTCTGAGTTTAAACCCTAAGTATGGCACACAAAAAAGAAGGAAGTTCCCCTCGGTATAGTACTTTCACAATAATTTTTTTTTAAAGAAGGAAAATATACCTATGGATCCTATTTCCTCAATAAAGGGGCAGAATTTCAATTCTGATTGCTTTGGTCTATGCATTTTAAGTTAAAAGCTGAAAGTGGGAAGTGCTAATCTTTCCGTTCTTTTAAATCAACCAACATGTTGAGTTTCCATGCTCTGTGCTCAGAAGTGTACTTCACAAAAATTTGCACAGACAATGGCCCAATATGTAAACATACTAAGCAAAATTGCAAATGTTGTGTAAGTCTTGGAATTCCTCTCTTAAAACTGCTCTAAAAAATCTAGAACATTGTTGCATTGGGTCATCCTGTGTATCTTAAATTCAATTCTGAAGAATAAAAACTTTTTTGCATGATTTTTCTCACATTATAATTTACTTTTTTAGTTTTAATTTTTTTTCATAATTTTATGTCTCAATTTTTTGTGTGCCTGGATCATCCATCTATCTTAAGTATACAAATCAAAATGGGGCTAAATTTCAATGGTTACTTTATTAGAATTAAATGATAAATTAATGAACACATTGTAGTATTATAAGCAGAATAAGGAACAATTATCTATTATTTATATTGCAGCTTTATTTCTAGGATAAGTTGGTATATAATCAAACCATTGAAAATTTTTCAAAAAATCTAGAACACGGTCAGGTGACAGTGACTCACACCTGTAATCCTAGGTATTCAGGAGGTAAGATCTGAGACAGTTCAAAGCCAGTCCAGGCAGGAAATTCCATGATACCCTTATTTCCAATTAACAAAGAAAAGGCCAGCAGTAGAGTTGTGGTTCAAATTGTAAATCATCAGCCTGAATGAAAAGTTAAGGGATTGCTCCAAGGCCCCAGTACTGGGACCAAAAAAATTAAGAATGATACTATATAATTATAACTCAAAATCATTAGGGAAGTTTATAGACTTAATTTACTCATTGAAATGAGATAATTATTTAAACCTTACTACTGAATACGTTTATTTGAAAACTTGTTTTCTAAAATGTAGGTAGATTCTGTATACAAAGTATTCACAAAACTCTTAACTTTTAATTTATTAATGACTTTCAAATGTGAGAGAGTCAAGGCCCCCCCCCCCCAATGTTGAAAATAATAATATATGAATGGAACTCTGTTTCTATGTCTTATAAGGTGAACTCTGTGCTGACATAAATATGACTTCTTTTACATACTTATAATGTATAAAGATTAAACACATTTGGGAACAGTTCCTCTAGATGACCTGAGACAAAATTTTATCGCAAAAATGTTATTTTATATTTTCAGCAGTTTTATTGCCATCCATTAATTGCACAAGGAAGTTGCATTCTGACATTCCCATATCTGAATTTAATGTGAATTTAATCAGACCCATTCTTCCATCACTCACTTTTATCTTGCCCCCCCCCCAATTCCCAAGCCAATTGCAACAAGCTCATTGTTCCAGTTCCCCTTATGCACATAAAGTATTTCAACAGGATTCACTTTCCTTCACCCTCTCCCCGTTCCACTAGACTCCACATTCAAGACAGGACATGTTTCATATTCCTGTCCTTTATTTTTCTTAGTATATGTTCATTGTTTGAGGAGGTTTCACCATGCATATACAGTATTTTAGTCTGAATGACCCACTCTCACTTTTCATATCCTCACTACCCACTGTTATTTTTGGAGGATGATATTTTTTCTTAGTTTTTAAATTTAATTTTATTGTCAAGGTGATGTACAGAGGGTTACAGTTACATACGTAAGCATAGTTCTTGTCCAGCATTGTTACCCACTCCATTGTTTTTCTCCCACTTTCACTCTCCCAACTCCCCCATCCCAAGTTGTAAAGTTCATTTCCAACATATTGTCTTATGAGTATCACTGTTGCATTGGTTCATCCTTTGTCCTTTGTCTCATCATTTTGTTGTTCCTCTTCCCTTTCCCAAATCAGATAAATGTATATACAAGGCACAAGGTAGCAAAATCAAATAGTGACAACAGTGGGTAAACCAAAGGGGAAAATTGAAAGAAAAAAAACTTTACACATTACATTAAAAACAACAAACAAAGAAAAATCTCTGGTTTTCATATCTTGGAGTTAATGGCTTAGCATCATTTTATATGGTCATATATACATAGGTATTGAGCTATTGTGATCCTCTGCTAGGATACCCTAGACAGATGGGAGGACACTCCAATTGCACAGAGTACCTCTGCCACAGTTCAGGTGAAGAGAGCCATATAAGCCATGAAAGATTAACAAAGATAGAACAAACTTAGAGTTCTTTTTTGCAGTTTTTCTTTATTGATCCTATTTTATTGAAAAGGTGATGAGCAGAGGGTTCTAGTTACATAAGTAAGGTAATAAGTACATTTGCTTTTAATCATTGTTACCCCATTTCTCATTATCTCCCACTTACCCCTCCCTATTCCCTTCTTCCCCCAAGTTGTAATATTCATAGCCAACATAGTGTCAAGTGAATATCAATGTTGCTTTGTTTCATCCTCTGTCCTGCTGTTTCTGTGATTCCTTTTCCATTCCACCTATTGAATAATCTTATATACAAGACACAAGGTACAGAAAACTAAAAGAAATGAAAAAAAAGAACAAACTATATACATGGCCTAATAAGAACCTCGCATCAATATATTACAGTTCTTCTTGATATGCTATATATGGTCCTATACACTATGCAGTTGGGTTACTGAGATCCTCTGTTAAGAATATCATAGATAGGGGCTGTGAAGTGGTTCAGTGGTAGAGTGCTTGCCTTTCAGGCAAGAGACATAGGGTTCGATTCCTGAGCACCACATAAGCAGAAAAAGCTGAAAGTGGAACTGTGACTCAAGTGATAGAGTGCTAGCCTTGAGCTGAAGAGATGAGGGACAGCACATAGGCCCAGAGTTTAGGCCCCGTAACTGACCAAAGAAAATATCATAGATGTATTCTAATTCTTACAAATGAGGGAAACCAAGTAACCTACTTTTCTTTGAGTCTGGCTTACTTCACTTAATATATTTGTTCCAAGTCTTTCCATTTCCTTATAAATGGAGCAATGTTATTCTTTCTGATGGAAGCATAGAGAACTAAAGTTAGATCCTTATATATCACCTTGCAACAGAATCAATTTCAAATGGATCAAAGACGTGAAGGGAAAAGCAAATACCTTGAAAATATTACAAGAAAGTATAGGAGAAACTATAGGGTTCCTTGGCACTGTTTGAAACTTTCTTAATAAAGACCCTAAAACACAACAAATCAAAGAAAGACTGGATAAATGGGATTGCATTAAACTTCAGAGCTTCTGCATGGCAAAAGACATAGCTAGCAAGATCAATAGAAAGCCCACGGATTGGGAGAAGATTTTCACTAACCATGTAACAGACAAGAGCCTCATATCTAAAATATAACTACAGCTCAAGAAATTAAATTCTCCCAAAACAAACCCCCAAAGAAACAATGACCCCATTAAAAAGTGGGCTGATTGGGGGCTGGGAAGGTGGCTCAGTGGTAGAGCGCTTGCCTTGCATGCATGAGGCCCTGGGTTCGATTCCTCAGCACCACATAAGCAAAAAAAAAAAAAAAAAGCCGGAAGTGGTGTTGTAGCTCAAAATGGTAGAGCACTAGCCTTGAGCTGAAGAGTTGAGGGACAGCACCCAGGCCCAGAGTTCAGTCCCCACAACCAGACCCCCCCCCCAAAAAAAAATAAAAGATAAAAAGTAGGCTGATGACTTAAAGAGAGACTTCTCTGAAGACTAAATACAAATGGCAAAGAGACACATGAAGAATTGCTCAACATCTCTGGCCAAAAAAGAAATGAAAATCACAATAACATTGAGATTCCACCGTACCCCAGTTAGAATGGCTATTATCGAGAAAACTAATAACAACAGATGTTGTCAGGGACATGGACAAAGGGGAACACTACTACATTGTTGGTGGTATTGCAAACTTGTCCAACCACTCTGGGAAGAAATATGGAGATTCCTCAAAGGGCTAAACATAGAGCTCCCCCATGATCCAGCAATCCCACTCCTGGGCATTTACCCAAACAATCATAAACAAGGCTATACTACAGCTACCAGCACAACTATGTTTATTGCAGCATTATTTACCATAGCTAAGATATGGAACCAACCCAGACGCCCTCAGCAGATGATGGATCAAGAGGATGTTGTACATATACCCACTGTTATTCAACAGCTTCCAGTGAGTTTTACGTTGCTTTTGTCCTCATAGAGGCAAAGGATTTTCATACTGTTCAGAGTCTAACATTCTCTCCCTTCCTCCAATCTCCTGAAATGGTCTCACAATTACCAATGCATAATATAGATATATGGATGATAGATACAGATTTATGAGCCTATATGTGTTTATTATTTTATGAAGTAAAAGTAGGAAAATTATAGAAAATTATCCTCTTCATTCTTGCTGTTTTTGTTTTACATTAGTTGCTCACTTCATTTGTACTGATCTGTAATTTCTTAACTGTTATTAGCTTAAATCCATTCTTCACACTGCCTTCTGTGGGATTTGTTTCAGATGCAAATAATATAATTCATATCTTTAAGCAAAAATCCCTAAGGGATGCTAACCACAGTAATTCAGATTTGACTCTGAAGGTGGTGCATTCCTTAATCCAATTGTTCCAAAGTATTCCTTAAGTATGTCATCTTCAAAGATAGCTTTCCAGGCCCCAGACATACTACCCTCAGATTTTACCAAGAAAGCCATATATGCTTTGGTGGTCAAATCTTTTTTTAATATGTTTTTATTGTAAAAATACTGTACAGAGTACATGAGTCAAGTAATAAGTGCATTTTCTATGAACATTGTTACCTCCTCTTTTGTTTTTCTCCTACCATCCCTTCCCTCCCCACCTCCTCAATTCCTCCTTTCCCCAAGTTGTAAAGTTGTAAAGTTCATTTTCAGCATAGTGTCTTGTACATCTTATTGTTACAATGGATCAACCTATATCCTTATTTCAGCATTTTGTTATTTCCCTTCCCCTCCACAAATTAGAAAATGCATATACAAGATGCAGGTCACCTGAATCAAATACAGTGAAAACAGGAGTTATACCGTGGGGGAAAAACATACCAAAGAAACAAAAAATCACATTCTATGTTATAAATACGTTAAAAACAATAGCAAGAAAGAAAAAAATCACTTGTGTCCCTATCTTGGGGTTCATTTCGCTTAACATCATTTTATATGGTCATATGTACATAGCTTTTGAATTTTTCTGCTTGTCCTAGACATATACTAGTTATTACAAATGACAACCATGCGACCTATGTTAATTTAGGCCTGGCTTACTTCACTTAATATAATTTTTTCCAAGTCTCTCCATTTCCTAACAAATGGGGTGATGTCATTCTTTCTTTCTTTTTTTTAATTGTGAAAATACCATACAGAGGGGTTGCAATTACATGAGCAAAATAATGAGTACATTTCTTATCAAGCATTGTTGTCTCCTCCTTTTTTTCCCCTTCCCATCCCTTCCCATCTCCCCACCTCCCTCGCCTCCCCCACCCCCTCCCCCCCTAAGTTGTAAAGTTCGTTTTTCGACCTAACGATTGTACATATCATTGTTGCAGTGGGTCCACCTGTATCCCTATTTAAACGATTTGTTTTTTTTTCCCTTCCCCTCCACAAATTATACCAACATCAAATACAGTGAAAGCAGGGGTTATACCCTGGGGGAGGAACATACAAAACAACAATGAAATCATCTTATAAATATGTTAGAAACAATTGCATGAAAGCAAAAACATTTGAATACTTATCTTGGGGTTCATTTCATCTAGCATCAACAAATCTGAACTATTCTGCTTGTCTCAGACATATACTAGTTATTGCAAATAAGGGAAACCATGGGACCTATGTTTCTTTGGGCCTGGCTTAACTCACTTAATATAATTTTTCCCACGTCTTTCCATTTTCTAACAAATGGGGCAATGTCATTCTTTCTGATGGAGGCATAGAATTCCATTGTGTATATATACCACATTTTTTTTTATCCATTCATCTACTGAGGGGCATCTGGGTTGGTTCTATATCTTAGCTATGGTAAATAGTGCTGCAATAAACATAGTCGTGCTGGTAGCTTTAGTGTGGTCTTGTTTGTGATCATTTGGGTAAATGCCCAAAAGTGGGATTGCTGGGTCATAGGGGAGGTCTCTGTGGACTCTTTTGAGGAACAGCCATACTGCTTTCCAAAGTGGTTGAACAAGTTTACACTCCCACCAACAATGAAGTAGGGTTCCCTTCTGTCCACATCCCCTCCAGCATCTGTTGTTATTAGTGTGCTTGATTATAGCCCTTCTAACTGTGGTGAGGTGGTATCTCAATGTTGTTTTGATTTGCATTTCTTTTATGGCTAGGGAAGTTGAGCATTTCTTCATATGTCTATTGGTCATCCTTGTTTCCTCTTCAGAGAGGTTTCTCTTTAACTGTAAAGACTTAAACAGAAGCTTCTCTGTTGTCATTCTTTCTGACCGAGGCATAGAATTCCATTGTTGGTGATCAAATCTTTACTCACTTTTTCCATCTTAGATTTTATTTAATGAAATCCAGTCTTTATTCATTGTAGATCATTTGGACTTCTCATTTTCAGCACCACTGACTGTATTAGTTGAAATTATTTTTCGAAATACCCCAGCTTTTTCTTTATACTCATTATAACATGTAAACCACTCTTATGGTGCATGTTGAAACTACCGTCCTATTTCTTCTGAAATTTCAATAGCTTATCTTTCTAAGAACTAGTCTATGTCTCCCAAATTATCTAATTTGAATTCCCTCAGAACCTTTTTATTTCTGTAAGATTGGTAGATTACTGCATTAATCCTCTATATCATTTCTGATTTTTGTAGTTTTGAATATTTCATCTTTTTACATGATCAGTGTAACTGAAGATTGATGTAATTTCCTTTTGTGTGATGATTCAGTTTGTGGCTGCTTTAAGTAATATCCAGTATCTACACTTTTATAATATTGATGCTAGGTTCAGGGTGACAGCTCTAACAATGCATGTGCTATCTATGAAATTTGACATTCAACAATATATTGAAATATTTGACATGACTAAAGATTTAATTCAAATCTGTTTATATTATCCCAACAAATTGCAGTGTTAAACTTGCAAATGAGTGAACAGGAAGTAATAATGAAGGGTTTTTAAAAAATAATGACACTGCTTGCAGATTTTTGGAAAGTTTTAACAGTAAGGTTTAAAAATGTATCATCCACTTATGCAAACTCATTGGTAGTGAATGTAAATGATTTAAAAAATCGTAATATGTGATCTAAAGCAGAATGTGGTCACTGTAAGCATAAAGTGTATTATGAAAAGTTTGGGAATGGAATCAGACTACACTAATCCAACCAAGTAGATCAATTATAAAAGCTGAAGAAATTAAAACAAAGACATTAAGATAGTGAGAAACTGAGTGGGCAAGATGACAAGAAAGAAGTAATATACTACAATGACTGCTGACTTTGAAGCTACTTTTTTCAGGTCATATGCTAATTTACCACTTAGAATTTGGAGGCCAAAGACAAAACTATGGCTTAGGTCAATACCTGAAAAGTCAAGATCATGGAGAACACACTAATACAGAAAGGTAACTGAATTATTTTGTATGTAATTTTCCCTGATAACTCATGTTGTAAACTAAGAGTGATTGGATTGAAACTCAAAACTCATCAGAAAATATAGTTTAAACTTATAGAACATAAAAGCAGGCATTTTAATAAGTTAGAAAGAAACTTAAGATCAAGGTTATCATGAGAGACAATTATAAATACCTCAGGGTTTAGTCTTGTAAAAGGAATGTAGTCTAGAAAAACGAACAAATCCAAAATGACATATGAAACTGGATTAAAGAGAATTTGCACTACAGTGACTCTTCCTTCTAGAAGACAGTTATATCCTTATCGGAAAAGAATAATGCCATCCAGAATCTCTATAATTTTTATATACAAAATATAGTATTGAATCATATAAATCATATTCTAAACAATAAATTATCAAAACACAGATGGAAAATTGAATAAATAATAAGACTACAAACTTTGTTAACAACATACCAGACATGAAATTTGTCATAACAACTATTTAAAATAAAATTAAAATTCAGTCTTTAACTATATAAATATGTCTCTCTCTTCTCCATTTCTTCTTACATTTTAATCCTGTTGTAGTAAAATAAATCCTTGTTAACCCCTCAAAAAATAAAAAATGAAATAAAGCCAGGTGCCGGTGGCTCATGCCTGTAATCCTAGCTACTCAGGAGGCTGAAATCTGAAGATCGCAGTTCAAAGCCAGCCCAGGCAGGAAAGTCCCTGAGAGTCTTATCTCCAATTGGCCACCAAGAAACTGGAAGTGGTGCTGTATCTCAAGTGGTAGAGTACTTGCCTTGAGCTGAAGAGCTCTGGGACAGTGCCCAAGCCCAGAATTCAAACCCTACTGCCAATAAAATAAAATAAAATAATTATTTTAAAATTAAAGAAATAAATAAAATGATGACTTTTCCTGAAAAGCTGAAGCATTTTAATTAAATGAACTTTTCAGAATTAAACATTTAATATCAAGTGAAATCCTAGATACACTTTTTACAAGATTAGATAGATTAGATAAACAGTACTATATTGTAATAACCAAACTACAGAGATAAATAATGGCAAAATAAATGTATATGAAGTATAGTATAAGTATGTTGTAATATTTCATATGGATTTAAATTTAAATGTATGGATAGATTGATAGATAGATAGATAGACAGACAGACAGATATTGTGCCCAGACTGAGGCTTGAAATCAGGGCCTGCATGCTGTCCTTAAGCTATTTTTTGTCAAAACTTGGACTCTTCCACTTGTACCACAACTCCACTTCTGTCTTTTTAGTGGTTGATTGGAGAAAAGTGTCTCACAGTTTCATGCCTGGGCTGGTTTTGAACTGTGATCCTCATACCTCAGCCTCCTGAGTAGCTAGGATTACAGGCGTGAGCCACCAATGCCCAGCTTTCTTTTTATATTTAAAAAAGACTTTTTATTAGCATATATTAGTTTTCCAAGGAAGTTTTCATTGTGTCACTGTCACATAAACATAGAATCACCCCATTAGTTTTATACTTCATCACTTTCCCTCATCTCCCTCCTTCTTCTTAGAATAGTTTCTATAGGCTTCAATGTTCTATTTTCATATATGTACACAAAGTATAGTATTTTTAATGACATATGATGTTGACCAGAGTCATATGTTTATTTATCTTTTGTATATATTATTTGGTTTATGTTTATGATATATTTCTGTTAAGGTTTTGGCCCATGTTTTAGTTGAATTGTTTGTAACCCTTTCTGTGTGTATGCCAATACTGAGATTTGAATTCAGGGCCTGGGAACTGTGCCTTAGCTATTTTTCAGTCAAGGTTGACACTCTGCCACTTGATCCTCAACTTGACTTTCAGCTTTTTCGTACATAGCTGGAGATAAGAGTCTCCTAGACTTTCATGCTTTGGGTTGGCTTTGAACCAGGATCCTCAGATTACAGCTTCCTGAATAGCTATTATTAAGATATGAACTACAATGCCCAGGTGACTTGTTTGATAATCTTACTATTGAATTTTAAGAGTTAAATTTCTTTGAACAAAAATATCTAATAAAAAATATGTAATAGAAATACAGCAGCATTTTCTTCTCCAAGCCTTCTTCTTATTGTTATTGATTTCTACTAGCTCCTAGTTTATATGTTGATTCTGACAAGCAATTTGCCAGCCATTGGCTCCACACCTTCTTGAATTTAATATACAGACATTGTTCTAAATACTCTACATGAACTATGTGATTTACTCTTGATACCTAGATTATGAAATAAATGTTATCATCATCAGACTATGCTTCCTTATAGTCAGATACTTTAATTTATCTCTAATCTATTGATATTTTCTGTAGTGCTCACCATCTCCACCAAAAGAAAGCATGTATGTTGTTTCTCAATTTCTCAAATTCTGGTCTCTTTTCAAATTCCCCCTTTCCGCAAAGAGGCGAAGAATTTAATGTATTCATTTCTTTCTTTTTTTAAATACGTTTTTAATTGTGAAAATACTGTACAGAGGGGTTACAATTACACGAGCAAGGTAATGAGTACATTTCTTATCAAGCATTGTTGCCTCCTTCTTTGTTTTTCCCCTACCATCCCTTCCCTCCCACTTCCACAACTACACTCTGCACCCACCCCCCAATTGTAAAGTTTGATGTTCAGCACTGTCTTGTACATCTCATAGTTATAATCTTTTCTGATCTCTACTCTCATGAAGAAATGTAGTCGGGTCCAGAAAGTTAAAACGTTAACTAGTTTAAAGCAAATCAGTAACCAATTCTTCAAAGAATTATTTGAATTTTTGAAGAAGTTGCCTTGAGAAAGGAAGCCATCACAGCTCCCTGTAACACTCTATTCACATGTCGTTACTTTGGTAAGGATATTTTTTTGTTATCAGATGATAAGTCCTTTCAAGGCAGGAACTCTATTAATTTCTGTTGTATGTCACTGAGAAAAATCTTGTTTAGTCTTATACTAAACTCTACATTGCAGAAAGAAGAAGCTTATTTGTTATATTTACAATATTGTGTAATACATGCACACACATATGAAAAGAAACTTGGCAAATATTTCTGTTAGATGGGAATAAAATAGTTTAATAAATAAAGTGAATATAATCAAGGTACATTGTACACATGCATGAAAATGTCGTTATGAAACTCTTTTATGTATAATTAAATTTTTTAAAAGATACCATAGACTTAAGTAGTAAAGGTAGACTAACCGCATTTAGAGAATAAAATATTCTTGAGGAAAAGCAGGATACTATAAAATATTGAATTCACTAGAAGGAAAAAACTGTTATAAAATCATTGTATTCAATATAAAAAATCAAAAATAAACAATTGATAAATCTACAAAGAAAAAAAAAGAATTGTACTTAATACCTAACTCATGTAACTGTAAACCCTCTTGTATCACTTCTACAATAACAATTTAAAAAACTACAAAGAAAACTTGAAGTAAGTAAAATCATATTGAGATATTGTAACATTCCTCTCCCATTAACTGCAGATCACAGGCAAAAAATGATTAAATAGAATACTTACCTGACATTCTACATGTAGTAGTTATGTCTTAACTATTTCATTCAAAATGAAGGACAAAAAAAACCCACACTCTTTTCTAAAGCACATGTAGAAAGTTTTTGAAATTTGATGAAATATTAAATGATAAAGCAACTAAAATACATACTGTAAATGTGAGTCAGACTATGCTGCTTGATATAAGTAAAAATCTAAAAATAACATAGGTTATTATTTTTACTTTCCTAAATATGTCATCAGTCAGTGAATAAATCATAGTGGAGATGTGATACTGGGAATGGAGACTTCTAGAAATTATAGTTTACCCACTGCCTCCATAGAAAGCTAGCAATGAAAAAAAAAAAAAACTATGAAGAGATGTATATGAAGACCTTATAGACTTACCATAAAAACCAGAACCTGAGGAGCCAAGATCATACAGAGAATATAAAATAATTTAGGGTTATCCAACATCCTTGGTGTTTTCTTCATTACTCTATTTATTAATTCATAAACAATGGGGGCAAAAATGTCAAATGAGGGAAAAATTTGTCTTTTGAGGAAGCGTTTTAAGCAGTAAAAAGTTATGAAGTTAGAAGTTATGGTTTTAAGTACAAGATAAAAATCAAAGAGAGAAAGAAAACACAATATAGGGAACCAGATTTTCTGAGCTGCTTTTATTTTCTCCAAGCATGTGACAATTTATACTTTTCATAGGACTAGAAGGAGAAAAAAAAGTAGAACAAGTTTCTAATAAGCAAAACCGAAACCAAATATTGACAATCTTCACCGTGCTTGGGAAAGAAAAATTGCAACCAGGAGAACAAAGGTTCTTAAGATTTGAAAAACACCTCAGATTTTCAGGTGGAAACATAAAGAAAAATATTAAAGAGGAAAGGTGAGGTGAATGTACAACAAGCTTGATAAGTGAAACTACTCTCAAATTATTTCAATTCCTTGTGCTAAAATTATCTCCTTCTCTAGATGATTAACAAAACCTAAAGAAAATCCTCCCTGAAAGAAAATGATTTCCCACATGAAGCAAACAGTAATTTAATATCAGAACCATTTTTTTACTTATGGACAAGTAGACCAGAAGTCAATCCTAATCTTAAATATAAATGCAAATTTCTAAAAGCAGAAAACAAAGTAAACCAAATCTATCACTGAATAGAAAAAAAAGTGTGAGATGGTATGAAGACCTTTCTAACTACATTTTTTTTCTATAACGGCATGGAAAATACTGACAAATTTATCAAAATAAATCTTTTCAGAATTCTGGAAATTAACAAAAAGTTTGCAGAAAATGGAAAGAACATTTATTTAAAACAGAACTGTCCAATTTCTGAATGAAACAGTAGGATTTGGGTTGTTATAATTTGGTATACTTTGCAATTCCTTTCCTAGCTTTGCAGCCATTAAGGGCTGACTGAAATTGGAGTCCTTCAAAAAAACTCCATCAATTGAAAATGGTCATTATTTCACCTGTTTCATTGACTAAATGCATCTATATAAAAAAATGGTTACCTATCAATTGGGATGCTTGTAAGATTTTAACATATAATGTCTCTTACTCAACTAGGAAGAGAATGGAATGTCTTTCACTTGCTTATGAATTCCTTTTTAGATAGTTAAAAAAAAAAAACCCTGAAACTGGTACTGTACAAATAACAAGCTTATCCACACTGTTTATATGTCGCCATGTGTTTGTACTCTGGTGCATCACCTTAATGGTGATGATATGATGGCAGAAGCATGTTTGAAACATGCAATATAAGAAGCAGAGTACCCAGAAGTACTTTTTTAACAACACTCTACCAAGTACTAACCATAATACCAAAAGAACTACAATAATTTCTTCTAAGGGCAGAGCCCCAACTGACAAAATTGCTTCAGACTAGTCTTTACCACTTAAAGATCCCATCACCCCTTGTCATGTTAGAAACACAGCTTCCAATATACAAACACTTTAAAGACACACCACATTCCATTTCATAGTAAATTATTTACAGGTATCAAGAAAATATCTTCTACATAAATTTGAGTAAGGTAAGTAGGTAACATGGTAACATGACACATTTTGATAATAACATCACCTTTATTAACATTATAGTGAACATACAATTTAGCAAAATGAAAAAGTAACAGAACAGGGCTGGGAAGGTGGCTCGGTGGTAGAGTGCTTTCCTTGCATGCATGAAGCCCTGGGTTCAATTCCTCAGCACAACATAAGCAGAAAAAGCGAAAATTGAGCTATGGCTCAAGTGGTAGAGTACTAGTCTTGATCTGAAGAGCTGAGGGACATCACCGAGGTCCAGAGTTCAGGCCCCACAACAACAACAAAAAAAAGTAACAGGAGATTACATGTATCAGAATTGGAAAGGAAGCAAAAATATTTATTTAAAATTTCGAGATTTATGAATCACAACTTATTATTAATAGAAATAAGATAAATATCTAAAAATAAAGTATTTTATATACAACATATATACAACATTTTATATACAACATCACTCCGATAATCCTAGTGACTCAGAAGGGTGATATATGAGGATCTTGGTTCATAGCCAACCCAGTCAAGAAAGTTCATGAGACTCTTATCCCTAATTAACCAAAAAGCCAGAAATGGAGGCATGGTTCAAGTGGTAGCATGTTATCCAAGAGACAAAAATAAAGCTCAGAGACAGAGCTCAGGTTCTGACTAGAACAAAGAAAAGAATTAGAAAAGACAGTTTTTAAATATATGGCTCTAAAAATATGTAATAAAGTATATTCAATATATTTTTCCTAAAACTAAAATCTTTATTTTAGATCATGAATGGAAAAAGAACTATACCATGTCTGTGAATGAGAAATAAATGACATTGTGTCAGTTCTCCTTGAACATATCATAGATTTAATCAATCTCTAATCAATATCTCTAGGAAGTTTTCAATGGAAAATGATAACCTATTATGGAAGTGTATATGGGAATATCAATGGGATATGAATGCCCATATGTGCTTTAAGATGTCAGTCTGTTCATACCAGATATTTAGACATTTTTATCATGATGGATTAATATTACAAAACTGACCATTGTAACCTTTTTTGGGGGAGTTCCGGGCGTGGGGCCTGAGCTCTGGGACTGGGCGCTGTCCCCTAGCTCTTCAGCTCAAGGCTAACACTCTACCACTTGAGTCACGGCACCACTTCGGGCTTTTTCCTTTTTGCTTATGTGGTGCTGAGGAATCCAACCCAGGACCTCAGGCAAGAACTCTACCACTGAGCCACCTTCCTAGCCTCCCATTGTAACCTTTTTAAGCATACAATATTGTATTTCATCTAGAAAATTTTCAACTTGTAAAACCAAAAACTTAGACACATTAAACAGCAACTCTCCTTTACTTGCTTCACTGGACCTTGAAAACTACTATTCTATTTTCATTTCTAAGTGATTGACTACTTTTAAATAATCATCAAATATATGCCTTCCAAGAACCTAGCTATCCAGCCAAATTATTGGTTATGACACATTAATCAGTCTAAAAACACATTTATGTCCATTTCTTCTTTCAAGTATAACCAGGTGAACTACCATTGGGTCTGCTGGATTCTATGGCCCAAGTAGCAGCACACCTTTCAAAGCTGCCTTGACCTGTTGCAGACACTTCTTCTCTTCTGGACCTTACCCTATGAGTGTGGTTCAAGTCATAGAGTTCTGCATGGCATGCCTGAGGCTCTGTGTTCAATTTTCAGTACTGCAGAAATAAATAAATAGATGATCAATAGATAGATAGATAGATAGATAGATTGATTGATTAGATAGAATGACAGAAGTAGTAGCTTTTCAAATCATTCTGTAAATGTGTCAGGGTAACATATACAATGAGGATTGTTTTTCCTCCAAAATACAAATAGGCCCAGAAGGTATTGCATATGCAACCCTTGAGAGGTGCAAGGGTTTCCTGACTAACCAGATGAACAACTTATCTTTCACCATAGAATGTATCTTAACCTATCATATGTTATTGGGCCTATAAAATTATGCTGAAGTAGGAAATTTTTAAATTTTGCACATTTATTTTATACTATCATGCAAATATCATACCAATAATTCTATATTAGTTGTTATTTCATGAACACTAGGTTTACAGCACAGTGTCATCAATTTAATGAGTCAGTTTGATACCCTGTAGTAAGGAAAGGTGAGCAATCCCTGAAAACTAATAATTTATAACATAGGTGTGAAGAGGTGATAGTTTCTTTTTTTGGGGGGGGGGGTCCGGTCGTGGGGCCTGAACTCTGGGCCTGGGCGCTGTCCCTCAGCTCTTCAGCTCAAGGCTAGCACTCTACCACTTGAGCCACAGTGCTACTTCCAGCTTTTTTCTTTTTGCTTATGTAGTGCTGAGGAATCGAACCGAGGACCTCGGGCATGCAAGGCAAGCGCTCTACCACTGAGCCACCTTGCCAGTCCATTTCTTAAGGTAAGACCAGATGTTGCCTGGTCTTTCCAGCTGAAAATAAATTGCTTTTGGCGGCCCTTTTGGAAAGATAGGAAAGTGAAGGCAATTGTATGATCAACATCTGTGTTACAAGTATCAGGAGTACTGTCTGTTTACTCAAGCATTGAAACTACATCTAGTAGAGAAGCAATAATTGTAATTGCTCTTGGTTAAGTTTATGATCATCTACAGTCATTCCCAACAATCTACCTGTTCTCTGAATGGGCTGTATAATGGAGACGAGATGTGAATCACCACCTTTGTATATTTCAAGCACTTGATAGGGAAAATAATCCCATCAAGCTCTCCAGGGATAGTGTTCCTTTTGATTTGTTGTTTGCCAAACTAAATTAAGATTTAATGGCTTCCAGTTGTCCTTTTCCATCATAGGTTTACACATTCCACAGGATAAAGAAACAATGTGAGAATTCTGCCAGCTGCTAAGTATGTCTATTCCAATGATGCTTTCTGGAACTACAGAAACAACCACAGCAAGGATACAGGGGCCCATTGAATGCACTGTAAGTCAGACCTTGACTGAAACTCCATTGACCTTGGCTAAAACTCCATTAGCCAGTACTCTGACTAGAAGTTCATAATGACATTTTGATTGTCTCAGAATCAGTGCCAGTTCAAAGAGAATATCCATTCTAACGCATTTATAAGATTATTTCTTTGTTGCTTTGTATGTCCCTCCCCCACAGTATAACCCCTGCTTTCACTGTATTTGATGTTGGCATAATTTGTAGAGGGAAAGGGGAAAAACAAATCGTTTAAACAAGGATACAGGTAGGCCTGTTGCAACAATAAGTACAAGTTGTCATGTGGAAAACGAACTTTACAACTTTGGTAGGGGGGGTGAGGGGTGGGGGGAGGATTGGGTGGGGGGGAGGTTTGGAAGGGATGGGAAGGGGAAACAAAGGAGGAGGCTACAATGCTTGATAAGAAATGTACTCATTATCTTGCCCATGTAATTGTAACCCCTCTGTACAGTTTTTTCACAATAAAAAAGAGAAAATCCATTATTCTCCAAAAGAACTTATTGTTTATGTTTTTAAAATACACAGTTTCTCTTATAAGAGGGTATGGGTCCCTTTGGACAAATATGAAAGCATGACTAATGCTGCAACTTTTTAATAGTATATTAAGGTCCATCCTTCAGGAAAACAAAGTCCAATCAAATTAGGCCAACGATACATGTTAGTTGAGCGAGCATGGATCTGCTTTTATGATTTCAGTTGAATGAATTTCTAATCCCATGACCTGAAAGATTGCAGATTGTACACATCAAGTAAGAATTTAGCATATTTTCGTTTTCAAAAATATTTTATTATCTTTTGTTATACAAAGTAGTTGCCATTCAACAAATCAGTTTAGTACTGATAAGGCAATACTAAAAGAAAAATTTATAGCTATGAGTACCTACATCAAAACACTGGAGAAATCCCAAATTAATACTCTAAAGATTAATCTGAAGTTCCTAGAAAAACAAGAACAAACCAACCCCCAGAAAATAATAAAATTAGAAATAATAATGTGATGTCAGGAAAATGAACCCTTAGATATGTATTTTAATGTTTTTTTTCTTTCATGCATGTGTTTCTAACGCATTTATAAGATTATCTCTTTGTTGCTTTGTATGTCCCTCCCCCACAGTATAACCCCTGCTTTCACTATATTTGATGTCAGTATAACTTGTGGAGGAGATGGGGAAAAACCAGTTGTTTAAGGATACAGGTGGACCTGTTGCAACAATGAGAAGTACAAGTTATCATGTCCAAAACGAGCTTTACAACGTGGGTGTGGGGGGGGGAAGAAGGGGGGAGAAGGAGAAGGATTGGGATTGGGGGGGAGGGGGGAGGCTGGGAAGGGATGTGAAGGGTAAACAAAGGAGGAGGCTGCAATGCTTGGTAAGAAATGTACGCATTATCCTGCCCATGTAATTGTAACCCCTCTGTACAGTATGTTCACAAATAAAGTAAAATTAAATTAAAAAAAATAGAGACTAAAAAATTATACAGTTGACAAAACAAATAGTTGGTTCTTTGAAAAATTTAACCAAATTGATAAGCTTTTAGCTAAACTGACCAAGAGAAAAAGAGAAAACACCCAAATAAATAAAATTAGAAATGAAAAAAGAGATATCACAACAGATACAAGCAAAATTCTGAGTATTATAAAGGAATATTTGCAAATCTTTATGCCAATACATTGGAAAATCTGGCAGAAATGGATACCTTCTTCAATGAAACCAAGAAGATATAAAAACAATTAAACAGACCCATAACAAGTAATGAAATTGAAATGACAACAAAAGACTTTTCTTCCTTTTTTGATTTCTAAGAAAACTATGACTAGTTAGCCAGTGCTATAAGTTTATATAAATCAGACTACTCACATAGTTACTTTACCTCTGCAGCTCATTATCATTAGAATGCCCACCTTGCCTTCCACCACTGAGTGGTACCACTTGCTTCTGCCACCTCATGATCTAATTATTCCTATTGTATATTTAAGTTCAATTGAGTGAGTGGCTGTGTTTCCCATTGTAAATTCTGATCTACAGAGAAAATCAATCATAAACATTTTCAGGTGTGCTGGATCTTTCCTCCTAAATCTATTTCTGGAAGTATTAATGAAAGATACAGCTTGTACATCTTCCACTGTAGGTGTATGGGTATCAATTGAAAAATTAACTGTAGCATGCCAATCTCCCTAGGCTTTTTTTTATTGTGAAAATACAGTACAGAGGGGTTACAATTACATGGGCAAGATAATGAGTACTCTCCCTAAGCTTTTGAAGTCCCATCTTTACATTAAACCAAAGGAAATCAGATCTCTCCAAATTATTCATTCTGAGCCATATTTTGACCTATGTTTTATTCAACTGATCAATCAAATTATTAATATCTTTTCTAACTCCCTGAGCTCAGTTGAATGGACCTATACTAATGAATTTAATTGATCCAACTTTATCTACCACCTCTAATTACCCGACAACTTTAATTATCATACTGACATGTGTTCCCTACGAAATAATTTTTCTAGTGTTACTGTGGTTTGAGCTCAGGACCATATGCTTGCCAGGCAAGCCATATTCCAGTATCTTTTTGCTTTAGTTAATTTTTGTTAGATAGGAACCTCTGCTAACTTTATCCAGAGGATTCTTGAACTTTAAGTCTCCTAACTCCATTTATTGAGCAGCCATGGTTACATGGTTATGTGATCATGTCTGGCTCGTTTTTTGAGATAAACTCTCCCTAACTTTGCATGTGCATCACCCTGTCCATTCCATGAGATACCATTTTAACTATGAGATTTAAGGCACTCCATATACTTCTAGTATAAGTCTTACTTGTTTCAACCATTTTCTTAACAAATTTGACCTGACTTGATATTATAAAACTAAACACAAATAACTTGTGATGTGTCATTTCTACTAACAAACTCTAAGATTTGTATGTATATATTATATAATATGCTCTGAGTAGTATTATTTGTAATAAATACCTAGAATTAACTTCTATAAACATCAAGAATGTATACAAATAGTTTTTGGTATGTACATATAGTTCATTGCCAGGAAAATATTTAAAACTGTAGTTTGTGGATCAATAGTACTTATACTATTTTAGAAAGAAAGCAAGATGAAAATGTTGTCAAATACTAATAGCAAAAATATTCTTTGGTATGTATGTGGTAAATCTGTAAATAAATTCATATGAATGATAAAATTTATTTTTCTAATCAGTTATCCCCAAGAGAAACTATTCAGACTTGAGAGGACAATATTCTACATGTTAGGAAATATATTTCATAAAGTGATGGTCAGTCCATGGATATGATCATGCTGACACACTTTCCAACTTATGTAAGTGTATAAAACGCACCATTATCTAATGGCTTACTTCACTTACAGTCAAC
The DNA here is from genome assembly GCF_019054845.1 of Dipodomys spectabilis. Taxonomy (NCBI): domain Eukaryota; kingdom Metazoa; phylum Chordata; class Mammalia; order Rodentia; family Heteromyidae; genus Dipodomys; species Dipodomys spectabilis. Next base: position 1,853,391 of record NW_024871030.1, on the reverse strand, counting down.
ATTTGCTACAACTCTATAAGTTAGCATGATGGTTCTTCTGATAAAAATTAGATAGGATTGATGTTATATGGTTTCATTTACTAAAGTATTTCAAGTCAGCTCATGGTTCAGCAGAGACTGGCTGATATAAGATATCCTCCTTAACATTTCAAGCAATTAATTAACTTTTGACAGGAATGGCTGCGTTCGTTGGGAAACATATTTCATTGTCTAGCAAGCAAATGCCAGTTTGTTCATATGTTAATGGTACACTTTTTAGAGAGAGAGGAAAAGAAAAAGCAGGAGTGGGCAGTTCCTTGAAATTTATACTTGCCAAAGTACCCTATGTCACTTATCTGTTGGTCAAAGGAATTCTTGAGACCAAAGTAGATTCAAGAAATATCTATTTTCTAGGTGGAAATATGGTCTACTTACTGATAAGAAAAACTGAGGACTCATCATGTATTGGATGTATAAACAAAAAAGCATGGAGAATTGAGACCATTTAACAATTTGTTTCAGTTAATTTAATTGTTTTAAATATTAACATTTTGATATTTAAATATTTTAACTATATTTTAGTATTTTAATTATAATAATGGTTATCTATTTGGATTGGATCATGAGGCAATCTCATTAAAAATCAAAACTGTAGAGGATCTGTCCTGGGTTCCAGGAAGATGGCGGAGAAGCTGGAGGCTAAACAAGCTATCCCAAAGAAAGCAGTTTTAGTGCTCCAGTGAACAGTCCTAAGCCAGAGAATCACATGAAGAGTGCCATCACAGTACAGAGAGTTAGGCCAGAGAGAGAAAATCCAGGCAAGGAGACAGATCTGAGCACTTGACAGAAGCCGAGGCTGCGGCAGCGGCATCACCGCCATACCTGCAACACAGAGAGTCTGAGACAAAGGCACCAGCAGGCAAGCGGATTATACTTAACACCAGCAAGAACTGACAAGGAACAGATATCTTCATCCTGCAGTTCGCAGACCAGAGACGACCCAGGAAACAAGACTCTGGCGTGAGTACAAGCCTGACATCCTCACTCCTTCTAAGAGAGCAGAGGAGAGAAGGCTGCCCCCCCCCCACTACCAGTAATCTCCATCTTTGATACTGACAAAGGCCTGGCTGAGCAGCTAGCTCCAACTCAGGCCTTGGAAGAAAACAAGAGTCATTTAGCAGGTCATAGGAACCTAACCTGACCTGCCAGGCTCAGCTCCACCCAGGGAAAAGTCACCCAGCCCAGCTGCCAGCCCCAGGAGTGGCTTTCCTCACTGGGTAAACAGAGCCAGAGGCTGCTCCTCCCTACAGCAGCATTGACAATCAATTGAAATTCAGTAAACATAAACCCTGAGAATGGCTCCAGGCTGGGCTCTGTGAGTGTCTCAGAAGCTAGCCCCTCAGGGAAAAGCTACTATTTGCTGAAAGTCTTCAATTCTACACAGAACCTAGCCTCATCACAGCATCTCCAAACTAGAGGAAACAGCCATCTTCCTCTATTGTGATACTCAAAGCAGATCTCCCTCCCATTGAACTAGCCTGGGAGGAGGATCACAAAATCCTGGGTAAAGCAGAGCATTTTTCTGCCTGCTCAAACAAACTGACTTAAGAAACCAACCAAGCCAAATGAAAATCAAACACTACAAGCAGACCAGAGATGCCAAGAGACTGAATACAAACACAAGGGAGATACAGGATCTTCCTATCCCCCCCCCAAAAAAATCAATGAACTCTTTTTTTTGTACCTTTTATTAAAATTTTGTTCTAATTTTTTTAATTTTTAATTTTTAACTTAATGTTTTTATTTACTTTTTTTCTTCCTCTTATAATTTTTATTTTAGGGGTATATGTGTGTGTGCTTTTTTTTCTTTTTTAAAAAAATTTTTTTTAGCTCTACTTACCTTTTGACCCTTTTTTTTCCTTTCCTTCTCATTCTTTTCACTTTTTCTTCTCTTTCATTCTTTGCATGATTTAATTGCTATTCTGTTCATTCTCAGATATATTGTTGAATATTAGACCTTATCCCTCATTGTGTACACACATAATCCAGAAATTTATTACTCAATTCAAAACTTCTTAGACTTAAATTCCTTAATAGCAATACTACTTCTTTATACCTATATAATATTTTAAGCATTTTTATTTTTAAGTTTTTCACATCTCCATTCTATCACTCCCTTTCTCATATCCTATCCACGTTCTTCTCTGAATATAACGTTTTTAAGTTTACATAATTATTAAGTGTTTCACTTTTTAATTTTTGTTTTTCCATTTTTTCTTGTCTCTTTTTTTTCTTTCTCTTTCTTCTTTTCTCTCTTTCTACTATCATTCTATCTTACTTATTTCCTGCTTTGAGATTAGGACTTAGTTAACTCTCGCTCACCCTTTCCACATCCCTCTATTCCTATTTTTACCCACATCGCTCCCTAAACCTAATAATTTCTGGTTTGCCAAATTCTTCTTTGCGGTTCATAGCCCATTAATACATAGTTGTTTGATGTTGAATAGATTGTATCTGTTCAACTAGATTGTATCTGCAGACTTTTGACTGTGCAACTACAGACTTTGGTTGATGCTTGCCTTAAGATAGTGTTCTAGCACAAAACTGGTGTTACTTTCATCCCAAATGGGCAGAGCAAGCCGGAAAAACACACCAAAAAAATGGCAAGTCAGGGTATCTCAACTCCCACTCATGATAATCAGGAGACAGAACAGATATTCCCAAAAAGCTCTACAAACACTACTGGTAAACATGGTAAACGAAAATATTTAAAACCTGCAAAGAACTCTGTCTGAGAGTGATAGGGAGAGAGAGGAGGCAAACCAAAGGTCAATACAGGAATATCATGAGCGTGAGGAAGCTACGCAAAGATTGATACAAGAATTTTGTGAGCAGCTTGAGAACACTCAAAGAGAAATAAAGGAATGCCATGAGCAGGCTGAGATGAGTCAAAGAGATAGACGGGAATTGAGGGAGCTGGCCGAGAACAGACAAAGAGAAAGTCAGGAATGGCAGGCTGAGAACACGCAAAGAGAACTACAGGAATTGCATGAACATGAGGAAGCTAATCCAAGAGTAACACAGGAATGGAGAAAGCAGGATGAGAATACACAAAGATCACTAAAGGCATTCATGGAATCCATAAACAGAGAGCTGAAAGAAATCAGGGAGACCACAAAGGGAATGCTGAATGGAACCCAACAAAGGAATGGGAGTCTAAGGAAACCATAACCAATCAACCAAGTGATTTGAGAATAAACACTGAACACCAAATCAAGGAAGTAAAGAAGTTAATACAAGATCTAAAACAAAGCTCCAACAAAGAATTTGAAGCCATCAAAGCCAAACAACTAGAAGGAAAAGAAATAAAAAACAAAGTAGAAAGTCTTGATAGCAGGTTAGACCATGCAGAAGTCCTAATTTCGGGGATTGAAGACAGCCTAAATATTATAGAGAAAGAAGATACAACCATCCAAGACAAATCCAAGAAATATGATAGATCTATTCAACACTTGTAAGACACCATCAGAAGGCCTAATCTGAGGATAATGGGTGTAGAGGAGCACCTAGACACAGAAGTTAATGGTCTAGGAAATTTGTTTAACAGGATCCTAGCAGAGAACTTCCCAAACATGCAAAAAGATAGGCCTATTCAGATACAAGAAGCTTTTAGAACTCTAAATAGACCAGACCAGAACAAGACATCCAACCGTCACATTATAATCCACACAGGATCAATTCAGTCCAAGGAAAAGATGCTTGAAGCTCTCAAGGAGAAAAGATCAATCACCTATAAAGGGAAACCAATAAGAATCACCTCAGATGTCTCAGCAGAGACAATCAAAGCAAAAAGAGCCTGGAATAAATGTATGCCATGCCCTAAAGACAAACAACTATCAAACAAGAATACTGTACCCAGCTAAACTCTCCTTCATAACCAAAGGACAAATAAAAACCTTCCATAGCAAAGAAAAATTGAAACAATATATCTCCGCCAAACCAGCCCTACAAAAGATTCTTAAAGATATCCTACACAGAGAAAACCAACAAGACCAAAATAAAGGCCAAGAAACTGCACCCAAACTGAGAGTCCAAGAATCATAGGAAGAACCCAGTTGCCGCAGCCCCCAAGAAAGTGGATAAAATAGCAGGGACTTGGGGGCTGGGAAGATGGCTCAGTGGTAGAGCGCTTGCCTTGCATGCATGAGGCCCTGGGTTCGATTCCTCAGCACCACATAAGCAAAAAGAAAAAAGCTGGAAGTGGCACTGTGGCTCAAGTGGTAGAGCGCTAGCCTTGAGCTGAAGAGCTGAGGGAAAGCGCCCAGGCCCAGAGTTCAGGCCCCACAACCAGACCCCCCCCACCCAAAAACATGGCAGGAACTCCCAAATACCTCTCAGTCCTATCTCTCAACATTATCGGACTTAACTCTCCTATTAAGCGATATAGACTGTCTAGTTGGATTAAAAAGCAAGATCCTTCTATCTGCTGCCTGCAGGAGTCACATCTTGCCCATAGAAACAAACACATTTTCAATATGAAAAGCTGGAACAAAATCTACCACGCAAATGGCCCCCATAAACAGGCAGGAGTTGCAATCCTAATATCAGATAAAATAGACTTCAAATTAAAATTCGTGAGAAGAGATAAAGAAGGTCATTACATACTAATTAAGGAATCTCTCCTCCAGGAGAATATTACAATTCTAAATATATATTCGCCAAACAATAGAGCACCCAAATTTATCCAAGAAACACTACTTTCCCTCCAATCCCACATTGATCCAAAAGACATTAATTGTTGGGGACTTTAATATACCACTTTCCCCACTAGATAGATCAACTCAGCAAAAACTCAAGAGAAACTGCAGATCTAAACAACTACATAGATCAACTAGATTTAACAGACATCTACTGAATATTTCACCCAGCAGCATCAGAATACACATTTTTCTCAGCAGCACATGGAACATTTTCCAAAATAGACCACATTTTGGGCCACAAAGCAAACTTGTCCAAATTCAGAAACATTGAAGTTATACCTTGCATTCTCTCTGACCACAAGGGAATAAAATTAGAATTCAACACCAAAAGCCACCAAAGAAATCCTGTAACACATGGAGGATGAACAACGCATTGCTGAATCACGAGTGGGTCATGGAAGAGATTAGAAAGGAAATTCAAATGTTCATGATATTCTATAATAATAAACACACAAATTACCAGCTCCTTTGGGATACAGCAAAGGCAGTACTCACAGAAAGTTTATAGCTCTGAGTTCCTACATCAACAAATTGGAGAGATCTGAAACCAACAATTTAATGACACATCTGAACCTCCTTGAGAAAGAACAGCAAGATAAACCCCAATCCAGTAGACAGAAAGAAATAATTAAAATTAAATCAGAATTAAATGAATTAGAATCCAAAATAATAGAAAGAATCAACAAAACAAAGAGTTGGTTCTTTGAAAAAATGAACAAAATTGACAGATCCTTAGTAAATCTTATCAAAAAAAGAAGAGAACACACCCAAATAAATGAACTCAGAGATGAGAATGGAAACATCACCACAGAAACATCCAAGATTCAGAACATTATAAGGGAATAATTCTCAAAACTTTGTGCTAATAAGTTTGAGAACTTGGCAGAAATGGACCTTTTCCTAGCAAATATTGACATGCCAAAACTAAACCAAGATGAGTTAAACCATATCAAGCACTGTAATAGAAACAGTAATAAGAGACCTCCCAGAGGAATTCTACAAGGCATTCAAAGCAGAGCTCACACCAATACTCCTCCAACCCTTCAATGAAATTGAAAGAGAAAGTTCACTACCAAACTCATTCTATGAAGCCATCATAACCCTCATCCCAAAATCAGGCACGGACTCATCTAAGAAAATTATAGACCCATTTCTTTGATGAACATTGATGCAAAACTTCTCAACAAAATTTTGGCCAATCGATTTCAACAATTCATCCAAAAAATCATACACTACAATCAAACAGGATTCATTTCAGGGATGCAAACTGGTTCAATATATGCAAATCAATTCATATAATTCATCACATCAACAAGAACAAGGATAAGAATGACATGGATCTCAATAGATGGCAGAAAAAGCATTTGACAAGATCCAACACCCCTTCATGATGAAGGTTTTGGAAAAATTAGGAAACCATGGAACATTCCTCAGTACGATAAAGTCTGTATATGACAATTCTACAGCCAGCATTATACTTAATGGTGAAAAACTAAAGTCATTTCCTCTTAACTCAGGAATGAGACAAGGATGTCCACTCTCTCCACTTCTCTTCAATCTAGTATTAGAATGCCTAGCTAGAGCAATAAGACAAGATGCAAACATAAAGGGGATCCAAATAGGGAAAGAAGAAGTAAAACTCTCCCTCTTTGCAGATGACATGATCTTGTATTTAAAGAACCCCACAGACTCCACTCCCAAATTACTCAAGCTGATTCAAAACTTTGGCAAAGGAGCAGGGTATAAAATTAACCCTAAAAAACCAGTGGGTTTTCTGTATGCCAACAATAAGAAAAGTGTGACTGAAATTAGGAAAGCAACTCCATACGTAATAGACCCACAAAAAATAAAATACCGAGGAATTAACTTAACCAAAGAAGTGAAGGACCTCTATGATGAAAACTTTAAAAACCTGAAAAAGAAAATCAAAACAGAACTTAAAAAGTGGAAAAACCTCCATGCTCCTGGATTGGAAGGATCAACATCATGAAAATGACAATACTTCCCAAGGCTATCTACAAATTCAATGCCATACCTATCAATATTCCAACCTCATTCTTCAAGGAAATAGAAGAGGCAATACAAAAATTCATATGGAACAATAAAAGACCCCGAATATTAAGAACGTTCCTCAACAGAAAGAACAGTGCTCGAGGAATATCAATACCAAATTTCAAACTCTACTACAAAGCCATAATAATCAAAACAGCTTGGTACTGGCACAAGAACAGACTTCAGGACCAAGGGAATAGAATTGAAAACCCAGAAATGAACCTACAGACCTATAGCCATCTAATCTTCCATAAGGGGGCTAAAAAAAAATAGAATGGAAGAAAGACTGCCTCTTCAGTAAATGGTGCTGGCAAAATTGCTTAACTACTTGTAGAAAACTAAAGCTAGATCCTTATATATCACCCTGCACCAGAATCAACTCCAAATGGATCAAAGACCTCAGTGTCAAAGCAGACACTCTGAAAACATTACAGGATGGAATAGGAGAAACCCTAGGTCTCCTTGGCACAGGCCGAAATTTTCTTAAAAGAGACCTGAAAACACAACTAATCAAAGAAAGGTTGGACAAATGGGATTGCATGAAGCTGCAGAGCTTCTGCATGGCAAAGGACATAGCTAGCAAGATCAATAGAAAGCCTATGGATTGGGAGAAGATCTTCACTAGCCATACAACAGACAAGTGTCTCATATCTAAAATATACCTGGAACTCAAAAAATTAAATCCCCCAACAAGAAATCTTCAAAGAAACAACTGTCCAATAAATAAGTGGGCTAAAGACTTAAAGAGAAACTTCTCTGAAGAGGAAAGCAGGATGGCCAATAGACACATGAAGAAATGCTCAACCTCTCTAGCCATAAAAGAAAAGCAAAAAAAAAAAACAAAAAAACATTGAGCTACCACCTCACCCAAGTTAGAATGGTTGTAATCAAGTACTCTAATAACAACATATACTGGAGGGGATGTGGACAGAAGGGAACCTTACTGCATTGTTGGTGGGACTGTAAACTTGTTCAACCACTTTGGAAAGCAGTATGGGGGTTCCTCAAAAGACTTCACATAGAGCTCCCCTATGACCCAGCAATCCCAATTTTGGGCATTTACCCAAATGTTCACAAACAAGACCACAGTAAAGCTACCAGCACAACTATGTTTATTGCAGCATTATTTACCATAACTAAGATATGGAATCAACCCAGATGCCCCTCAGTAGATGAATGGATCAAGAAAATGTAGTATATATAACAATGGAATTCTATGCCTCCATTGGAAATAATGACATTGCCCAATTTGCTAGGAAATGGGAAGGCTTGGAAAAAATTATATTAAGTGAAGTAAGCCAGGCCTAAAGAAACATAGATCTCATGGTTTTGCGTTATTTGCCATAACTAGTATATGTCTGAGTCAAGCAGAAAAGATCAGATAAGTTGATGTTAGGGAAATGAACCCTAAGGTATGTATTCAAATGATTTTTTTCTTTCATGCAATTGTTTCTAACACATTTATAAGATTATTGCTTTGTTGCTTTGTATGTTCCTCCCCCACGGTATTACCCCTGCTTTCACTGAATTTGATGTGGATATAATTTGTGGAGGGGAAGGGAAAAAACAAATCGTTTAAATAGGGATACAGTTGGACCTATTGCAACAATGTACCAGTCGTTATGTCGAAAACAAACTTTCCAACTTTGTTGGGGGGTGGGGGGGAGAGTTGGGTGGGGGGGGGATGGGAAGGGATGGGAAGTGGAAACAAAGGAGGAGACTACAATGCTTGATAACAAATGTACTCATTATCTTGCCCATGTAATTGTAACCCCTCTGTACCCTATTTTCACAATAAAAAATTAACACTGTAGAAAATATGATAATCAACCAAATGTAAACAAACACTTTTTTCATAGCTTGCAGAAACTTAAAGGTGGATATGAAAGTATAAAAACTGTTTATTAGAAAAATGGAAGACTTCAGTTGTGCCCTGATTAGTGACTGTTACCATGAGTAAGTCAATGGGCAGCTACCTAAAATTGGGGAAATAGTGTGTGATTGTTAAAGATTCATCTCTGGCTTCCTCTGATTGGTCATAAGTTGGAAGTTGAGACAAACGTTAGGATAAGTTATAAGTTATTTATGAATTCCTAGCTGTTTTGGGCTTAATATTACACAGATTGTTGTTTTGATTCCTGAATTCATGGTCAGAAATAGTGGCCCAATTTCCTTAACTCTGGCAGACTGGGTGTATAGGCTGCTTCTTGCAGAGAATAAGATAATTTCCTGGGTTGGTTACTGCAGATTGTGAATCAGAGGTCCCTTTTAAAATATGATCTGGTGAGCTCGGAATGTGGCTCAGTTGTAGAGTGCTTGCCTTGCATGCATAAGGCCCTGGGTTTGATTCTTCAACACCACATAAGCAGAAAAAGCTGGAAATGATGATGTGGCTCAAGTGGTAAAGCACTAGCCTTGAGCTGAAGAGCTGAGGGACAGTGCCCAGGCCCAGAGTTCAAGCTCCACAACCAGCAAAAGTACATAGATAGATAGATAGATAGATAGATAGATAGATAGATAGATAGATAGATAGAGAGAGAGAGAGAGAGAGAGAGAGAGAGAGAGAGAGAGAGAGAGATAGATAGATAGATAGATAGATAGATAGATAGATAGATAGATAGATAGATCTGGTTATTGATATTTATTTATTAATCTCTAATATTTTAAAGAAAACTTTCAATAATTAATTTGTAACAAACATGCAACAGTTTATAAAAGAAAAAAAGAGGAATGGAATTTAGGAATATAGGTTTCCTGGAAATAAAATTTAGGGTGGACTTTGCAGAGAAAATAATCCCATGAAAATGAATGAATGCTCAAATACTGAGACAAGTTGCTCAAATGCACATTTGTTTGTAACGCCAGAAATGCAATCTTTTAAATCACAACAAAAGACCAAAGCATCCTTTTTCATGTTGAATAAAAAATTAGTTATTAAGTAAAAGTAAGATTCATGCATGACTGATTTCCATATCATACCTGACTAATTGCCATGGCGGGAAGCATGTCTACGGACAGGATGAGAAACAGGTGAAATTAAAATGGTAAAGGGTAGAAGAGGAAAAGAGAGAGAGACATAGAGAGAGAGAGGCTGAAAGACAAAAGAGAAGCCAAAGATGACAAATAAAGATACACACACACACACACACACACACACACACACACACACACACACACACACTCCAAAAAACCTGCAAAAGTAACAGGAAGAAATAGTCACACAATGTTTGGAATGTATGCAATTTGTACATTTGTCTCAAGAAAATTTCTTTTTTGAAATGCAAATCAAAACAACATTGAGATACCACTTCACTCCAGTTAGAATGGCTAAAATCAAGAACTCTAACAACAACAGATGCTGGAGGGGATGTGGACAGAAGGAAACCTTACTTCATTGTTGATGGGAGTGGAAACTTGTTCAACCACTTTGGAAAGTAGTATGGAGGTTCCTCAAAAGACTTCACATAGAGCTCCCCTATGACCCAGCAATCCCACTCTTGGGCATTTACCCAAATGTTTACAAACAAGACCACACTAAAGCTACCAGCACAACTATGTTTATTGCAGCATTATTTACCATAGCTAAGATCTGGAAACAACCCAGATGCCCCTCAGTAGATGAATGGATCAAGAAAATGTGGTATATATACACAATGGAATTCTATGCCTCCATCAGAAAGAATGACATTGGCCCATTTCTTAGGAATTGGAAAGACTTGGAAAAAATTATATTAAGTGAAGTAAGCCAAGCCCAAAGAAACATAGGTCCCATGGTTTCCCTTATTTGCAATATCTAGTATATGTATGAGTCAAGCAGAAAAGGTCAGATAATATGATGTTAGGAAAATGAACCCTTAGATATGTATTTTAATGTTTTTTTCTTTCATGCATTTGTTTCTAATGCATTTATAAGATTATTTCTTTGTTGCTTTGTATGTCCCTCTCCCCCAGTATAACCCCTGCTTTCACTATATTTGATGTCGGTATAATTTGTGGAGGAGATGGGAAAAACAAGTCGTTTAAGGATACAGGTGGACCTGTTGCAACAATGAGAAGGATAAGTTGTCATGTCGAAAACGAACTTTACAACTTTGGTGCCAGGGGCAGGGGGGGGCCCGGGGGAGGATTGGGGGGGGATAAACAAAGGAGGAGGCTTCAATGCTTGATAAGAAATGTACTCATTATCTTGCCCGTGTAATTGTAACCCCTCTATACAGTATGTTCACAAAAAATTAAAATTAAAATTTTTTAAAAAAAGAACTTTCACCCTGAAAACTACAAATCATAGCTGAATAGAATTAAAAATATGTATAAAAACATCCCATGTTCTTGTATAAAAACAATTCATTGTATGGAACTGTCAGTAATTCCTGTTGATACTCAGATTTGATAGAATCCTTACCAAAATTGCATTATTGTAGAAATTGAAATTTGGTTTTGAAGCTTATATAGCATTTCAAAGAATATAAAATAATTTTAATTTTTAATAATCCAAACAATCTTGAACTTAGGCTTGAACTTAGTGCTTCGATGCTGTCCCAAGGCTATTTTTCTCAAGTCTAGAACTCTACCACTTGCACCACAGTTCCACATTTGTTTTTGTTTTGTTCTTTTTTGATACTAATTGGAGATAAGAGGCTCGTGGATTTTTGTGCTTAGGATGGCTTCCAACTATGATCCTCAGATCTCAGCTTTCTGAGTAGCTAGAATTGCAGGCATAAAGCCCTCAATGTCTGGCTCAAAAACATCTTGAGCAACAATTATTAGGGATTGAGAAAGAGGAATATGATCAATGCATGTTAGGCCTATGTGGAGATATAACATTGAATTGCATTAATGTATGTAATTAGTATATTCTAATAAACAACATTTTAAAATTCTTGAAAAAGAATACAAAGCAGGCAAATGTTCAATTCATATTTTCATATCATTTTTGTGTGAAAATGCTGTACAGAGGGGTTACAATTACATGAGCAAGGTAATAAGTACATTTCTTATCAAGCACTGTTGCCTCCTCTTTTGTTTCCCCTTCCCATCCCTTCCCATCTCTCCCCTCCCCTTATCCTTGCCACAGTCCCCCCATCACCCGCGCCAAATTTGTAAAGTTCGTTTTTCGACATAACGTCTTGTACATCTCATTGTTGCAATAGCTCCACCTGTATCCCTATTTAAACAATTTGTTTTTTCCCTCTTGATCACTGCTATGATCAAGATATGTCATAAAGATAAACTTCAAAAAAATGGGCCACCCATCAGAAAGAATGATATTGCCCCATTTGTTAGGAAATGGAAAAACTTGGAAAAAAATTTGTTAAGTGAAGTAAGCCAGGCCCAAAGAAACATAGGTGCCATGGTTTCCCTTATTTGCAATAACGAGTATATGTCTGAGACAAGCAGAAGAGGTCAGATAAGTTGATGTTAGGTGAAATGAACCCCAAGATAAGGACACAAGTGTTTTCTTTCTTGCTTGCTATTATTTCTAACATATTTATAAGGTGATGGTTTTGTTGCTTTGTATGTCCTTCCCCCACAGTATAACCCCTGTTTTCATTGTATTTGATGTTGGTGTAATTTGGGGAGGGGAAGGGAAAAAAACAAATTGTTTAAATAGGGATACAGGTGAACCCATTGCAACAATTAGATGTACAAAATGCAATGCTGAAAAAGGTGTGGGGGGATGGTAGGGGAAAAACAAAGGAGGAGGCAACAATGCTTGATAAGAAATGCACTTATTACTTTGTTCATGTGATTGTATTACCTCTATATGGTATTTTCACAATAAAAATTTATTTAAAAAAAGAAAATTTCTTTTTTTATTATTAATAAGTATTGAGAAAATACCATACAGAGGAGTTACAATTACATGAGCAAGTTAATGAATACATTTCTTATCAAGCATTGTTGCCTCCTCTTTGTTTCCCCTTCCCATCCCTGCCCTCCCATCCCTCCCCGCCAAAGTTGTAAATATGGTATATATACACAATGGAATTCTATGCCTCCATCAGAAAGAATGACATTGCTCTATTTGTTAGGAAATGCAAAGACGTGGAAAAAATTTTATTAAGTGAAGTAAGCCAGTCCCAAAGAATCATAGGTCTCATGGTTTCCCTTATTTGCAATAACTAGTATATGTCTGAGACAAGCAGAAACTGTCAGACAAGTTAGGCGAAATGAACCCCAAGATAAGGACTCAAATGGTTTTTCTTTCTTGCTATTGTTTCTAACATATTTATAAGATGATTTCCTTGTTGTTTTTTATGCACCTCCCCCACGGTATAACCCCTGTTTTCACTGCATTTGATGCTGGTATAATTTGTGGAGGGGAGGGGAAAAATTGTTTAAATAGGCATACAGGTGGACCCATTGCAACAATGAGATGTACAAGAAAATTTCATCTTGAAACCACAATCATTCTTTGTTACTCAAAAACTGAGCAAAGGAGGTTTCTTTGGTAGAGAAAGACTGCAGGGTATTTTTAATAAAATATTTAACTCTCATGGAAGAAGCAACTCATATAGAGTATAGTAATATAAGAACATGTCTCAAAAAATTATACAGAGGATTAGATCCTGCTGGCTGTTAGAGAGGCAGGTTGTGTGCTTTCCAAATGGAGGTGAGAACTTGGCATGTTTGGTGTAAATGCAGACTAAAGCAAACAATCTATTTATGTGGAAGATCAGACCCAATGACATAAAGAGTCCCAGTAAAAGTGAACTAAGAACTCAGATTTTCCTACTTTTTGCACTTTGCTTCACTCCAGAAAAGAATCTCTTCTCAGACAACCCATCTGTAAAATGTAATTTAAATAAATGGATCTGTCCTAAAGTTACATGAATTCCAAAGAAAATAAACTATCTGAAATTCTTATTCCTATAATTCAACATCTGTTGTTTTTCTTTTCACTTTTTCTCAAATACAGGAAAAATTTCACTCCTGGGCTGAATGCAACATTTCATAACACATTTTATAGGAGGATTTTTAAATACTCGAATGACTGGCTATAAAATGAGAAATTCTAAATTAATTTGGGATCAAGCTAAAATGTGTCACTTCATTTCTCCTACCTTTTCTTTGGAAATTGCTATAATCGTCTTTGCCTTCAGTATTCCATGATCTTCTTCCACAGAGCTCCAAAGAACGTTTGGCTTGGCTACTGAAATTGTATTTATGAACTTTGCTTGATTGCTAATCTTCATTTGAAATGCAAATCTAAATTTGAATATAGCAGCTGGGGCCAGAGAGTTGGGAGGGGTTTTAGTAAGAAAAAAAGAAGGGAATATATATTACATGAATATTTGATCTTTTTGAGAATATAACTGCAAATAGAAATTTCCCTCGAATTCCTACTGTATGTTCTCACTGTACCAATTATGTGGTATTTAAATGTATATATATATATATATATATATATGTATATATACTGAAAATGTATTGGTATATACACACATATATGGTACATAGGCTGGTTCAAAACCAGCCTGGACAAGAAAGTCCGTAAAATCCTTATCTCTAGTTAACCACCAAAACAGCTGGAAGCGGACCTGTGGCTCAAGTTGTAGAGCATTAGCTTTGAGCAAAGTAACTCAGGGAGTGTCTAAGCCCTGAGTTGAGTTCTAGCCCCACGATCGGCACTGTATATACTACTCGGTTCTGTCACTAACTATGGGTTTGGCTAGTCTCTTACTAAACTCTACATTGAAGAAAGAAGAGGGTCATTTGTTATATTTACAATATTGTGTAATACACACACACACATATGAAAAGAAACTCAGTAAATATTTCTGTTTGAAGCCAATAAAAAGGAAAGGCAAAAAGAAGTACTGAGGCTATGAAAAATTAACAGGTATAACATAGGTATTGACTGTTACACATAGTAAATTTTACCATGCTAAATACAATACTCTCTTTCCTATATTTTTTTGCTTCAGTTATCTATTAACAAGCAATTATATCACACACAATGAATGGATGATGGTGAATTCCAAATTCACTTAAAATTATCTATAACTCTCGTTATAGATCAGGGCCTTTATTATAGTGAGTCTTAACTTTAATTGCAATTTCCCTCTTATTTACAGCAACACACATTGAACTCTTTTTACTTTAACAATTTAATACATTATATCACAAACATATCTATTACATAAGCCTTGAGTTCTGTTTTATGCCACCATAAACATTTTAAACTTCTAGAGAACATGTTAGCATTTTAAATTTCTTCAGGTCACCTTGCTTGATACCTTGCATTTAGCAGTCAGTCAGCAAATAATTTTCAACTAAAATAATATAGAATGAGATTTCAAGTTCCCATGCCCTGTCCTTGTTAGTGAAGTCCCTAGACAACCCAGAAGATGGAACATAGGACTTGAGAAATGACATAGTTGTAATTTTCTTTTTTTTTTTCTATTGTAAAGGTAATATACAAAGGGATTACAGTTATGTAATTCAGATAATGAGTACATTTCTTTTTGAACAGTTTCACCCCTCCCTCATTTTCTCCCAGTTTTTCCCCACCTGACTCCCCTGCCCAAGTTGTATAGTTCATTTTCCGCATAGTGTCTAGTGACTATCACTGCTGAATTAGTTCACTCTTTGTCCCACCATTTCTGTACTTCTCCTTACCCTCCCCAAATCAGAAAAACTTATATAAAAGAAAAAGGGTACAGAAACAAAAACATTGACAAAAGGAAAAAAAGAAGAACCAAGGCAAGAAAGTCCAAGAAACTCAACTCCAATTACCCACCAACAAGCTGGAAGTGGAGAGCTGTGGCTCAAGTGACAGAATGCTAGCCTAGAGACAAAACCCTCAGGAAGAATGCCTGAGTTCAACCCCAGGACTGTAGCACGCATGGGTGTGCGCACATGCACGCGTGTGTGCGTGCGTGCACACACACACACACACACAATCCTATAATTCAACAGCTACAAAGAATAAAAAAGTGCATTCAAAAATGGAGAAAGTAATTTGAATAGGCCTTTCTCCAAAGAAATCTACAATGCCCAGTAAGTGCATTAAAACATCATTATTTGTCGTTATGAAATTGCACATTCAAAGCCCAGTAAAATACCATTCACATCACAAGAATGGTCGTATAAAAATGTAGAAAATTAGACATTAGAACAGACCTCAGGACCAATGGAATAGAATTGAAAACCCAGAAATGAACCTACAGACCTATAGCCATCTAATCTTCCATAAGGGAGCTAAAAAAATAGAATGGAAGAAAGACAGCCTCTTCAGCAAATGGTGCTGGCAAAATTGGTTAACTACTTGTAGAAAACTAAAGCTAGATCCTTATATATCACGATGCACCAGAATCAACTCCAAATGGATCAAAGACCTCGGAGTCAAAACAGACACTCTGAAAACATTACAGGATGGAATAGGAGAAACCCTAGGTCTCCTTGGCACAGGCTGAAATTTTCTTAAAAGAGACCCGGAAACGCAACAAATCAAAGAAAGGTTGGACAAATGGGATTGCATGAAGCTGCAGAGCTTCTGCATGGCAAAGGACATAGCTAGCAAGATCAATAGAAAGCCCACGGATTGGGAGAAGATCTTCACTAGCCATACAACAGACAAGGGTCTCATATCTAAAATATACTTGGAACTCAAAAAATTAAATCCCCCAACAAGAAATCTTCAAAGAAACAACTGTCCAATAAATAAGTGGGCTAAAGACTTAAAGAGAAACTTCTCTGAAGAAGAAAGAAGGATGGCCAATAGACACATGAAGAAATGCTCAACCTCCCTAGCCATAAAAGAAATGCAAATCAAAACAACATTGAGGTACCACCTCACCCCAGTTTTAATGGCAAAAATCAAGAACTCTAACAACAACAGATGCTGGAGAGCTTGTGAACAGAAGGGAACCTTACTGCATTGTTGGTGGGACTGTAAACTTGTTCAACCACTTTGGAAAGCAGTATGGATGTTCCTCAAAAGACTTCGCATAGAGTTCCCTTACGACCCAGCAATCCCACTTTTGGGCATTTACCCAAATCTTCACAAACAAAACCACACTAAAGCTACCAGCACTACTATGTTTATTGCAGCATTATTTACCATAGCTAAGATCTGGAAACAACCCAGATGTCCCTCAGTAGATGAATGGATCAAGAAAGTGTGATACATATACACAATGGAATTCTATGCCTCCATCAGGAAGAATGACATTGGCCCATTTGTTAGGAAATGGAAAGGCTTGGAAAAAATTATATTAAGTGAAGTAAGCCAAGCCCATAGAAACATAGGTCCCATGGTTTCCCTTATTTGCAATATCTAGTATATGTATGAGTCAAGCAGAAAAGGTCAGATAATGTGATGTTAGGAAAATGAACCCTTAGATACGTATTTAAATGTTTTTTTCTTTCATGCATTTGTTTCTAACGCATTTATAAGATTATTTCTTTGTTGCTTTGTATGTCCCTCCCCCACAGTATAATCCCTGCTTTCACTATATTTGTTGTAGGTTTAATTTGTGGAGAAGGGGAAAAACAAGTCGTTTAAAGATACAGGTGGACCCGTTGAAACAATGAGAAGTACAAGTTGTCATGTCGAAAACGAACTTTACTACTTTGGTGTGTGGGGGGAGGATTGGGTGGGGGTTGGGGGGGGGGAGGCTGGGAAGGGATGTGAAGGGTAAACAAAGGAAGAGGCTGCAATGCTTGATAAGAAATGTACTCATTATCTTGCCCATGTAATTGTAACCCCTCTGTACAGTATGTTCACAAAAAAAATAAAATTTAAATTTAAAAATGTAGAAGAAATTAACAACCTCATTCATGCATCCCTGTTGTGAATTTAAAATTATAAAGTGGCTGTGGAAATTTTGACATTTCATCAAAATAGTTAAAGACAAAACTACTATGTGATCTTTCAATTCCATTTCTAGGTATTTATCAAAAGAACTTGAAACAGGGACTTGCTTGTCCTTCCTTGGATCACTTCTAATGAACTCCCTTCACAGTAATCTATGGGACTCACTGTTTCTGGGGGAACTCAGTCTAGGACAGAGATCAAAGAAAACTTTTGTGAAATTTGGAACAATGAAAAGGACATTTTTTTCTTTAAAAGTGAAGATTTCCAGAAATGCTTATAAAGAAGACTTCAAGGGACTAATGAGCCATATTTCTATGACGTTTAGAAATATCCAAGTTTAGGAAATTTTTCAGTCATATAAATATTGTTTATTTCTTTGCTAAAACATAAATATTGAAACAGAATTAATTATTTAGCATAATGCACCAAGTGCCGGTCACTCACACCTGTAACCCTCACTATTCAGGAGGCTGAGATCTGAAGATCGTGGTTCAAAGCCAATCCAGGCAGGAAAGTCTGTGAGACACTTATCTCCAAATAACCACCAGAAAACCAGAAGTGGGACTGTCATTCAAAATGGTAAGAACACTAGCCTCGAGTGAAAAAGCTCAGGGACCAACACCTAGGCTCTGAGTTCACGCCCAACAACTGAAATCTATCTATATATATATATATATATATAAATTTTGTTCCATCTGTTAAAAATCATTAGAATGGTCACAGTGTTATTTTAGTGTTATTTTCTTGGGTGTGTGTGTGTGTGTGTGTGTGTGTGTGTGTGTGTGTGTGTACATGTTTACCAGAGCAGTAACTCAGAGCCTTTCACTGGGCTTTCTTGCTCATGACTCATGCTCTACCATTTGATCTATGCCTCCAGTGTGGTATTTTGGCAGTTAATTGGAGAGAGAGTCTCACAGGTCTTTCTGCCTGGGCTGACTTCAGACTGCAATCTTCCAGATCTCAGCCTCCTTAGTAGCTAGGATTACATGTGTGAGCCACCAGCACTCAATCATAAAGTAATCTTCATGGAAATAAAATTTGTTTTAATTCAACTGATGTTTGAAACTGCAAATTATGATGAAAAGTGAATTGTATTATTATGTACTTTAATTAACCATCTTTTAATATTTTATTAAATTACATAAGGCCTAATTTGTAATGGTACTGTCCTATTAAATATATATCTGATATTTAATTTTTGTTATTAATGAATTTTACGAAGGAGTTATAATTCCATAAATTTGGTTATAAGAACAATGCTTCTTGGACAATATCAATCTTTTCTTCTTTTCTTTCTTTTCTCCTTCTGTCCCTAATTACAAGTTGAATAATTTGTGTTTTACATAGTGTATATTGAATATAATGACTGCATTTTTTCCTCTTCCTCCCACTATTCCCCTAAAAAAATTAAAACGTTCCCATTCCCTAAAATTTTTGGGGTTTTTTTTTTTTGGGTCCATTCATGGGTCTGAACTCTGAGCCTGGGCACTGTCCTTCAGCTCTTCAGCTCAAGGCTAGCACTCTACCACTTGAGCCACAGTGCCACTTCTGGCTTTTTTCTTTTTGCTTCTGTGGTGCTGAGGAATCGAACCCAGGGCCTCATGCATGCAAGGCAAGCGCTCTACCACTGAGCCACTTCCCAGCCCCTAAAATTTGTTTTGATAAATAGTTCTTTAGATGTTCAGAGGAGTTATGACTTTGGATTCCTCCCCTAAATGCATCTTCCTTTATTCAATTCAATTGTATGTATACACATAGACCCTTGCATAAGTTATGTTCCGTTGCATTTTAGATCTAGCTTACACATATGAGAGAAAACATGCTGTGTTTGTCTGAGCTTAACTTACCTCATTTACCATGATTTGTTCTAGTTCCATCTGTTTCCATGCAAAGATATAGTAGTCTTTGTATTGGATGTATAAATTTTCATTATGTATAGGTACCACATTTTATTAAACAACTCATCTATTATAGGACACCTGTGCTGTTTCCATAACTTGATTATTGTGAATAGTGCTGCATTGAACATGGATGTGCAAGTGTCTTTACTGTATCCTGACTTGTGATGTTTTGGTTAGATACTTCAGAATGATATGGCTGGATTATAGGGTAGTTCTAGATTTGGTTTGGTTTGGTATTTTTTCCAGGAATCTCTGATCTGCAATTCAGAGTGGTTGTACTAGTTTACATTTGACCAAACAGTGCAATAGGGTGCCATATGAGTGCCAATCCTGGGTCTACTTTCCTGCCCAGAATGGTTTTCAGCAGTGATTCTCAGATCTCAGCCTGAGTAAGTAGGACCATAGGCTTCAGACAGAAGCACCCAGGTGAGAATCTTTTAAGAATAAGAAAGATGACTATTAGGTGATGAGGCTGACGATACCCAGAAGTTTGTTAATAATTAGAAGTCACAATTGAAAACTTGGTTAGGACATAAGCATCAGAGACTGAGTTGGGAGAGAGCAAAGCACAACAATGAAAAGGTAAGTACATAAAGAAGAAAATTTAAGTACTTGGGTAGATATTTGAATTCCCTAAGTCAGAAAATCAGTATTTTTGATCACCTATGAGTACTATCAGTATGATAGTCATATTATACTATATCCAGAACACAATCTGACAAATTGACTAAACCTGAACAAATTTGTGGAGCAAGTAAGATGAAATGATTGAAAGTTGTATTTTTTAAAAATTCCAAATCACAACAACTATGGAGAATATCAAAAAAGAACATAACACTACTGTCCACACAAACTATCCACATGATCCATGGAAGAATTTAGATAACTAGCAAAACTGAATTTATCAGTGTATAAAACAGGAGAGTGTTCAATTCTCAAAAATATGCTTGGACAACCTCTAAAAAAACCAAACTCTGTTGAACTTCAACATGTAGACTTTAATTAAGAAGAAAAGAAAGAGGCATCAATGTATTCAAGAAGTTAGCTTTTCAGTTTTTTAAATTTTATTGTCAAGGTGATGTACAGAGGGGCTAGTTACTTAAATAAGGTAGTGAGTACATTTATTGTCTAAATTGTTATCCCCTCCCTCATTTTTCTCCCAGTTCCCCAATCCCCCAAGTTGTATAGATCATTTTCAACATATTGTTTTGTAAGTATCCCTGTTGCATTGGTTCCTCCTTTGTCCTTTGTCTTAACATTTTGTTGTTTCCCTTCCCTTCCCTAATTCAGATAAACCTATATACAATACCCATGGTACCAAAATCAAGTACAGTGACAACAGGGGATAAATCATAGGGGAAAAAAAACACAAAAAAAGTTACTTGAAGGTTGGCTATGTGGCTCAGTGAAAGATCACTTCTTAGTATGCACAGAGCCCTAGATTGAATCCTTAAACATGCAAAAACAATGCAAAATAAAATAATCTAAATCTTCACATAGGGTGTTAGTTTAGTCTACCAAAGTAACGAGGATGTGAAAAGCAGGATTCAGAAAATGTTTGTAGATGTGTATTGGGATGGTTGGGGGGAAAATAACCTAAAAAACATAACTCCAAAAGAATTTTCTTGATGATTGATAATGTTTGCAGCCACCATACAACCATCTAGATGGCAAATGGCTTTTGTTTGATACAGATACATATCACAAAGCAGCAGAAATTATGTTGCAATGATTTGTATTCAGATCTCATACTGGTGATGGTATTTAAACAGAACTAACTCTAGAATTCAAAAATAGGAAAAACTGATTATTTCTTTCCTTACATTCAGATTGACCATCACCTTGTCCCGTTATAACATATGCCATAGTTGATCCTAACAGTCTCATGACACCTGACTGATCTTTCATGTCAGAGAGGAAAAGAATCTGACAAAACCATTTGTAAAAAACTTTAGAAATCTTATTTTCAGAAAGATTTTTATTTTGTAAGAATGTGCTACAAGTGAAAGGACAAAGTTCAACATTGACACAGTGCATTTTTCCTTTACTGCTAAGATGAAGATTATTATGGGTGAATTTTGGGAATCGTATCACATGGGCTATAAATTATTGACTGTATCTATCTTTGAGGCTACCCTTTCTCCTGTGAATTCAGAGTTGTGACTTGATCTGTCATGCAGCTCAAAAGGTTTTTCTCTGTTCTATGCTTCCTATGCTAACCTTAGGATATAAAATCCAATTTATCCATGAGGAAACTTTTATATTTCAATGTGTAATCATAAAACCTCAAGTGTGAGAATTTTAACTAATTTCTCTGCTTGTTCCAAAGGCTAAGCAAGCAGCATGTCCTCAGGATTGCCAGTTAAAATTTCTAAATAAGCAGCTTATCATGTGGCTTTATTTTTATGCAAATTGATATAAAAAAGAAAACTTTTATGTGGGTAGCTTGACTTTGTGCTACTTAAATATGCAAATGAAACTTCCTATTTGCATATGCTTTAATAGTTCCATTGATGCCTTTTCCAATTCAAGAGTCAACGAATTACATGATAAACTACTCTAAATGAAAGTGTATCCAATTTATAGAAAATGACAGAACAAAGACAAAGCGAAGTGGCCCTAGTAGAAGATGATAACTTGTGCTTCTTTAAACAAATGAATGCATAAATAAATCCGTCTATTGCATAGCAATGGTATGAAATGTATTTAGTTAAAAAGATAGAAGCATTGAGCATCTGTCGCTCATGCCTGTAATGCTAAGCTACTCAGGAGCATAAGATCTGAGGGAGAATCCTGTTTCAAATTCAGTCTGGTCAGAAAAGTCCATGAGACGCTTATCTTCAATTAACCAGTAAAAAGCCATAAATGGATCTGTGGCTCAAGTGGTAGAGTGCTAGCCTTGAGCTCAAAGCTCAGGGACAACATCCAGGTCCTAAATACAAGCCCCAGGACTAGAACACAAACAAAACTGCCAAACAAAGATTCTAGGGTTTAGGGATTCAATCTCTACTACAAATCTAATTTTTTGTCAGTAGAGAGCTAATTTTTAGGCATTTCACCTATGTGTCACAGGCTGGTCTGGAATTGACAATTCTCCTGCCTTAGTCTCTCAGCCTTCTGGGTGATGGGATTATAATCATATGCTACCACATCCAGCTATAAATCCATTATTTCTGAAGTAGACTTCTTTCCAGACTTCTCCTATGTCTTTTATAATTGTTAAGCTTCTAATTTTAAAAGTAAAATACATCTACAAAGCCATTTATGAAATTCTCTTTAAAATATCTATTGACTTGGCTAGAGAAACCTTAAGCTACCAAATATATGAGTAAATCACATTTTCATCAAAGCTACAAAACATGATATAGCATGACTTCAGCATTTATAGTTTATAGAACCTATCTTTACATACCTATATAAGTTCCTTGTCCACATGATTTTTACAGGTTCTTCAACTGTTGACAAGAACTCTACTTTTTAAGCAAAATATTTTTACAGAAAACAAAGCTGACATCCAGAGTGGTTAGAGTGCCTGTCCTAATATCAGAATGGCATTCAAAACCACTTGGTTTTTTAAAATTTGACACCTCATTTACATAAAAACAAGTGTGTCTCTGTGTTAGCTAATGTTGAGAAGGGTGACTTAGCAGAATCTGAGGGCATAAATTCAGAAACATGGACAATATGAAGGGGATTTACAAGTATGTCAAGCACTTTAAGTCAAATCTTAGGGCCAACCATGTTTAAGTCAAATCTTAGGATCTGTAGGAAATTTTCTGCCATCCCTACCATGAACTTCTTACACACAGAGGAAAACAACAGTAAAAGAAAATTAAATAGATTCTAAAGAATACAGATGAGAGTTTCCAAATAGTTATTTTTAATAAAAGCCTTACATTTTCACATTGACTTCACTTTAATAGTCATAGTAGTTTGCTCATGCAAAAATATAATCATAGAATAATCTGCTACCACCTACAAGCAGAACCTTTAAGTTTTTTATATCAGATATAATAGAAGGACTGTGTAAGTATATTTAGGGACAAGGATCCCCAGAAATAATATGCTTATCAAAATCTATCAAAACAATGACATATTACCTGTTTAATCTTCCCTCTGTGAATAATTATCCCAGTCTTGTGTCCTTAAAATTATTTTAAGAGCAATATATTTAATTCTGTATTTTACATTAAAACAAAATGATACAGGAAACATATCTGCCTATAACATCTCAGAACTGATCTGACACACCTAGACCTCAGGGTTTGTTTGAAACTGTTTTGACACTTAAAGGTCAGCCATGTGGTTTTTCTGTTAGACATTTCACAGAATTCCAAAATCAGACAAGTGTACCTGTGAGACTATACATGGTCATTTTATAATTTTGTCTAGGCATATGACCAAATAAGATCTTCAGCAGCCTACAAAATATTCTTCAAGTGTTCTCTTTGACAAAATATAGCTTTTATTTCCAAATGCAGTTTAATCTTCATTCTAGTGTAATGCTAGTGTCTAATAGGATCTTGTCTGGAGCAAATTCCTACTTCCTTACCCTCCCCTAAATCATCTGTTCTTATTATAAGTTTCATCTGACACCCTTTTAGTGTGAATGTTCCATAGTTTCCACATTGCTAAAGTGAATGACAAATCCAACCTGTTCAGTTACAGATGTATTTGGCTAGAGGGCCAAGAATCTCTAAAGGAATAGATCAGCATACTCTTCTGGTTTCAAATCATTTCAAAAAGATAATATAAAAAGAAAACAATTGACCATTAAACTTCTTAGTCAAATGGAAGCATATTCAAGTGAATACTTTCACTGGTGAACACCTTCTGTTGTATAATACATGAATGAATTTTATTGTATTTTAAATCATGAAAATAAGCATAGTATGTGGCATAGCAGCATGACAATTAGTTGACTTCATCATTAAATAATCTAAGCTCCCATGCACACACATGTACACACACACACACACACACACACACACACACACACAAATCAGTTATCCAACAATGCTGCAGAATGTATTGACCTAACTGCACCTTTCTTCAACTACTACTTGAAAACAGACACAAAAAAGATAAAATAGTCTTACAGATTCTTACTATTTGACAATTTTTTCCTAAAGTTTATACAGTTTTGATCACATTTTCAATTTTTGTGATTTACATTTATTATTGGAGTGAGACCATTTAGTGGAGAGTACCTAAGTGTGAATATATAACTTTAACACATAAAAGGTTTTTGATGCTTTTTTAGGGGGGGAGTATAATGTGAGAAAGGAAGAATTGTTTTTGTATTAAAAGAGCAATTTTCTCAAGGTGGTACTTGTGAATTTTATTTTATTACACTTACATTAACATGACAAAGTAACTTTATAGTTTCAGTACATTTCTTCAATCTGGTTATATCAAATCCATTTAAACTGACATTTTGTGACACCAATTTGTTTGTATTTCCAGTTTCCAACTATCTTGAATTAAAATATTTGGAATATTCACACGGTTGGTGACACAATTATATAATGAAATGGGACAAGTAAGTAATTAACAGATCGAAATCTTACAATGTAATAAAGGCTTAATAATCATAGAGGAGATTTTTTCCACTTAAACATCATGAGTAATCCTTATAAGGTATTGTTGAATCTGTTTTTTTTTCCCAATTGCGAGTTTTTGTTACTAATCCAATATTTTAATTATTAGACTATGTTTTTTTCTTTCATAAGGCAATTTTGGCATATTGTGAGTTTCAAGGAATTTGTTAAATTCTTATAATTTATTCGATTCGTGGGAGTATTTTCTTTCAAAATAGTACCCCTTTTGCTCCTTTGCATTTCTTTTCTATCAACTGAGAAGAACATTTTCATTCATAATTTTCATTTATTTATGCTTTCTGTATTTTGAAATTGCTCTTGTTAAAGTTATGGTGATTCTTTATGCCCTTTTCTTTTTTTGTTTTCTTTTTTTAATAAGTTTTTTTTTTATTGTGAGAATACTGTACAGAGGGGTTAGTTACATGAGCAAGTAATGAGTGCATTTCTTTCCAAGCATTGTTGCCTCCTCCTTGGTTTTCCTTTACCATCCCTTCCCTCCCACCTCCCCACCCCCCTCCTCACCCCCCCCCCCCGACCTAAATTGTAAAGTTCGTTTTTCAACATAGTCTTGTACATGTCATCGCTACAATGGGTCAACCTGTATCCCTATTTAAACATGTTGTTTTTTTCCCTTCTTCGCCCCTAATTATACCAACAGCAAATACAGTGAAAACAGGGGTTATAGCGTGGGGGAGGAACATACAAAGCAACACAGAAATCGTTTGGTACATTATAAATCCGTTAGAAACAATAGCAAAAAGAAAAATAAACACGTGTCCCTATCTTGGGGTTCATTTCACTTAACTACATCTGGTCATATATACATAGCTTTTGACCTTTTTCTACTTGTCCCAGACATATGCTAGTTATTGCAAATAAGGGAAATCATGGGACCTATGTTTCTTTAGACCTGTCTCTCTTTTTTTTTTTTTTTGCATTTTCTATGATATTTGTTCTGGCCTTCTTTATATTAAATTTGAGTATAATGTGTCATTGTTTCTCTAGTTCCACCAAGTGTAACATTAGATTATTCTGTGTGTATGTGCTGATCCCGAGATTTGAACTCAGGCCCTGTCCCTGAACTATTGTGCTCAAAGCTAGCACTCTACCACTTGACCCACCGCTCCACTTCCAATTGTTTTGATAGTTAATTGGAGATAGGCTGGCTTTGAATTGTGATTCTCAAATCTCGGACTCCTGAATATTTAGAATTACAGGTGTGAACCACTGGTGCTTGGCTAACATTAGGTTCTTTTGTATCTCTCTGCTTTTTTGATGTAGTTATTAATTGCTCTAAAGTTCCTGCTTAAAATTGGTTTTTCTGCATTCCATAAGCTTTCATTTGCTATTATTTAATTTTTTCTAAAAAAAATTAATTTCAGTTAATATCTTCATAGATAAATTGGTTGTTTAGGAGTATTTTTAATTTCCATGTACTTATGACCTTCCCAAAGTTATTATTAATCTCTACATTATACAACTGAAAATTATATTACTTGTTCTTCAATTTATAACTACTTTACTGACCTATCATTTTCTCTTTCCTGGAGTGGGTCATATACAATTGAGAAGAATTCCATGCACAGATTCAATGCCCTGCACAGATAGATAGATAGATAGATAGATAGATAGATAGATAGATAGATAGATAGATGTGCATGCTCCATTTAGCTAATACATATATGAATTATATATATGAAATTTGTTGATGATTTGTGTCTGTAAGGATAATCCATCCATAAATGTGATGTTTAAGAACCTTACTATTATAGTTTACTCTCACTTTAGACCTATTATTATTTGCTTTATGTATTTAGGTGCACTACTGTTTGTCTCACATGTACTTATAATTTTAGAAATATAAACTATATAACAATTATGGCAGCTATAAAGGAATACCACAGAGAGATGATTGTGATGGCATAGATTTGTATCATGATTATTGTGATACTGTTTACATGAATCTAAAGTTGCACAGGACTATATATATGTACTCTACAAATCTTGGTCAAATTTATAGTTATTGTATTTGAACTGTAGTCAAACTGACTTGCTAAACTGACTTGTTTATCATTAGACAATAATCTTCATTGGTTCATTTCTTGGATTTGCTTTTAATACTAATTTTATGTTAGGTAAGTATAGGTATTATTGCTCTCTTTTGGTTTCCACTTACATGAAATATCTTTTTTCTATTTTAATATATATGTATCATTAAAGTGAATTGAGTCTCTTATAGTGGGATTTTCTTATTTTGTTAGTCCATTCAACTACTATATATCATTAATTGAGCATTTTTATTGAGTTATCGTTTAACATAACTATTGAAAGCTAAGCAGTTCCTCCATTTTGCTGTTTTCAAGGTTCTTAGTTCTTTTCTTCATCTTTGCATTGATAATTTAGATTTTTAAATTCTCATTAAATGATATGCGAAGCTCAAAAAAAATTAACTTTTTTCACTCATAAAATTCAGGCCTAAGGTGAAGATGATGATGGTGGTGGTGATGATGATGATGAATCATGAGTGCAATTGGGATTGTTTGATTGGGGTATTCTCAAAATTAACTTCTTTCTAGATCTCTGAAATTGGTTGAGAAGACACAGTTTTTAAATGATGTGATAAAGTTCTATTCTACCCGTAATTTTTTTATTCACTATGAAAAATGTGTCATACAAGAGTAAAAATTCATGCTATAATTTATTAATAAAATCAGAAAAATGGCAAAGACAATTGTATGTGAGAAAATTACTTACCTATGAAGTTGTTTGAGGCTGAGTGCTGTTCAGGATGCCTGAAATAAGATAATCAAATTAGAAATCTCAAGTTGACAGCACACCTTGGAAATATACTAACTTATTAAGGCTATAATAAACAATGAAATGAAAATTATTTTTAATTTTACAATATTCAGGAAACTAATGATGACTTGCAGTTAAAATTTTAAGTTTGTAACTTCCAGTGACTACTTACTTAAGTATTTTAACACACAACTCAGTGTACATAAAATATTTGCATATCTATCAAAACAAAAATCTCAAAACATTTGAGCATATTTTAAACATGTTTGTAACATAAGTGAGAGTATATTAGAAATGTATTCATATGAAAAGCAAGTGGTATATTTGAGGTTCTCAAATACTAGTATTTACTGAATTTTCTCCCAATACACACAAGTATTTTAAAATACGGTGTATTTTTAAAGGAGCATAGGACGGTATTCAACATCATATAGTTTCATGTTTGTTTTTAATGTTTTTTAATTGTAAAAATACTGTACAGAGGGGTTACAGTTACATGAGTAGGGTAATGAGTACATTTCCTATCAAGCGTTGTTGCCTCCTCCTTTGTTTTTCCCCTACCATCCCTTCCCTCCCAACCTCCCAAACTTCTCCCGCCCCCCTCCAACGAAATTGTAAAGTTAGCTTTCAACATAGTGTCTTTTACGTCTCATTGTTACAATGGGTCAATTTGTATCCTTATTTAAGCATTATTTCCCTTCCCCTCCCCAAAACAGAAAAATGTATATACAAGATGCAGGGTACCAGAATCAAATACAATGACAACAAGGGTTATACCATGGGGGAAGAATGTACCAAAGAAACCAAACAAATCACATAGTATATTATAAATACACTAAAAGCAATAGCAATTAACCACAAGAAAACCAGTAATTAGGCTGTCGCTCAAAGTGGTAGAGCATTAGCTTTAAGCAAAAGAGCTCAGTTACATGCCTAGGCCCTAAAAGCCCCCAAACCAACATAAAAAAAATTAAATGTAATTAGAAAGAAGAACTTGTGGCTTTCAAAACCCCAATTTTCTCTGTATGGGCCTGTTGTAAGCTTATTAAAATATATAAATATATAATATATAATATAAATATATTATAATATATAAGATGTCGGACACCGGTGACTCATGCCTGTAATCCTAGCTACTAAGGAGGCTGAGATCTGAGCATCACAGTTCAAAGCCAGCCTGGACAGGAAAGTCCATGAGACTCTAGTCTCCAATAAACCGCTAGAAACCTGGAAGTGGCACTATGGCTCAAGCGGTAGAGCACTCGCCTTGAGCTGAACAGGGCAGGGACAGCACCCAAGAGTTCAAGCCCCATGACTGACAAAAAATAAAAATAAATAAATAAAGTATATAGGATATTACATATAATATTAACTATGAATTTGAAGTTAATTCACTTTTTATATCCTTAAGTAGTAGAGTAACACAGACTGAGGTTTGTACTATGAAAAGGGATTTCCTTAAACGTAACTTTAAAACAATATTGTAGTCCAGCTTTAGTGTGATATTTTATACTAATTTATTTTGGGAAATACCATTAAACATTTTTAAACTTTTCTATCTTTAGTTAAAAATACAAAGTTTTTTTCTGTAGTATATATTCTATCAATTTCTTGTAAAATCTATTATATTGCCAAATGATCAGAGTATCTAAAGAAAAGCCATTATAAGAAAGTGAGTATTGTTAGAAAGGTGAGACGGCACTCAGAAGGAAAGCTACAGATGTATGGCATTTCTCTTTGGTACATTATCTCCAACTTTATATAGAAAGACTGAAAGGTTAGGATCACTGAATAATTAGACAGGAAAGAATTATCTAGATGTTTCTTTACTTACATTTATTGTGCGTAATCCAGGAGCTAGAAGTGTTGAAAACACTGCCTACACATAAAGCCTAATTGTTTCAAAGAATGACAGTTTCAAGATGTAACAAGTTCTCACATGGTGACTGGGGCTTGTAGGCTAGTAGTTCAGAAACGGAATCGGGCAGACACTCAAGGCCTTGATTGATATATCCTGAGAAATAGCACTCTGACTGTACTTCTAGTTCATAATCCTGATATTGAATACAATACTAAATTCAATCTGGATTTAAGAAAGAATATGCACATGGTACAATGTAGCTTGCTGAGATTTTTAGGGGAAGAATGGGGAGGGATGTGGGAGAGTCATAGAGGAGGTCAGTCTGATCACAGTATATTATACACATATATGAACTTGTCAAAGAGAAATGTCCTTGTACAACTAAGAGATGCTAATAAAAATACAGGGAAAAAGAAGAAAAGATAAACTTTTGTCCACTTGGTAGGACTATCATTTTTAAAAACTATTGATTTATTTGTAAATCACTGCAAGAAACTGCAAGGGGAAAATGAAAATTTGAAAGTAATTTTTTTATTTATTTTTATTTTTTGTGAACACACTGTACAGAGGGGTTACAATTACATGGGCAGGTTAATGCGTACATTTCTTATCAAGCATTGCAGCCTCCTCCTTTGTTTACCCTTCACATCCCTTCCCAGCCTCCCCTCCCACCCCCCCCCCACCCAACCCTCCCCGCCTCCCCCCCCACCAACATTGTAAAGCTCGTTGAAAGTAATTTTTAAAAGGGAATAAGACTTTATGCATAAGAACTTTAGCCTTCTCAGACATCTATGAAGTAAAAATACCCATAAATATGAGAAAAGAAAATGCAGTTAACACAGCGTTTCTCACTCTTGCCTGCACATTAGAAATACCTGAGGAGTGTTGAAGAATTTGATGCTTAGCAAAGAAATGAAACCCATAAAAATCTAAAGGATGAAGTGTGGAAGTATACAAGCATCAAAGTTTTTGAAGTCCCTAAGTAATTACACTGTAGAGCTATAACTGATTACTACTAACCTACCTGATCCTGAGATTAGTAAGAAAATTGATGTCCTTCATTTTAAATGACCTCTACCAACCTAAATTAACTACTCCCTAATAACTCCCTAAGAAAGCCTTAATTTTGAATATGGGATGCATGCTTTAAGGATAACTAAGAAAAGCCAACTCTCAGGGGAAGTTTTGGATAATGAGCCTGAAGTCCCAAGTTTAGTACCATTCCCAAAAGGATCTGATTCCAAGAAAACCTAACAATAAAATGCAAAGAAGCATACCAGATAAAAATGTTAATGGAGCTAATATTGTATTAAGCTGTAACTGTTGATAGTCAAACATAAATTTATACTTTTTACTTTTTTCTCTATAACATGCTTTATTTTTCATCTTTTCAATATGCTGGGGGAGTTGTTACAGCCCTTATTTTGCTCTAATAAGATATCTATGCATTTGTTTCTCCATTTGGATTTTGACTTTGAGAAGAAGAAACATGTCTTATGCATGGAAAAATAGTAATTCTCAAAAGTGTTAATTAAGTTGTATAAGTAAAGGGAGAAAATAGAATCTTGTCCAGACTAAGAAAAGGAGACTGTTTCATGCTAGATTAATTACATAAGTGGGAAAATGAGCAAGCTTGTTGATCAGTTACATAAAGACAATAAAGTGGCCCTAGATCATTTTTCAAAACAACTTGGTAATGCAAAATCTTAAGTCTTTAAATAATCAACTAAGACAATGATGATAATGATAATAAAATGGCATGAATCCATGAACATTGCACACGTACACACATAAACACATTATCATTAGATAATTTTACCTATACTAGTTAAGTGTTAAACCCAAACAAAATAGTTGCACACATACCTGCAAAAATATGCAAACATTTTGTATTGCAATTGTAATATAAATTGCTTGAACTACATAGAGTAATGTTGTGAATGTCGTACAGAAAATTGTAACACAAGGAATAAAAAAATGGGCTTGGGAATGAGATTTTTAATGTGGTAATCTTCTATGAAGAAAAAATACTCTGAATGCCAGATATCAACATTTTATTACTAGATAAAAACCTAGGAAATGTGTACTTTAAGGTTTGTTGTTTGAACCTTAGGACTCTGGTCCATAGAAACTTTCTCTGAATCGATAGCTAGTTATACATCAGATAATGGCCTAATATCCAAAATATAGAGCTTAAAAAATTAAACACTGAAAGAGCCTACAACCTGATTCATAAATGGGCTAGTGAGGTAAAGAAAGACTTCTCAGAAGTAAAAATGGCCAAGAGACATATGAAGAAATGTTCAACATCTCTGTACATAAAGAAATTGCAAATCAACACTGAGATTCCACCTGACCCCAATTAGAATGACCAATATCAAGAAAACAAACAATAATAGATGCTGGCAAGGATATGAACAAAAAGAAACCCTAATACACTGCTGTTGAGAATATAAACTCATTCAACCACTTTGGGAAGCAGTATGGAGGTTTCTCAAAAAAAGTAAACATAGAACAACCCTATGATCCAATAATTCCATTCCTGGGCATTTACTCAAAAGATCACAAACCAGGTTACAGTAATGCCACTAGCACAACCATGTTCATTGAAGTACTATTCACTACAGCCACAGTATTGAATCAGCCCAGATACTCCTCAGTGGGGGAATGGATCTCATCTATTGGCAACAATGATATTGTATCACTTGTAAAAAAAAAAATAGAAAGACCTGGAATAAACTATGTTAAGTGAAGTAAGTCCGGCTCAGAGAGGAAAAGTTTGCATGTTTTCCCTTATATGTGGAAGCTAGAATTAGCTTGTAAACTTGTAAGTAAATATGTTGGATAATATTCAAGAGTATACAAATGTATTAACTGACATACGGTAGATTTAAGGCAGAATTCAAATAGAGAAATTCCTTATAAAGGCAAAGTCAAAATTCAATAAAATAAACACCAAGAAATGGGTATTTTATGGTGGTAGAGTCAAGGGGAGAAGAGTGAACAAGTGAAGAGGAGAAGCAGGCAAGGAAAACAAGCCAAGAATTTAATATATATCCTAAAAAATTTAAGAAGAGTCCAGGAAAGGGTAAATAGGGGAGCTATCAGTGCAAATGTTGAAAGGGTGACATTGATTAAGATATATGGTATTCATAAACTGCTTTGTTAAATTGCAACTCCTTTGTCCAACTACTTAAATATAATTTTTTAAAAAGAATTCCAGTTGGGCTCTTCATGTATACAATTTTGGATAACTAGAAATTGCTATTGATTGTGTCTTCAGCAACTCAACTATATTCTTTAAAATATTGTCCATTTGCAAAAGATATTTATAAAATTCTCATATAGAACATATGCTGATTGTTGCTTGTAAACCGAGAAACTTTAAAGAACAAAAAAAGACAGGTTTCCAAGTTGAGATGCCATCCATATCTTTCTCCATCCATGTTGTTTTTCCTATTAATCTCTGACACTATATAAGAATGTGTAACTGGAATTAAAATATAGCTTTATTATTTTAAGAAGTTATAAATGTCCACAAACATAGATGTTTGCACACCAGTAATGAGAACCACAATTCCTGCTTTATCCTTATATCTGTCCCCTTTCAGGACCACTATGACACAAAGGAGTTTCATTCTCTTCTGGAGTTCTGGTGATAATTTATGATGTATATGTGTTTCTGTATAAATTTATAGACATTAGATTTTAATAAGCTAGGGAGCTGCTTTTAAAACCTCTCTATATGAGCATACCATTTTGTTTTGCTTTTCTTATCTTGGGTTTTCTTTTGTGCATGCATGACAGATGCATGAAGCTAAGTGGTTCTTTGGAGACTTGAAATCTAGCCTTTTGCTTTTGCTGGGGTGTTCATTATAAACCAGACATAATGACCGAAGAAAATACTGTAAATGCATTATTTTCAGGCATCATGAATATTGATGTCAGGGTTTTGTCAATCCTATCTATGTCTCTTATTTCATTCAAATGATAGAATAAGAAAGTAGCCCTACTGTGCTATCCAAAGAATTATATCTAAGAGCTTGAATATAATATTCTCTATGGATCTACTTTGTTCATAAGCATAAAGGCTAGGGAATATCATCTTTTTTCTTATATAGATATTCCTATTTTTTGCATTAAATATCCTTTTTTTTCGGTTGTAGGGCCTGAACTCTGGGCCTGAGCACTGTCCCTCAGCTCTTCAGCTCAAGGCTAGTGCTCTACCACTTGAATCACCACTTCTGGCTTTTTCTGCTTATGTGGTGCTGAGGAATTGAACCCAGGGCCTCATGCATGCAAGGCAAGCACTCTACCCCTGAACCACTTTCCCAAATTCCTATTTTTAAGAAGAGAAAATTGAGTCTCCATGACCCATTGCAACAATGAGATGTACAAGTCGTTATGTTGAAAATGAACTTTACAACTTTGGTAAGGGTGGGGAGGAGGGTTGGGTGGTGGGATGGGGGAAGAATAGGATGGGAAGGGAAAACAAAGGAGGAGGCTACAATGCTTGATAAGAAATGTACTCATTATCTTGCCCATGTAATTGTAACCCCTCTGTACAGTATTTTCACACTAATAAAAAAAAGGGAAAAAAGTTTAAACTTGACATTTGTTGGCCAAGATCTTACTACTTACTAGATAACAAAATATTATTTTTCCTGTTTCTTGTTTTAATTTTACTACTTTTATCACTTAGTTACACTAATACTAATACTTTTGTGTGTGTGAACATATATGAATTAAATTATACTATATATATCACATTGTTTTAGTTCTTGATCTATTCATCAGTTGAGGGTATCGGGCTGTTTCCATAGTTTGGCTATTTTTATGAATAGTGCTGCAGTGAACAAGGATGCAGAAGTACCTCTACTATATCTTGACTTATAATCAATCCTTTAGTTATATGCCCAAGAGAGTATCACTGAATCACATAATAGTTGTGTTTTTAATTTTCTGGGGAACCTCCATAAGCACTATATAAGTGTCAACATTTATATAGTGGTTGCAATAGTTTACATTCCCAACAACAGTGTATTAGAGTTCTTCCTATCCCCCCACTGCATTCTTGCCAACATATGTTGTTTGTGTTCTTGATGATGGTCATTCTGACTGAAGTGATATGAAATCTCAATATCATTTTGATTTGTGGTTTTTTTATGACTAGGGATATTTTCTTATGTTTTTATTTGCTATTCATACTTCTTTCTATAATTACCTGTTCAGTTCATTGCCTCATTTTTTTTTTTTTTTTTTTTTCCAGGAACCTTCACAGTTAGAAATCCCAGTTCTTTACTCCAGGAATGACTCATGAGTGGGGGAATACCTGGTATTAGAGATGAGCCATTGTAGGAGATTTCATCAGAAAGACAGGAGCTCTACAGCAGGGCTTGAAGAAAAGATCAAAATTTGGAGTTTCAGTCCTAACCCTTGGTAGCTTACTTAACTGTTCCCAGCTTCTATTTCCATATCTCTAAAGTGAGAAAGAGCAGTGTACCTGTTACATTACTTTTTGTGGAGGGCATCTAAATGTGATGAGAACTGAAGGGTAGGAAACAGGTGTTCTTTTTTTATTTTATTTTATTTTTTTATTGTAAAGCTACTATACAGAGGGTCACAGTTACATGAGTGAGGTTATGAGTACACTTCCTCTTGAACATTGCCTCATTTTTAATTGGATTGTTGATTCTTTAGGGTTTACTTTATAAGCTCCCTGTAAATTCTAGTTACTAATCTCTTTTCATATACAGAGGTGGCAAAGATTTTTCTCCCATTCTATTGGCTGGCTTTTCAGGCTAGTAGTTTTTCTTTGCTTTTAAGTTTGATACAATCCAATTTGTTAATCTTTGTTCCTATTTTCTGTATTATTGGAAAAACTACCTGTGCTAATATGTTATAATTTTTCCCTAGATTTTCCAATAGTAGATTCAGTTTCAGGTTTTCCTTTGAGATCTTTCATCCACTTTGAATTGATGTTACAGGGTAAGAAATAAGTGTCTAATTTCAGTCTTCTGCATCTAGATAGCTAGTGTTCATTAAAGAAATTATCTTTTTTCTGAGTTCCATTTTGAGCTACTTTATCAATAATCAGATGGCTGAAGTTGCATAGATTGATTTCTGAGTCTTTTGTTTTATTTCTCTAAATGTATGCTTTTACGTTAATACCATTCTGTTTTCATTGCTATAACATTGTAGTATTATTTGAAGTCCAGTAATAAGATGCCTCAAGCATTGCTTTTATGATCATGATTTCTTTAGATGTTTGGGATCTTTTGAGCCTCCATGAGTATTAGTATTGATTTTTCTATTTCTCTAAAGAGTGTCATAAAGGTTTTTTGAAATGCAATCTGAAAGAACACATTTATTAATGAACTTATATATAATAAAACAATATAGAATTCAAAGTATTATATTTAGGAGAGAATGAAATAGATTATGGACATTACACACATAGAATATAGAATATTTTAAAATATACTTTTTTCCAGACAAGCACCAGAAATATCTTTATTTTCTGTACTACTCATTTCAACAGATAAGTTAAAATTATTTCTAAATTTAAAAAATCACAAATTCTCCAGAAATCATTGTAGATGTATCCAAACAACTCTTGAATACGTTTTGACATCAAAGTCAGGCAATTCATTTGGAAGAATACCATGAGAACTCATGACTTTTTACAGTAAGACATTGATGTTACTTTGTACTGTGAAAATATTTTGTATCTGACACAGAAAAATCTGGTGAAATTTCTGCATCTGTTTTTTTCACCATGATTTATTTTCTCTTTTTCCATTTTTACTATTCTAAATATAAAAAACCCACTTTATATACTAAAGTAGATTTCTAGAGATGAATTACGTCTGCTTTATTTTGTTCATCAAGATCATTTTACAAAGGCGAAGGCACGGAGGTCCCAACGGATGACAACGACTTGAAACAGATCAAGACCTCTCCAACGGAGAGACCGGGTCTTCTCATTCCGCAGCTAAACACTACTTTTGCCTCACTCTAGCCTACTGCTTTAACACCCTGAGTATAGCTGTGCCGAGCCTGGAGACACAAGAGGCATCAGAGAAGGAGGGAGTAAGAAAGTCGAGAGGGAGTGGGAGAAAACCAGAGAGGGGTAACAATGTTGGACAGGAAACACACTCATCACGTTACTTATGTAACTGTAACCCCTGGGACGTCAATAATAAAATAAATGCTTAAAAATCTGTGACCTGAAGGACTGGCAACCTGGCAGTGCCATGGTCCAGGCCCAGGCCCCCAGCAAGCTGAACTCATCCTACCTGGTTATTTTTCTGACATTGCCTGAAATTTATGAATAAAAAAATATCATGTCATTCTGAATACAATTTGTAGAGCTACATATCAAACATAGAAAATTTAGCTTTTTTTGGATAACTATGGGTTTAATTCTTTATTTTTATTGTAACAATACTGTACAGAGGGGTTACAATTACATGGGCAAGATAATGAGTACATTTCTTATCAAGCATTGTAGCCTCCTCCTTTGTTTCCCCTTCCCATCCTTTCCCATCCTCCCCCTGCCTCCCCACCCAAGCCTCTTCCCCTCCAATGGGTCAGCCTGCATTCTCATTTAAGCGTTTGGCAATATCCTTTCCATTCCCCAAATTACAAATATATATATACAAGGTGCAGAACACTGGCATCAAATCCAGTGAAAACAGGAGTTATACCATGGGGGAAGAACATACACTAGAAACAAAAGAATCACATAGTATATTGTAAGTACATTAAAAACACTACCAAGAAAGAGAATAAAAAACCTCTTGTGTCCCTGTCTTGGGGTATATTTTGCTTAACATTATCTCATATGGTCGTATGTACATAACCTTTGACCTACTCTGCTTGTCCTAGACATGTACTAGTTATTGCAAATAAGGGAAACCATGGGACCAATGTTTCTTTGGGCCTGGCTTACTTCACTTAATATGATTTTTTTCCAAGTCTTTCCATTTACAAACAAAAAAGGCAATGTCATTTTTTTTTCTGACAAAGGCATAGAATTCCCTTGTGTGTGTGTGTGTGTGTGTAATATATATATATATATATATATATATATATATATATATATATCACATTTTCTTGATCCATTCATCTACTGAGGTTCATCTGGGTTGGATCAATATCTTAGCTATGGTAACAATGCTGGATTAAACATAGTTGTGCTGGTAGCTTTGGTATGACTTTGTGATCCTTTGGGTAAATGCCCAAAAGTGGGATTGCTGGGTTATAAGGGAGCTCTATGTGAAGTCTTTTGAGGAACCTCCATAACACTTTCCAGAGTGGTTGAACAAGTTTACACTCCTACCAAGAATGCAGTAGGGTTCCCTTTTGGCCACATCCCCTCCAGCATCCATTGGTATTTGATTTCTTGATTATAGCCATTCTAGCTGGGATGAGGTGGCATCTCAGCGTTGTCTTGATTTGCATTTCTTTTCTGGCTAGAGAGGTTACGCATTTCTTCACATGTCTACTGGCCATTCTTTTTTTTTTTCAGGTAAGGGGTAGGTTTATTCATTGTTCTGGCTGGCACCAGGCCATCTTGGCCCTCCATGCGTGGGAGGGGGGGTGGGAGGGGAAGGCCTAGAGAAAAAGAGCTAGGAAAGAGCTAGAAAAGAGGGTATCTGGGCCTGGGCTAGGCCTTACCTAGGGTATGGGCAGAGAAGGGTGTGGCCACATCAAATTCAGATGTGACCTCAGCAGATGCAGATGTGACCTCTTCCAGGTGTCCCAGTTGCATAGGTAATGCAGGTACTGGATGGAGACTTTGCTGCCAGGAGGGTGGAGTCTGCTCGCCATCCAGGAGCAGACCTTACATTCCAGCCTTTTAATAATCATGAAATAGGGCACAGATTCTCTCTGGCTACTTCCTGCTGACAAGGGGCTTTGACAATATGGATAAAAGGCTGGAATTTGGTCCCCTCCCAGAGAAGGCAGCGAGCAGCAGCTGTCCCTTGGTGGCGTGAGTCCTTAGATGAAGTCTGGAGAAGTCTCATGAGGCATTGGGGGGCTGGGAAAAAAATACTAGAGAGCAAATCAATGGCAAGAGGAAGGACTTGGGGCTGAAAAATGTTGGTAGAAATGTCCCTAGCTACTTCTGGCATCTGGTGACTAGGTAGAGGAGAAGTCAGGTAACAGGCAAGAATATAAATTCTTGTCCAATTAAAAGGTAGACAGGTATGGACATTAGATGGGCAGGCTTCTTACTTCTACTGACCTCCCAGCTCTGGTTAATTTTGAAAGGGCAGGCACAAAGTTGCTGATGTGACATCATCTCCTCTTACTCCTCTCCATGGTCCTTTGTTCCCCAGACTGGCTGAGTCTAGGTGCTTGTTGCTGGGATGGCTTGTCCCAATTGGTATTCAAGGAGGATTGAACTCAAGGCCTGGGCACTGTCCCTGAGCACTTCTGCTCAAGGCTAGTGCTCTACCACATTGAGTTACAATAGCACGTCCAGTGTTTGGCTGGTATTGGCCATTCTTATTTCCTCTTCAGAGAAGTATCTAAGTCTTTAGCCCATTTGATAATCGGGCAGTTGTTTCTTTGAGGATTTGTTGTTGGACGATTTAATTTTTTGAGTTCTAAGTATATTTTAGATATGAGACCTTTGTCTGTTGTATGGCTAGTGAAGATCTTCTCCCAATCCGTGGGCTTTCTGTTCATCTTGCTAGCTATGTCCTTTGCCATGCAGAGGCTCTGAAGTTTCATGCAGTCCCATTTGTCCAAACTTTCTTTGATTTGTTGTGTTTCTGGGTCTCTATTAAGAAAATTTCAGCTTGTGCCAAGAAGCACTAGAGTTTCTCCTATTCCTTCCTGTAATGTTTTCAAGGAGTCTGCTTTTATTTCTAGGTCTTGCATCCATTTGGAGTTGATTCTGGGGCAGGGTGATATAGAAAGATCTAGCTTTAGTTTTCTACAAGTGTTTAACCAATTTTGCCAGCACCATTTACTGAAAAGGCTGTCTTTCTTCCATTCTATTTCTTTAGCTCCCTTGTCAAAGATTAGATGGCTATAGGCCTGTGGGTTCATTTCTGGGTCTTCAGTACTATTCCATTGGTCCTCAGGTCTGTTTTTGTGACAGTGCCAAGCTGTTTTGATTGCTATGCCTTTGTAGTAGAGTTTGAAGTTTGGAATTGATATTCCTCCAGCACTGTTCTTTCTGCTAAGGATTGTTTTTGCTATTCGGGGTCTTTTATTGTTCCAGTTGAATTTTTGGATTGCTTCCTCTATTTCATTGAAGAATGAGGTTGGAATATTGATAGGTATTGAATTTAATTTGTAGATAGCCTTGGGAAGTATTGCCATTTTCACGATGTTAATCCTCCCAATCCAGGAGCATGGGAGGTTTTGCCACTTGCTTAGTTCTCTTTTCATTTCTTTCTTCAGGTTTTTAAAGCTTTTGTCATACAGGTCCTTCACCTCTTTTGTTAAGTTAACTCCTAAGTATTTTATTTTTTGTGGGGCTATTACAAAAGAGGTTGCTTTCCTAATTTCAGCCATGCTTGCTCTTCTTATTATTGGCATACAGGAAAG
Source organism: Dipodomys spectabilis (assembly GCF_019054845.1). Classification (NCBI taxonomy): domain Eukaryota; kingdom Metazoa; phylum Chordata; class Mammalia; order Rodentia; family Heteromyidae; genus Dipodomys; species Dipodomys spectabilis. The sequence continues at coordinate 1,813,048 of NW_024871030.1, read as the reverse complement.
CCATTGATTTCTGAGGGTTAATTTTGTACCCTGCTACTTTGCCAAAGTTTCTCATCATCTCAAGTAACTTGGGAGTGGAGTCCATCAGTTTTTATAAGTACAAGATCATGTCATCTGCAAAGAGGGAGAGTTTTACTTCATCCTTCCCTATTTGGGTCCCTTTTATGTCTGCATCTTGTCTTATTGCTGTAGCTAGGCAAAGAATGTCATAAAGATTTTAATGAACCTAGTCTGTTCCTTATTTGAAAATAAAATGAACTATATTTGTCGAATATTACATTATTGTTATATATTATGTTAATATCATCTCAATAAATGATATATTAATAAATAATTAAATGAAGGAATAATTGATTCCATATGTTAATGAATTGGATCACAGAAAGGGGTAAGGCGTGGAGAGCGCAATCAAGAACTCATGGTATATATCACATTTTTTTTTAAAATTCGGTTGTGGGGCTTGAACTCTGGGCCTGGGTGCTGTCCCTCAGCTCTTCAGCTCAAGGCTAGCACTCTACCACTAGAGCCACAGCACCAATTCTGGTTCTCTGAGTGGATTATTGGAGATAAGAGTCTCACAGCCTTTCCTGCCCAGGCTGGCTTTGAGCTGAGATCCTCAGATCTCAGCCTCCTGTGTAGCTAGGATTACAGGCATGAGCCACTGGTACCCAGTCTAGAATTAAAAAAAAAAAAATAAAGGAAAAGATGTGTTGAAGTGGATAAGACTGTTGAGGGGATGACAATGATCAAGATGCATTGTAGTCACAAACTTCTTTGTTAAATGGTGTATCCTTTACACAGTTACTTTAAAATTATTTTAAAGAAAAGTGCATATTGTAGAACTACAAATTGTTTCCATTTAAAAATACTTAAAAAAAAAAGAAAAATCCTTCCTCAGAATTAGAAAATCCTTGTTTGCTACACCCAGCAAGGCAATATGAGCAGCTATGTCAGCAAGCAATTGTTTACCCTCTCAGGATAATAATCAAAACTACTGTTAAAATAATGTAATGTATACCCTTCAAAATTAAGAGGAGTTTGTGAAGGGATGAGTAGGCAAGGAATTGGTGAGAATGTTGTAAGGAGTGACATCAATCAAGATATATTGTATTGATAAACTACTTTGTTAAATTAAAATTCCTTTGTACATTACCTAAAGATAATAAGATTTTTTAAAAATTAAAGTTCTGGTCTAAGGTTTAGCTCAATGGAAGAATATAATACCATGTATGAAGCCTTAGGCTTAATTTCCTGTACAACAAAACTCGTATGAATTGAAACCAGAAAAGTTATAGATACAGGGAATATGACCATAACATTTTATTTATCATTTTCAAAATAGTATGATAAATCATATGTTAAATTTAAAATGAGAGCTTTAATAATGTACAAAATTTGGTCAAAATAATTCAACTTTCTAGGAGCATTGAAGTATAAGAAGCATATTTTACATTTTTAATTTTATTTTATTGTAAAGATGTTGCACAAAAGGGTTAGAGTGACATGAGTAATGAGTACATTGCTTGTCAAGCATTGTTACCCCTTCCTTTGTTATTCTCCTACTATCCCTTCCCTCCCCCACCTCCTTCACTCCTCTCCCACAAAGGTATAAAGTTCATTTCCATATGGAAATGAACTTGTGGATATCATTGTTGCAGAAACATTTTTATAAAATGTTATTTTACTTGAATGTTTCAAATAAAATTGGTTCTTCATGTCCAATAGGAAACATTTTAAATGTCATCTTTTGTATCTAAAACCTGTATCATATCATTTTTTAAGTAGTCAGGGTTTTGCGCTGGCTGAGCCAAGGTTCTGCTACTTGGCCCACACTCAGTTTTTAAATGTTTTTAATTTGGGGATGAGGAGGGGAGATGGTCATGAGGCTTGAACTCTGGGTCTGGGAGCGGTCCCTGAGCTCTTCAGCTCAAGGCAAGTGATCTACCATTTGAGCCACAGCACCACTTCCAGTTTTCTGGTGGTTAATATGAGTTTCACAGACTTTCCTGCCTGGGCTGTCTTTGAACCACGATCCTCAGATCTCAGCATCTTGAGTAGCTAGGATTACAGGGGTAAGCCACCAGTAGTTGTACAAAGGAATTACCATTTAACAAAGCAGTTTATGTATATAATGCAACTTGATCAATGTCACTCCTTTCAACATTTTCACTCATCCCTCCCTACCCACTGTTTACTTTCCTTAATTTTGTAGGATATACATTGAATTTTAATTGCATTCCCCCCTCTTCTCTTCATTTGTCAACCCTTCTCCCCTTGACCCCACTAAACTCCTTTTAAGTACCTATTTCCTGATGTTTGTTTTGTTGAACTGTGATTTAAGTTCAACAGAAGATTGCACTGCTTGTGTTCTCCACTGAATCTACCTTATTTCAGTTTACGCATTTACATATACTTGCATTCCACCCAATGGATTTACTTAAGTTTTATGAACTATTTCTAGCTTCCACATAGGAGAGAAAACAAGCAAGCTTTGTCTTTGGAGTAAGTCAGACCCATCACTTTTTTATTTGCTTATTTTTTAGATAGTGTATGGGCCAGCTTTATGTTTATGCTTCCTATGTAGCTTGAATTGACAGGTGTGCATCACCATGCCTATCATTTTTGTGAATGGGATCTCACATACATTTTGCCTGAGGATGCCCTCAAATGACAGACCATCTAATCTCCACCTCCCAAATAAAGTAACTTGTGAAGGCTATGAACCACCAAACTGTTTTATTCTTTTGATTCTGGTTGCCTATCTGTGAGCAACAAAGATGCTTTTTCCTGCCTTTTGTGATGCTTCTAGCTCATCAGACTAGAAAGTCTCAGAAATGCAATGGTAGCAGTATGACTGCTACAGCAGCTGGGTTTGCTTTGATGCTTTCCCAAATCAATAACCCCATGCAATTATCTCTACTCATCAACTGGTTTGAAAAACCAACCTCAGGATTAGTATCTATTCATCTGTAAATGGGAAATGTACTTTAGATAATATCACCCATGCAAGATCCAAATTATGGCAGATTAACATTCCAGACAGTTCAAGAGGATTACAGATAGATTGTCTTTGGAAACTTCCCAGTGTAGAAAAATTTTATTTTATCTGTTTTTTATCCAGTTAGGCAGGCACATGTGCACTATAGGAGCTATAAATGAGAAGCTGCATGTGATGATAGCATATTCTCCAAGAGAATTTAATGTTCTAAGAGTTAGTGAATGCCCTGAAGCACAGTAGAGTTTAAATCAAAGGTTAGACTCTTTAAAAAAGTGTGATTTTAATTCCAGGTCCAACTAGGCCATTAATTCATCTGTAAAATAATTTACTCATGTTTGCCAAATGAGGTCAGTTGAACTAAATGGTTTCAAGGGTCTCTTCTAACCTGATACTCTATGGCTCTAGGTCTTTACATTAAAGAAACCTCTTAGAGATGGGTTTCATATAACAAGTATCTGAGATATTTATCTACCTGTTTGTGCTTTTAAAGGGTTCATTATTAATTCCTGCTGTTTCCCTGTATAGCTAGAACAATATTCCTCAACTAAAGAATTTATTTAAAATCTTTTGAAATACAGGTATATTGTCACTGAATTCTTTCTTCTTTTGCTTTTGTAATTATGCCATTTTTTCTCAATACTGTTGAAGAATAATTTCCCTAGGTTTAGAAATACATGTCCAAAGTATTTATTTGTCTGCATTTTAATATGTCATTGTATTGACTTTATTTTCATAGTGTCTTATTGAAATGTTACACTTTTATTCTTCCTTTGAAGATAATGGACCATTTTTCTTTGGATGCTTATAAGTTTTTACCTACATTACTGGTTTTCAGCAGTTGGACTACAATTTTATTTCAATTTATTTTGTTTGGAATTTTCTGTGTGAGAATCTATGAGATTTCTCAACATATGTGAAACATTTTTTCTCATTTCTTTTTCAAGATTTTCTTGTTAACTATTTCTTTTTTTTTTCTTTTTTCTTTTTTGTTTTTGGTTGGTCATGGGGCTTAAACTCTGGGCCTGGGCGCTGTCCCTGCAGTCTTCAGCTCAAGGCGTGTGCTCTACTGCTTGAGCCACAGCGCCACTTCTGGTTTTCGAGTGGTATATTGGAGAGAAGAGTCTCACAGACTTTCCTGCCCGGGCTGGCTTTGAACGGCGATCCTCGGTTCTCAGTCTCCTGAGTAGCTAAGATTACAGGCGTGAGCCACTGGCACCCGGCAACCATTTCTTTTTTTCTTTTTTAAATATATTTTTTATTGTAAAGATACTGTACAGAGGGGTTTACAGTTACATGACCAAGGTAATGAGTACATTTCTTATCAAGCATTGTTGCCTCCTCCGTTGTTTCCCCTTACCATCCCTTCCCATATCCCCTCCCCCAAAGTTGTAAGTTGTAAAGTTCATTTTTCAACGTAGCATCTTGTACATCTCATTGTTGCAATGAGCCCACCTGTATCCCCATTTAAACAATTTGTTTTTTCTTGATGTTAAGCGAAATGAACCCCAAGATAAGGACTCAAATGTTTTTTTTTTCTTGCTATTGTTTCTAACATATTTATAAGATGATTTCTTTGTTGCTTTTATGTCCCTCCCACACGGTATAACCCCTGTTTTCACTGTATTTGATGTTGGTATAATTTGTGCAGGGAATGAGTACATTTCCTATTGAGCATTGTTACCCCATGCTTTGTTTTTCCCCTCCTTTGTTAATCATTTCTAATGATTTTTTATATTTGTTGGACAAAAATTGTACATAATTTGAATATGGTATATTTACCACTTGTCTTCTATGTTCTTTACCCCATTCTTTGTTTCTTTTTATAATTCTGTTTTCCACCACTAATTTCCTCTACATATGTATGCATATACACATTTTTATTATTTTCCAGTGCTGAAGGTAAAATCTAAGGCCTATACATGCTAGATGAGCAATCTATCACTGAACTAAATCCAACCTTTATTTAATGATATTTTATATTGACTTTTCTTCCACTATACTAATCTTGTGTTCTGTGTTCTGTTGATTAACTATCAAATTTGAAATTTTAGATATTTTATTTTTTTAATATTTCAACTCTCTTTGAAGAATTCATCTTTGTTTCTCTTTTCTACTTTTCTCTTCATATGTATTAATATTTATTCACAGTCAACTTAAGTAATTATCTACTAACACCAGCATATGGACCATAGGTCCATAAGCTACAAATGTTTCATTTTCTCTGCTTACAGAAATAATAAAATATTTCAAAAGTCTATTAGCAAAGATCTAAAAATGAATAATTACATCACAATCATTAATATATTTAGTAATTGCACTTTCTATTTTATAATTGATCTATAGCATCAGTCCAGTTGCATTCACAATTATATTAATACCTTTATGTCACATGTGCCTTGGTGCCTGTGTATGCTTATAAACAGATTAAGACATTTGAAAAGATAGGAAAAATAGAAGACATTCCCTACTATATTCCAGTGCTTTTATTTATTAAATTAGTAATACATAAAATGGATCAAAGAAACAAAACTATAATGGATTCAAGATCAGAGGCAAGGGATGCATGCATTGTTATTATATTATGGAAATGTTGATATTGTGAGTCTTTGCATGAATAATTAACTGTTCAATAAATGATATTATAACAGTTTTTATATGGAGGCATGGAGTTGGATCCTTACCTACACTATTCAAAAAACAGTTCTAGATTAATGACTCAAATATTTAGAAAGCATACAGAATACACATGTTAAGTAGCAGTGGGGAAATGTTTTTAAAAAAAGACATGACCTGACTATAAATAAAATACTGATAAACTTTATCACAGTGTGGTACCAGTGGCTCATGCCTGTAATCCTAGCTACTCAGAAGGCTGAGATCTGAGGATCGCTGTTCAAAGCCAGCCCGGGCAGGAAAGTCCGTGAGACTCTTATCTCCAATAAACCACTTGAAAGCCGGAAGTGGCGCTGTGGCTCAGTGGTAGAGAGCCCAAGCCCAGAGTTCAAGCCTCACGATCAACAACAAAAAAAAAAACTTTAGCACAATCATAACAACATTGTACTGATAGATAAAATTTTGGTAGACTTTGCTATGTTGAAAATAATAATTTTAATTATCAAATGATACTATAAAAATGAAAAGACAAGTCATTATATGAGAGAAAATTTGTCACATGTGAGTAGTGATTTTTTTCTGGATATATTTATGTGTAAAACTCAATATAAACAAACAAGAATAGACAAAGATATTCCCGTGTACTTTCATAAGTGAAAATCAATGATAAACCTAAAAATATGCTCTATTATGGTCACAATTAGATACCATTTTCCCCTACTACATTAGCAAAAGTTGAAAAAACAGTATGACAAATCAATACATACTGAGGGTGGCATTTTAAACAATTTGGTACTACTGTATTTATTAAATCTCAACCCATATATATTTTAGATAGCAGTTATCTACTTCCATGCATATTGCTTTGAAAAATCCTAACACGTGTCTCAGAAGAAACTTCCAATACTGTTACCAACACTCCTGCTCATACAAGTAAAAATAAAAAACCATAACCAACTCTGTGTGTGTGTGTGTGTGTGTGTGTGTGTGTGTGTGTGTGTGTGTGTGTGTGTGTGTGTAGAAATAAACTAGACAAACCAATTGTGTCCTAGCCACAAGTCAGGGATATGTAGCAGGAAAACAGTATGGGAAAACATATTGATTCTTAAAAACATAATATTTAATGAAAAAGCAAAGTATAACCTAATACTACTTGTAATGCTCAAAAACTAAAGCTAAGTATTTCTGGAGATAAAAATAAGCAAGGGTATCTCAAGCACAATTTGAGGATCATGATTACCTCTTACAGAAAAGGCAAGAGAAAAAGAGGCAGAATCATGAATAGAATTACAATGTTGGTAATATTTATGGTTTTATATTGAGATCAGTTGAGTTTTCCTTTTCTGTGCTTTATAACTTACATATGCTCTATGTGTACATATTTTGTATGCATAATAAGTTTTTTAAAAAACAATGTGAAACTTAAAAATATGCAGATGAGTGTTGTCTTAACTTAATAGCTAACTAAGAATAAACTCTTACTCAATGAAGCATGGAAGATAGTTAGCTAACTGGATAGATAAATGCATACATAAATACATGTAATAGATACCTAGACACAAAGGTGGGAGTGACAGAATCTTGCAAGCAGTAAAAGGATACAAGTACACAGATAGCATTAAAATATTTGGAAAACACTAAAGGTAATTTTCCTCCCATTTTTACTTCCTGTCAAGGCATAGTCCACAATTATTAATATCAAATTTGATTGAGATACATGCTTCAAGAATATCATTAGAAAGAAATGAATTTATTGAGACATAGGAAAACAGTATTATAGATGTCTTGAATTTTCAATCTCTTGAAAATTCTGAAAATGACTTTCAGCTCCAAATGACAATTAGTGAAAATTCTAAACTCAATTAGTCTGAAGTGAATAGAACTAAATTTTACAGGATCTTATCAGAGACAAAACCAATTTCTTATTCAGTTCTTCAAATTCAATCCTGCTACATTTTCATAGCTTCTTGTGATGTTGAAATCTTATGGCTCCAAATCTATATTTGGGCTTATTTGGGTACAGGGATAATAGCAGCACATCCATGTACAGACTGCTTTACTCTGTCACAGAGCTCTGCTCTATGGTGGGAGAGCAAGAGCATTCACCATTTGAACTGATTTCCATTTACACACAAATTCTCAAGCTTTTCCTTTCCTCCTCATAGACTCTACTTCATCTTCTTTTTTTAATCACTGCCTCTCAGTTTCTCTCAGTCACTCTCTCTCTCTCTTTCTCTCTCTCTCTTCTCTCTTTTCTCTCCCTCCTGTTAAGTGTGTCATAGATATTTAAAAATAAACTATAATTAGCATGGTGAGGGGAAATCAAATCCACTTATAAATTTAATCTGTTGTTGATAGTCACAAATATTAATTCAAGATAAGATGTATGTCTTTTACATAGTTCTATGTTATATGAAATCATAAAAGAGAGTGAAGGGAGAAGTAATTGGCTAAATATTCAACATATATCTGGTTAACTTCAATATGTTTTGTAAGGTCCGCCCCTGGATGGCAAGCAGACTCCACCCTCCTCGCAGCAAAGTCTCCACCCAGTACGTGCGTTACCTAGGCAACTGAGACAACTGGAAGAGGTCACATCTGCATCCGCTGAGGTCACATCTGAATTTGATGTGGCCACACCTTTCCCCACCCATACCCTACATAAGGCCTAGCCCAGGCCCAGACTCTCTCTCTTTCTCTCTCTGTTCGTTTCTAGCTCTTGTTTTCTAGCTCTCTTGCTCTTGCTCTTCTTTTCTAGCTCTCTCTGCTCTCTCTCTGCTCTAGCTCTTTCCTCTCTCTTTCCCAGCCACGTGGAGTGCCAACCTTGCCTGGTCCCAGCAGGTCTTCTGAATACCTGAATACCACGTAAGTGCTACTGTTCTTACCCCTCTCTCTGCTCTTTTCTAGCTCTTTCCTCTCTTTCCCAGCTCTCTCTCATTGCCAGGCCTTTCAAAACCACGTGGAGTGCCAACCTTGCCTGGTCCCAGCAGGTCTACTGAATAAACCTACCCCTTACCTGAATACCACGTGCGTGCTGGTGCTGTTCTTACTCGGCTACCTCTTTTTAAAAACCTAACATAAATGGTGCCGTGACTCGGATAAAGGCTGAAAGTCAGGATAGCTGGGATTTCTCTGTTTTTTTTCCTCTTTTTTCTTTTTTTGTTCTTCCCTTTTTGCTCTGAGGAATACCCACAGTTCTGACGGCCTTTTGCGAACCAGTCTGTCTGCGGCGGAATCAGCACATCTATACCATTGCTGCCTTCACATCCACGTCCACACCACTTCTCTACTCTGGTGAGTGAAGCTACTCTCTACGGTTCTCTGTTGCTCTCTCTAGAGGGCTCTGGCGGAAGTCGGGACGCCGCTTCTGCCTGGTCAGCTCTCCTTCACTCACCAGACTGACTCTACTCATTTAATGGGGTGCTATGAATCACGCCTGAGCCGTGAAACCCCTTTTAAATGTCTCCTGCACTCCCTGGAAAGCCAGAGAGCCTCATTTTTATGCCATTCTCAGAAGTACAGTTTTTGCTACTGCAATGGTAAATGATCAGAAGTCTGTTTACTTTCGGGCTCTCTTTGCTCTCTCTCTGCCATTCATGGGCAAGTTTCTACCCTTTTTTTTCTACAACTTTTTGGCTTGTGCCTTGAAGAGTGCGACGCAGGCTGGGTCCCAGGGACCCCCCTCTAGGTTACCTCTCAAAGGCTAGCCAATGTAGGCTTGATCTATTTGTTCAGGCTTTCTTTGCATTCTTTCAGAAGTTCGCCATCTTGGCCACATGGTGGGTTAAGGGTTTGGCCCCATCTGACCCTTAACCTTCCACTAAGTTTATTACTCCATCCATCTATTCTAAGGTGCCTTGCTAACAAGTTGCTCTTTTCACAGGCCCTGGTAACTGAGGCCCAACAATCCGATGTGCTTTGTTAGCAAAGATGTCTAAACGTTGTCAAAATTTTAGGTTTTGAGTTTTGCCTTTTGTGTTTTGTGTTGTGTATTCTACTACTGACTACGTGGTTCTAAAATACTGGGCATATCTGTGCTAAAATTATCATCACATCTAATGAGTTTTGTCATTTCAGAATATTTGTTGGCAATTCTTGTTAAGGACCAGGTAAGCTCTACTTATTCTACTTGATCTCCTTGTTGCTTTAATTGGAAATAATAAAGGGCTTTTGAGGCAAAGACTGCAGTTCAAAGCCAACCCGGGCTGAAAAATCCCTAAGACTCCATCTCCCAGCTAAACTCTGCAAGTGGTACTATAACTCAAAGTGGTTCAGTGCTAGCCTTGAGCAGAAGTGCTCAGGGACAGTGCCCAGGCCTTGAGTTCAAATCTTGAATACCAACTGGGACAAGCCATCCCTGCAACGAGCACCTAGACTCAAGCCAGTCTGGGGAACAAGGGAACGTGGAAAGGAGTAAGAGGAGATGATGTCACATCAGCTACTTTGTGCCTGCCCTTTCAAAATTAACCTGAGCCGGGAGGTCAGTAGAAGTAAGAAGCCTACCCAGCCAATGTCTATACCTGTCTACCTATTAATGGAACAGGAATTTATATTCTTGCCTTTGTCACCTGACTTCTCTACCTAGTCGCCAGATGTCAGAAGTATCTAGGGACATTTCTACCAACATTTTCAGCCCCAAGTCCTTCCTCTTGCCATTTATTTGCTGTCTAGTATTTTTTTTTCCAGCCCCTCAATGCTCATGAGACTTCTCCAGATTTCATCTAAGGACTCACACCACCAAGGGACAGCTGCTGCTCACTGTCTTCTCTGGGAGGGGACCAAATTCCAGCCTTTTACCCCTATTGTCGACGCCCCTTTTCAGCAGGAAGTAGCCAGAGAGAATCCGCGCCCTATTTCATGATTATTAAAAGGCTGGAATGTAAGGTCCACCCCTGGATGGCAAGCAGACTCCACCCTCCTTGCAGCAAAGTCTCCACCCAGTACCTGCGTTACCTAGGCAACTGAGACAACTGGAAGAGGTCACATCTGCATCTGCTGAGGTCACATCTGAATTTGATGTGGCCACACCTTTCCCCGCCCATACCCTACATAAGGCCTAGCCCAGGCCCAGACTCTCTCTCTTTCTCTCTCTGTTCGTTTCTAGCTCTTGTTTTCTAGCTCTCTTGCTCTTGCTCTTCTTTTCTAGCTCTCTCTGCTCTCTCTCTGCTCTAGCTCTTTCCTCTCTCTTTCCCAGCCACGTGGAGTGCCAACCTTGCCTGGTCCCAGCAGGTCTTCTGAATACCTGAATACCACGTGAGTGCTACTGTCCTTACCCCTCTCTCTGCTCTTTTCTAGCTCTTTCCTCTCTTTCCCAGCTCTCTCTCATTGCCAGGCCTTTCAAAACCACGTGGAGTGCCAACCTTGCCTGGTCCCAGCAGGTCTACTGAATAAACCTACCCCTTACCTGAATACCACGTGCGTGCTGGTGCTGTTCTTACTCGGCTACCTCTTTTTAAAAACCTAACATGTTTCTTCTAAGGGTACATGCTATAATCAGAATTCATTCCATATAGATTTCGGGGATCTGTTTCTTGTCAAGTCATTAACTGGATATTGTTCAGAAAAAAAAGCCAGAATGTTTATTTTGGTATACCTGTACTCTCTATAATTCTAAAAAGAGTCTGATCTCACCATGAAGCTTTAAAGCAAATCTCCCTAAAGTCAGTATTCCTAAGGGGGGAAGCTTTACATGGAAACAGACTAAAATGATTTATACTTTATGAAAAGGCAGGAAAATTTGCCATTCTGAACATATTACTATGTGTTACCTTTATCATCTTGCAGCATCAACATACTATATTTACAAGGACTTTCACCTTCCCTTTCAACATTGGAAAATTAATAAACCTAATTCAACTCATTCTTCTTGTTTTCATTTGTTTACATACAATTAATTTTCTATCTGCTACAACATAACAACTGTTAAATCTGTGTACAGCTTCTGTAAAGAACTTAAGTCATATCTATGCATCATAAATATTACAAAGAGAAAGATTAACTGGATCATTTGGTCCTTTTCCCCATTTGGGTGCAAAAGCTAGTAATGTAAAATATAAAGGAAATGAACCGCATTTAATACAGGCCTAGTGTCTACTGCTGTAGTTTGAGTTATGCAGTTAGATTTGTATTCTATGTCTTCATAGTTGTAGATGTTTTCCAGAATAGTGATCAAATGAGAGAATACTGTAACTATTATGATCATCATAACAACCAAAAGAGCTTCTGATTGTTGATTATATATGTTTTCTATTGTTTATCTGTTAAACACAGGATTCTGTTTCTTTTGGATCAGGAACAAAATAAGATTACATTTGAAAGAGTTTTCCTTCCACTACTGCTTAAATTCCTCTGACCAATCTTCCAGTAACTTTCAATACTTTTCTTTTTCTTTTTTTGCTATTTCTAAGGTTTGAACTCAGGGCCTGGGCACTGTCCCTTAGCTATTTCACTCAAGACTGGCTCTCTATCTCTTGAGCCACAATTACATTTCTGGATATTTTTGGTGGTTAATTGTTGGTAAGAGTCTCACGGACTTTCCTGCCCAAGCTGTCTCAGAACCACTATCCTCAGATCTCAGTCTCCTGAGCAGCAAGGATTATAGGCGAAAGCCACCTGATAACCAGTCCCTTTTAATCTGCTTATTCAGGATCTAGGATTCCTTGTCTGAAGCAGCATCAGTGCAGTGTGCAATCTTTTTTGGATCTCAATATGAAAAGATTACATACCTAAATATGCTTAGGGCAACACTCATTTATTCATTTATAAACCTATATTTATTGAACATCAGGCAGACTTTGGAATAGAAGAAGAGAATATAGCAACAAATAAAAACCTACAGTCCATTTGCTCATGAAAGTTACCTTCATGATGCAAAGGAGTGTGATATAGTCTACTGTGGAACTGAGAAATGTATTACATTATAAGGGAAAATATTCCCAGCTTTGTAAAATAGATTATCTTTGTCGTAGGTACCATACCATAAGGTTGTAAAACAAAATCAGCCAGAGAATATGTAAATGGATGGGTGTGCATATGCTTCAAACTTTATTTACATGAGGATTTTGCTTGGGCTACAGTTTTCCAACTTTTGTCCATATACTTCATGATAAGTAAAGAGAATGGAATGGAGACAAAGGAGAGCTTTTAGTCTTTATTTTAAAGGCAGGCCTATGTTGGCTGTAGCTTTCATTCTTTACTTCAAAACCAGAAAAAGCCTGTGAAATATATTTTTGTGAAGGCTCTGGATTCTGCACAGTGGTGATAGAAATAAAACTTCATTCTCTTAAAGGATTAGGTACTTCTTTACAATGAAAGTATGCAAAACATGCCACAGAAGACACTTAACCAATTTATATTATTATTTATGAAACTTGCTTTAAAATTTTGATACTCTGAGTCACACTTTTGTTGACTTTTCAAGTGTGTCTCTGTGCAGCACAACTTTACAATGTCTATCCTCACCCTAAAATCTCACCTCTGACGTTTTGTTCCTGTGTGGGCTGGAGTAGAAAAATCCTTTGTAATATCCAGGGCTGGATCCAATGATAAAGTTTGAATTCACACTTATTTTTTTACTGGATATAAAGTATATAATTTGAGCAAAGCCAGAAACAAATGAGCTACTCAACATTTCTGAGACATTTTTGAAACACTAGAAGTTACTCTTTGCCTAGAACTGTTGTGGGAGATGTGGAACCTCAAAAAGGGTCATTTTAAACTGACAACTACAACAATAACTGGAGAAACTTTTTTTCTTATGCACTTTTTAGATTTTATCCTTTTAAAGCAACATGCGTTTTACTCTGATATTTCCTTTGGTTCGTAGTTATTATTAGAATACAGAAATTTTGAAGAATTTTAGTTCATTCTTTGAGAAAGCATAAAAGTTAATCTTTCTGACATGATCTTTGTTTATCTGTTCTTCTGATTCTTGTTACAGATCTGGTTATATAAATATATATGAGACTTCTTTTATTCTTTTTCCTTTTATTGTCATCTTTCACACGATAATAAAGTATCTGAAATTTCTTACTGAACATGTTCTGTGAGATACTGTGGTTTGTAGTTGTGGTTTGACCTTTGTACTTTTAGGTATGTAGGCAAAATGGGAGTGCCTTTCTTTCAGGGTCTTGAAAAATTATGCAAAGAATGCCACCTTCAGGTAATATAGGTAACAGGAAGGAAGCCTTTATATAATGACGGCACATTGGAGAAAATTTGTAAGCTTACCAAGCTTAAATATAAATTAAGAGGTATTTTTTCTTTCTGTTGTTGTTTTTATTTTATTTCTGTACCATTTATCTTGGATATGTTTATCTGATTTGAGAGGGAGAAGGGGAAGTACATAAATGGTGGGACAAAGGGTGAACCAAGTAAAACCCACTAAACACTATGCTAGAAATGAACTATACAACTTTGGCATGAGGGAAGTCAAGAGGGGCAAAACTGGGAGAGACTGAGGGATTGGGTGACAAAGTTCAAAAGGTAATGTACTCATTACCTAACTCATGTAACTATAAGCCCTGTGAACATTACCTTTACAATAAAAATTTAAAAATAAATTAAGAGGCATTTTTATTACTGTTTAAAATAATTTTGTTGTTACTACTAAGGCTGTAGTTAAAGTTCTTTTATTATTGCAGAGACTAATTTCTAGTATTTGTACATAAGATCTATACTTAATATAAATTGAGACATGTATAGACAAGAATACCTCCATTCACATAAGTTTAAATAATAAACAACTGATTTTTTAGTCTCCTTCCCTTCCACATAATAGAAGAATCGAGAAAGTTATTCCAATTTCTCTTCTCTATGTCCTTTAACATATGTCTTCAGAAGAATTTTTATTTTTTGAGATGGGCACAAGTGAAATTTTGAGAAAGGCATATAAAATTTGTAATGAGCAAAAGACCATAAAAAAGATACTAAAATATTACAAAGGTATTTGAAAAAAATATTAGTAGTACAATAACTCTCCTTTCTAAGCAATCATTTCAACAACTGGTTAATTGTGTATTGACCAGAGAAAGTGGGTGGACAAAACAGGTAAACGAACTGGCCAAAATGGATCATAAATTTAAGACCAAGAGCTTAGGCCATGGAAGTAAAGTTATAGCCCTTAGCCCAATGAAGGATAAGCTATTTTTAAGGAAAATGACAAAAAATTTGGCTTCCATTATACTCCTCATCCATTGCACTCATATTGAAATTTCCTCTCAAAACAACCTTCCTTTCCTTTATTTTCATAAATCAGAAGGAATGGAGAGGTAGGAAAATAATCCTATGTAGGTCAAAGCTGTCCAAATATGAAAGCTGTGTATCTGAAGGTAGTAATTTTTTTGCTACTAGTGAGCTCAACTGTAGATTAATTAAAAGCCACTTGGGGGTAGTAAGAGCACGTGACCCAGTCAGGCTCACATATTGACTTAGCATCAAAGTCAAACATACAGTATCAAAGTAGTAGTAATAATAAGGTATTTTCTTACAACATCAGGTACTGAATAAATCTTTGACTAATTTTGTTGTACTATCTTTAAAATAATGATATTTAAAACAAAGAAAACAATCTCCAGTCTCCTCCTGGGTTATGCTTTAAGCCATGCATGTGGCTCACACCTAAATATTTTAGCTACTCAAGAGGCAGAGATCATCAGGAGGAGTGTAGTTCCTGAGTAGCCCAGGTAAGAAAGTTTATAAGGAGTTCCGGGAAGATGGCGGAGGAGAAGCTGGAATCTGAACAAGCTCTCGCATAGAAAGCAGTTTTAGAGTTCCAGTGAACAGTCCTAAGCCAGAGAATCACACCAAGTGTGCCATCACAGGACAGAGAGTTAGACAAGAGAGGGGAAGCCAAGACAAGGAGACACATCTGAGCGCCTGCCAGCAGCCGCCGCGGCGGCGGCAGGGTCGCAGCGGCGACCGCAGCCGCGGCCATACCTGAGCGCTCACACAGAGAGTCCGGGACGAAGGAGCCAGACGCAGCGGGCGAGAGGATTCTACTCAACACCAGCAAGAACCGACAAGGAGCGGACAACTTCATCCTGCACTTTGCAGACCAGAGACGACCCAGGATCCAAGACTCGGCGTGAGTAGAAGCCCGACTTCCTCACTCCTTCTCAGGGAGCAGAGGAGGGAAGGCCACCCAACCCCCCCAGCACCGGTGATCTCCATCTTGGATACCGACAAAGCTCGGAGGAGCTGCTAGCTCCAACTCAGGCCTTGGAATAAAACGAGTCATTTAACAGGTCACAAGAACTTAACGGCGAAGTGACCTGCCAGACTCAGCTCCATCCAGGGAAAAGTCACCCAGCTCAGGCAACAGCCATTGGAGTGGCTTTCCTCACTGGGTAACCAGAGCCAGAGGCTGCCCCTCCCTCTAGCAGCCTCCACAATCAATTGAAAAACAGAAACCCTGAGAATGGCTCCAGGCTGGGCTCTGTGAATTTTTCACAAAATAGTCCCAGGGAAAAGCTACTGTTTGTTGAAAGGCCTCAACTCTACCAGAACCTAGCCTCATCACCCCTCTTTTGTGATTCTCAAAGCAGATCACCCTCCCATTAAACTAACCTGGGAGGGGGATCTCAAAATCTTGGGTAAAGCAGAGCATTTTTCTGCCTATTGGAACAAACTGACTTAAGAAACCAATCAAGCCACAGGACCTCAAGCTGACCAGAGACTCCAACAAGAGGCTGGTTACAGACAAAAGGGAGATACAGGATTCTTCCCACCCCTCCCAAAAAAATAAAAAAAAAAAATCAAAGAACTTTTTTTTTCTTCTTTTCTTTTTTTTTTTTTTTTTTTTTTTTTTGGTACCTTATATATATAAAAATTTTTTTTTCCTTTTCTAAAACTTTTATTAATCTTTAATTTTTGCCTTTTTTGAAAAAATAATTGTTTTCCAGTAACTTTTTTTCCCTCTTATAATTTTTATTTTAGGAATACGTGAATGTACGTTTTCCTTTCTTTTCTTGTCTTCTCTCTCTTTTTCTTTCTCTCTTAATTATCTTTTTGTTTTTTATCTAGCTCTACTGAACTTCTGATCTTTTTTTTTCTCCCTTTCTTATCCTTTTCACCTTTTCCTTTCTTTTGTTCTTCTGTATGTGACTTAACTCTTGTCCTGCACATCCTGATAAACCCATAGTTAACTAGTAGACCCTATCCCCCATTGTGTACACACTTAATCCACAAATTTATTACTCAATCCAAAACCTCTGAGACTTAAATTCCTTAATAGCAGTACTACCTCTTTATACCTATATAATATTTTAAGCATTTTTTAAGTTTTTCACATCTCCTCTATCTCCCTCCTGTTTTCTCATTATATTCACATTCCTCTCTAAATAGATGGTCTTTCAATCTCCATAACTATATTAATTTTTACGTTTCTAATTTTTTTTTCTGGTCTCTTTTCATTTCCCTTTACCTTTCTTCTTTTTCTCTCCCTCTCTACTTGCATCCTACCCAACCTATTTCTTGCATTGAGATTAGGACATAGTTAACTCTCCCTGTGCCTCCCCACACCAATCTATTCCTAATTTTTACCCACATCTCTCCCTAACCCTAAAAATTTCTGGTTTTCCAAATTCTTCTCTGCGGTTCGAAGCCCATTAACATATAGTTGTTTGATGTTGAATAGATGTATCTGTTGAACTAGATTGTATCTGTAGACTATTGACTGTATATGCAAACGTTGGTTGATGGTTGCCTTAAGATAGTGTTCTAGCACAAAACTGGTGCTATTTTCATCTCAAATGGGCAGAGTAAGCCGAAAAAACACAAGAAAAATGGCAAATCCGGGTATCTCAATTCCCAATCTTGATAATCAGGGGTCAGATCAGATAATGAACAATCCAGAGGAGAGTTCCCAAATAGCTCTACAAACACTGGTGGCAAATATGATAAATGAGAAGTTTGACAACTTACAAAGGACTCTGTATGAGCATGATAGGGAGAGAGAGGAGGCATCCCAAAAGTTTATACAGGAATATCATAAGCGTGAGGAAGCTACTCAAAAAATGATGCAGGATTTGCGTGAACAACTTGAGAATACTCAAAGAGAAAGGGAGGAATGGCGTGAGCAGGCTGAGAACACTCAAAGAGAACTGCAGGAATCCCACGAACGGGAGGAAAGAGAACTGTAGGAATCCCACAAACGGGAGGAAGCTAATCAAAGAGTAATTCAGGAATTGAGAGACCAGGTAGAGAACACACAAAGATCAATAAAGGCATTCATGGAATCCATTAACAAAGAGCTGAAGGAAGTCAGGGAGACCACAAAGGGAAGGCTGAATGGAACCCAACAGAAGGAATGGGAGTCCAAAGAAACCATAACCAATCAACTAAGTGATTTGAGAACAAACACTGACGACCAAATTAAGGAAGTAAAGAAATTCATACAAGACTTAAAACAGAGCTTCAACAAAGAACATGAAGCCATCAAAGCTGACCAATTAGAAGGAAAAGAGATAAAAAACAAAGTAGAGAGTCTTGACAGCAGGTTAGACCATGCAGAAGATCGAATCTCAGGGATTGAAGACAGCCTAGATATTATAGAGAAAGAACATACAACCATCCAAGACAAGTCCAAGAAGTATGATAGATCTATCCAACACCTAGAAGACACCATCAGAAGGCCTAATCTAAGGATAATGGGTGTAGAGGAGCACCTAGAAACAGAAGTTAATGGTCTAGGAAATTTGTTTAACAGGATCCTAGCAGAGAACTTCCCAAACATACAAAAAGATAGGCCTATTCAGATACAAGAAGCTTTTAGAACCCCAAATAGACCAGACCAGAATAGGACATCCCACCGTCACATTATAATCCACACAGGATCAACTCAGACCAAGGAAAGGATCCTTAAAGCTGTCAAGGAGAAAAGGTTAATCACCTATAAAGGGAAACCAATTAGAATCACCTCAGATTTCTCAGCAGAGACAATCAAAGCAAGAAGAGCCTGGAATGATGTATGCCATGCCCTAAAAACAAACAACTATCAACCAAGAATACTGTACCCAGCTAAACTCTCCTTCATAACTGAAGGCCAAATAAAAACCTTCCATAGCAAAGAAAAATTGAAACAATACATCTCCACCAAACCAGCCCTACAAAAGATTCTTAAAGATGTCCTACACATAGAAAACCAACAAGACCACAACAAAGGCCAAGAAACTGCACCCAAACTGAGAATCCAAGAACCATAGGAAGAACCTAGTTTTCGCAGCCCCCAAGAAGGTGGATAACATGGCAGGAACTCCCAAATACCTCTCAGTCCTATCTCTTAATGTTAACGGACTGAACTCTCCAATTAAGCGACATAGACTGTCTAGTTGGATTAAAAAACAAGACCCTTCTATCTGCTGCCTGCAGGAGTCACATCTTGCCCGTAAAAACAAACACATTTTCAATGTTAAAGGCTGGAACAAAATCTACCAAGCAAACGGCCCCCATAAACAGGCGGGAGTTGCAATCTTAATATCAGATAAAATAGACTTCAAATTAAAATTCGTGAGAAGAGATAAAGAAGGTCGCTACATACTAATTAAAGGATCTCTCCTTCAGGAGGATATTACAATTCTAAATATCTATTCGCCAAACAATGGAGCACCCAAATTTATCAAAGAAACACTACTTTCCCTCAAATCCCATATAGATCCAAAGACATTAATTGTTGGGGATTTTAACACACCACTCTCCCTACTAGATAGATCAACTCGGCAAAAACTCAACAGAGAAACCGCAGATCTAAACAGCTGCATAGATCAACTAGACTTAACAGACATCTACCGAACATTTCACCCAGCAGCATCAGAATACACGTTTTTCTCAGCAGCACATGGAACGTTTTCTAAAATAGACCACATTTTAGGCCACAAAGCAAACTTGTCTAAATTCAGAAACATTGAAGTTATACCTTGCATTCTCTCTGACCACAAGGGAATAAAATTAGAACTCAACACCAAAAGCCACCAAAGAAAGTCCAGTATCACATGGAGGCTGAACAACACACTGCTGAATCAAGAGTGGGTCATGGAAGAGATTAGAAAGGAAATTCAAATGTTCATGCTATTCAACAAAAATGAACACACAAATTACCAGCTCCTCTGGGACACAGCAAAGGCAGTACTCAGAGCCAAGTTTATAGCTCTGAGCTCCTACATCAACAAATTGGAGAAATCTGAAACTAGCAATTTAATGACACATCTAAACCTCCTTGAAAAAGAGCAGCAAGATAAACCCCAATCCAGTAGACGGAAAGAAATAATCAAAATTAAATCAGAATTAAATGAATTAGAATCCAAAAAAACTATAGAAAGAATCAACAAAACAAAGAGTTGGTTCTTCGAAAAACTTAACAAAATTGACAGACCCTTAGCAAATCTTATCAGAAAAAGAAGAGAACACACCCAAATTAATAAACTCAGTGATGAGAATGGAAACATCACCACGGAAACAACCAAGATTCAGAACATTATAAGGGAATACTTCTCAAAACTTTATGCTAATAAGTTTGAGAACTTGACAGAAATGGACCTTTTACTAGCAAATATTGACATGCCAAAACTAAACCAAGATGAGTTAAACCAGCTTAACAGGCCCATATCAAGCATTGAAATAGAAACAGCAATAAGAGACCTCCCAGCTAAGAAAAGTCCAGGATCAGATGGTTTTACAGTGGAATTTTACAAGGCCTTCAAAGCAGAGCTCACACCAATACTCCTCCAACTCTTCAATGAAATTGAAAGAGAAAGCTCACTTCCGAACACATTCTATGAAGCCATCATAACCCTCATCCCAAAACCAGGCAGGGACTCATCAAAGAAAGAGAACTATAGACCCATTTCTTTGATGAACATTGATGCAAAACTTCTCAACAAAATTTTGGCCAATCGACTTCAACAATTCATCCAAAAAATCATACACCACGATCAAACAGGATTCATTTCAGGGATGCAAAGCTGGTTCAATATACGCAAATCAATTAATATTATTCATCACATCAACAGGAGCAAGAATAAGAACCACATGGTTATCTCAATAGATGCAGAAAAAGCATTCGACAAGATCCAACACCCCTTTATGATGAAGGTTTTGGAAAAATTAGGAATCCATGGAACATTCCTCAATACGATAAAGGCTGTATATGACAAACCTACAGCCAGCATTATACTCAATGGTGAAAAACTAAAGCCATTTCCTCTTAATTCAGGAACAAGACAAGGATGCCCACTCTCTCCACTTCTCTTCAATATACTATTAGAATGCCTAGCTACAGCAATAAGACAAGATGCAGACATAAAGGGGATCCAAATAGGGAAAGAAGAAATAAAACTCTCCCTCTTTGCAGATGACATGATCTTGTATTTAAAGAATCCCATAGACTCCACTCCCAAATTACTCAAGCTGATTCAAAACTTTGGCAAAGTAGCAGGTTATAAAATTAACCCCCAAAAATCAATGGCTTTTCTGTATGCCAACAATGAGAAAAGTGTGGCTGAAATTAGGAAAGCAACTCCATTTGTAATAGCCCCACAAAAAATAAAATACCTAGGAATTAACTTAACTAAAGAATTGAAGGACCTCTATGATGAAAACTTTAAAATCTTGAAAAAGGAAATCAACACAGAACTTAAAAAATGGCAAAACCTCCCAAGCTCCTGGATTGGAAAGATTAACATCATGAAAATGGCAATACTTCCCAAGGCTATCTACAAATTCAACGCAATACCTATCAAAATTCCACCCTCATTCTTCAAGGAAATAGAAGAGGCAATCCAAAAATTCATATGGAACAATAAAAGACCCCGAATAGCAAAAACGCTCCTGAATGGAAAGAACACTGCTGGAGGAATATCAATACCAAACTTCAAACTCTACTATAAAGCCATAGTAATCAAAACAGCTTGGTATTGGCATAAGAACAGACCTCAGGACCAATGGAATAGAATTGAAAACCCAGAAATGAACCTACAGACCTATAGCCATCTAATCTTCGATAAGGGAGCTAAAACAATAGAATGGAAGAAAGACAACCTCTTCAGTAAATGGTGCTGGCAAAACTGGTTAACTACATGTAGAAAACTTAAGCTAGATCCTTATATATCACCCTGCACCAGAATCAACTCCAAATGGATCAAAGACCTTGAACTCAAAGCAGACACTCTGAAAACATTACAGGATGGAATAGGAGAAACCCTGGGTCTCCTTGGCTCAGGCCGAAATTTTCTGAATAGAGACCCGGAAACACAACAAATCAAAGAAAGGTTGGACAAATGGGATTGCATAAAGTTGCAGAGCTTCTGCAGGGCAAATGACATAGCTAGCAAGATCAATAGAAAGCCCACGGATTGGGAGAAGATCTTTACTAGCCATACAACGGACAAGGGTCTCATATCTAAAATATACTTGGAACTCAAAAAATTAAACCCCCCAACAACAAATCCTCAAAGAAACAACTGCCCAATAAATAAGTGGGCGAAAGACTTAAAGAGAAACTTCTCTGAAGAAGAAAGAAGGATGACCAATAGACACATGAAGAAATGTTCAACATCCCTAGCCATAAAAGAAATGCAAATCAAAACAACATTGAGATATCACCTCACTCCAGTTAGAACGGCAAAAATCAAGAACTCTAACAACAACAGATGCTGGAGGGGATGTGGACAGAAAGGAACCTTACTTCATTGTTGGTGGGAATGTAAACTTGTTCAACCACTTTGGAAAGCATTATGGAGGTTCCTCAAAAGACTCCACATAGAGCTCCCCTATGACCCAGCAATCCCACTTTTGGGCATTTACCCTAATGTTTACAAACAAGACCACACTAAAGCTACCAGCACAACTATATTTATTGCAGCATTATTTACCATAGCTAAGATATGGAACCAACCCAGATGCCCCTCAGTAGATGAATGGATCAAGAAAATGTGGTATATATACACAATGGAATTCTATGCCTCCATCAGAAAGAATGACATTGCCCCATTTGTTAGGAAATGGAAAAACTTGGAAAAAATTATATTAAGTGAAGTAAGCCAGGCCCAAAGAAACGTAGGTCCCATGGTTTCCCTTATTTGTAATATCTAGTATATGTTTGAGTCAAGCGGAAAAGGTCAGATAATGTGATGTCAGGAAAATGAACGCTTAGATGTGTATTTTAATGTTTTTTTCTTTCATGCATGTGTTTCTAACACATTTATAAGATTATCTCTTTGTTGCTTTGTATGCCCCTCCCCCACAGTATAACCCTTGCTTTCACTATATTTGATGTCAGTATAACTTGTGGAGGAGATGGGGAAAAACCAGTTGTTTAAGGATACAGGTGGACCTGTTGCAACAATGAGAAGTACAAGTTGTCATGTCCAAAACGAACTTTACAACGTTGGTGCGGGGGGGGGGGGGGGGGGGGGGACTGGGGGGGGGAGGAAGGAGAAGGATTGGGATTGGGGGGGAGGGGGGAGGCTGGGAAGGGATGTGAAGGGTAAACAAAGGAGGAGGCTGCAATGCTTGGTAAGAAATGTACACATTATCCTGCCCATGTAACTGTAACTCCTCTGTACAGTATGTTCACAAATAAAATTAAATTAAAATAAAATAAAATAAAAATAAAAATGCCAAAGAAGCATTGTACTCATGCAAAAAAAAAAAGAAAGTTTATAAGACTCTCGAACAGAAAATTCTGACCTGTGTTTACAATTCCAGCTACGGTGGTAAGTATAAACAGGAGAATCTAGTTTCACACAGGCCTAGGAGAAAAGCAACAGCTTATCTCAAAAATAGCCCGATCAAAAAAGGGCTAGAGGTATGACTCAAGGAGGAGAATAGATACCTAACAAATAAAAAGCCCTAAATTCAAACCCCAGTAGAGACAAACGATAATTATAATTTAAAAATTGAAAAAAGATTTTAATAATTATGAGTGTTTTCTGAAATTGAAGTATTTTAATATGATTATCTCTGTAATAGTAAAGTATTTGTTAAATAAATTTTAGTTTTAGAAAATATAGATAAAATTGATAAACTCAAGCAAATAATAAGATTGACTTGCCATTAAATAGATAAACTGTAATTGTTTTCTCAGAAGTTAATTAGCAGCTAAGGCTACTAATTGACATTTTAGTTCACAAACTCAGGGTAATTAAATTATACAGCTTTCAACAATTTTACATTATATCTTTTGTTTGTTTGTTTGCAGAAATAAGATAGTTTATGAATTGATCTCTAATGAAACATATATGCACTTAAAACTTTGAATGTATGAGGAATCTTAGGCAGTATTCAATAATAAATGAGATTAATACTATCATAAATTTTGATAGTTCTTTAAACAAGAATGCTACTGATTACAAGAGTCAGATATTATACATATCTAAAAAGAATTATAACATTTGAATCCTATGAACATGTATCATTGTGATATAATCTTTTTCTTACCAGATATTTTTCAGTGTCATATTCATCTCCATTTTCTTTGGGTCTGAAATACATTTTATGTGGGACTCTATTGTTTTATTGCCAATTATACGAAAAGAAAAATTAAGCCTTGATGAAAACCTGTGGTCTTTTATTCTACTAAGCTCCACATGAATTTATTTTGATTTTGAGGGCAAAAGGATCAGAAGATTTTGCTTTTACAGTGTCCATGATGACTTGAGCTCTAAAGCAATTTTAAGCAGAAAAGGGAGAAAGGTATCCATTTGAATCCAGTAAAGATTTTCAGACAACTTCAATGTACTTTGCATAACATCATAAATCCAAGTTAACTGTTTTTTTCCTCATTCTTCAAACTCTTGCAAACTCCTTACTTCTCACTATTTCTCTGGTTGCAAGCATTAGATTTCAGCTTGCTCAAAAATACACAGAAAGGAGAATTGCTGTTCCTGTCTTCTCAAGATAATTCTCCTAATATATCATTAGCTGTGACATAATAGAAAGACCTGTGGAGTAAAAAGAAGTCAGATAAATCCTAGGGATGGTATATTCTGGATACACAGCACTTTCCTGCATCACTATGAATCAGGTTCATGGCTCAGAGAGAGGACTGTGTTGAGGAAAACTAGAGGATGCCAACAAACAATGCAAATAATCCTTCTGGATGCAGATGACATCACACATATTATTAAAAGCCTTTGGTAGGGCACCAGTAGCTCATTTCTGTAATTCTAGCTACTCAGGAGGTTGAGATATGAGGATTGCAATCTAAAGCCAACCAGGAAAGGAAAGTCCATGAGACTCTTGTCTCCAATTAACCATGAAAAAGTTCAAAGTGCATCTGTGATTCAAATGGTAGAGCACTAACCGTGTGGGGAAAAAAATAACTTAGGGAGAAGGCCAAGCCCTGAGTTCAAGCCTAAGGATGCAACGAGCACACACACACAAAAAGTCTAGTTATGTGATTAAAGTCAAATGTCTTAACTTTTCTAGATTCATCATTCTATACCAGAAAATATAAAATGTTAGAAAATATAGTATACTATTGGATCCTAGACCCACTTTGTGCAATTTTCATGAATATTGATTCATAGTATGGTACAACATATTTTAAATTGGTCACAAGGAAATATGTGTAAAATATTATTTGCAATCTATCTATAATTTCTGTAAGAGTTGAAAATAACTGCATGTGTATTGAAATAATTATAATTTAAAAAGAGGCATCATTAAAGAGGAAAACAAGAAAATGTTTCCATAGAAACCATCAAGAGAAATTCTTTTGTGAAATAAAAGGAGTAGACAACTTAGTTAAAAGCTGTTGAAGCCAGGCACCAGTGGCTCATGCCTGTAACCCTAGCTACTAAGGAGGCTAAGATCTGAGGATTGCCGTTCAAAGCCAGCCTGGGCTGGAAAGTCCTTAAGCCTCTTAACGCCAATAAACCACACAGAAAACCCGAAGTGGCACAGTGGCTCTAGTGGTAGATCACTATCACTGAGCTGAAGAGCTGAGGGACAGTGCCCAGGCCAAGAGTTCAAGCCCTATGACCAACAACAACAAAAAAAAGCTGTTGAACTGTCCAAATGAAATTTGTGTGGTGATGAAAATGTGCATACACTAATATGAACAAAAAGTGAGCAACACAGTTCTTCTCATTTCCCTCTCTCTTCTTTTCAGCAAATTTTGTGATGATACCTCTGGTTTTCATTAAACCAAACCCACACAAAACTATGAAGAATACCTCTTACAATGTATTAATTGGGACTAGGTAAGATGAATATTTTGCAAAACATGTTCATGGCCAGAATAAAATATTAAAAATGAATCTCAATAGATTTCTGACAGAAAATTTAGTCAATATTTTTCAAAACTCTTCCTTCCTTTGAAAGATCAATTGCCTCCAATTCTAGTCTGTTACAATGTGACAAACTCATCAGTTGCCAAGCTCATATTTGTCATCTTATATGACAAATTGTTTTTCACAGAAGGCAGGATGTTTGAGTCCATATTTGTGAATGCTCTCACATATACACCCCAGCCAAGTGAAACACTGAAGCATTGCCTGGAAAACTCTGGCCCAATCTCTTATTTCATTACAAAAATAAAACTATTTATATAAAGGAAAAAATGCTCAAATTGCATGCTATAAAAGCTACCTCAATCTGTCATGAAAAAGGTATTATGCTAGGTACATCATAAACAAGAATAGATTAAAATAACACCAACTTTAATGTAAATTTTTAAATTTTCAGAGGGCAAAATAAAAAAGAAATAGTTCTAAGTGAGTGTTTATTATTTTAAAAATTATATTCACTTGGAGTAAACAAGTGATAGAAAATAAAGAATGCATTAGTTTTCTACAGGTGATTAACCAATTTTGCCAGCACCATTTACTGAAGAAGCTGTCTTTCTTCCATTCTATTTTTTTAGCTCCCTTATCAAAAATTAGATGGTCATAGGTCTGTGGGTTCATTTCTGGGTTTTCAATTCTATTCCATTTGTTCTGAGGTCTGTTCTTGTGCCAATACCAAGCTGCTTTGATTACTATGCCTTTGTAGTAGAGTTTGAAATTTCGTATTGATAGTCCTCCAGCACTGTTTTCTGTTAAGGATCATTTTTGCTATTCAGGTTCTTTTATTGTTCCATATGAATTTTTGGATTGCCTCTTCTACTTCCTTTAAGAATGAAGTTGGAATATTGATAAGTATCTCATTGAATTTGTAGGTAGCCTTGGGAAGTATTGCCATTTTCATGATGTTGATCCTTCCAATCCAGGAGCATGGGAGGTTTTTCCACTTTCTAAGTTCTGTTTTGATTTCTTTTTTCAGGTTTTTAAAGTTTTCATCATAGAGGTCCTTCACTTCTTTGGTTAAGTTAATTCCTAGGTATTTTATTTTTTGTGGGGCTATTACGAATGGAATTGCATTCCTGATTTCAGCCATGCTCTTCTCATTGTTGGCATATAGAAAAGCCATTGATTTTTGAGGGTTAAATTTTTACCCTGCTACTTTGCCAGTTTCGAATCAGCTCAAGTAATTTGGGAGTGGAGTCTGTGGGATTCTTTAAATACAAGATCGTGTAATCTGAAAAGAGGGAAAATTTTACTTCATCTTTTCCTATTTGGTTCTCTTTTATGTTTGCATCTTGTCTTAGTGCTGCAGCTAGTCATTCTAATACTAAATTGAAGAGAACTGGAGAGAGTGGACATCCTTGTCTCATTCCTGACTATAGAGGAAATGGATTTAGTTTTTCAGCATTAAGTATAATGCTGGCTGTAGGTTTGTCATATACAGCCTTTATTGTATTGAGGAATGTTCCATGGATTCCTAATTTTTCCAGAACCTTCATCATAAAGGGGTGTTGGATCCTTATATATCACCCTGCACCAGAATCAACTCCAAATGGATCAAAGACCTTGGAGTCAAAGAAAACACCCTGAAAACATTACAGGATGGAATAGGAGAAACCCTAGGTCTCCTTGGCACAGACAGAAATTTTCTTAATAAAGACCCAGAAACACAACAAATCAAAGAAAGATTGGACAAACAGGATGGCATAAAGCTGCAAATGATCACAAACAAAACCATACAAAAGGCTACCAGCACAAATATGTTTATTGCAGCATATTTACCATAGCTAAGATATGGAACCAACCCAGATGCCCCTCAGTAGATAAATGGATCAAGAAAATGTGGTATATATACACAATGGAATTCTATGCCTCCATCAAAAAGAATGACATCGCCCCATTTGTTAGGAAATGGAAAGACTTGGAAAAAATTACATTAAGTGAAGTAAGCCAGGCCCAAAGAAACATAGGTCCCATGGTTTCCCTCATTTGCAATAACTAGTATATGTTTGGGGCAAGCAGAAAAGTTCAAAAGCTATGTACATATGACCATATAAGATGATGTTAAGCAAAATGAACCCCAAGATAGGGACACAAGTGGTTGTTTCTTCCTTGCCATTGTTTCTAACGTATTTATAAGGTACCATGTGATTTTTTTGTTGTTTTATATGGCCCTTCCCATGGTATATCCCCCGTTGTCACTGTATTTGATGTTGATATAATTTGTGGAGGGAAAAAAACCAAATTGTTTAAATAGGGATACAGATTGACCCATTGCAACAACAAGATGTACAAGACAAAAAATGAACTTTACAATTTAGGCAGGGGGGGGGGTGTA
Source organism: Dipodomys spectabilis (assembly GCF_019054845.1). Classification (NCBI taxonomy): domain Eukaryota; kingdom Metazoa; phylum Chordata; class Mammalia; order Rodentia; family Heteromyidae; genus Dipodomys; species Dipodomys spectabilis. Next base: position 1,784,820 of record NW_024871030.1, on the reverse strand, counting down.
GCTGAGGAGGTGGGAAGTAAGGGATAGTAGGGGAAAAAACAAAGGAGGAGGCAACAATGCTGGATAAGAAATAAACTCATTACCTTGCTCATGTAACTGTAACCCCTTTGTACAGTATTTTCACAATAAAAACCTTAATTTTAAAAAAAGAAGATGAAGAAGGCAGAGGAAAAATTACCTACAACTCCAGAGACACCCACCATTAACGTAAGATGTAGTTTTAAGTTAAAATTGTGCATTTGATGACAAGACAACTATAATTATATTAACTGATGATTTGACAGTTTACTATGCAGAACTAACTGAAGTAAATACTAGTTTTACCATTTTGTGGCAAGAGTTTCATATAATGTCACTAGAAAGAAATTCATCCTGAAGTTAAAAATAATTAACATAAGATGACAGAGGCAAATAAATTCTGACTCTCGGTGTCAAATTAAAGTTGTGAGCATATTTTCAACATTTCATCAAAGGAATGAAAACATATGTTGTGCACACAAAGATTAAAACCACATTTACAGCAGCTCTGTAAGAGCCTGGTAAGGTCAACAATTCATATGTCCCTCAAAAGGAAATAATAGATCATGGTATAAATAATAGAAATAATAAAGTAGAGGACTCGGAGGAAGATAGCAGAGGAGAAGCTGTGGGCTAAACAAGCTCTCACGTAGAAACCAATTTCAGTGTTCCAGTGAAAAGTCCAAGGCTAGAGAGTCACACTAAGTGTGCCATCATAGTATAGAGAGTTTGGTCAGAGAGGAAAAATTCAGATAGCTTGGTTAAAGAGACAGATTCAAGTACTAGCCACTGTCTGTGGAAGAGCCACCATATCAACAGAGAGAGCCTGGAACAAAGGTGCCAGAGGCAGTGTGTGAGAGGATTCTATTCACCACCAGCAAGAACTGACAAGGAGCAGAAACCTTCATCCTGCTGACCACAAATATTCGCAGACCATGGATACCCAGAAAACAAGAGAAAGGCATGAGTACCACACAAGACATCCTCATTCCTTTTCAAAGAGCAGCAACTGGAAGGTAGCCCCTCCTCCACCACCAGAAAAGAACTCTATCTTTGATACTGAAAAAAACCAGGCCAGAGTACCTAGTAACTCAGGCCTTGGAAGAAGACAATAGGAGCTATTCAACAAGTCAAAGGAAACTGACCTGTGGGGCTCAGCTCCACCCCCACTTCAGGGCATATACTAATTATTACAAATGAGGAAAACCATGGAGCCCATGTTTTTGGGTCTGGCTTACTTCACCTAGTATGAATTTTTCCAAGTTTTTCCATTTCCTTACAAATGGGACAATGTCATTCTTTCTGATGGAAGCATAGAATACCATTGTTTATACATACTACATTTTGTAGATCCATTCATATATTGAGAGGCATCTGGGTTGGTTCCATATCTTAGCTATGGTAAATAATGCTGCAGTAAACATAGTTGTGCTGGTAGCCTCAGTATGGCCTTGTTTGTGGTCATTTGGATGAATGCCCAGAAGTGGGATTGCTAGGTCATATGGGAGCTCTATGTGGAGTCTTTTGAGGAACCTCCATACTGCTTTCCAGAGTGGTTGGAGAGGTTTATACCCACAACAACAGTGTAGTACTGTTCCCTTTTGGCCAAATCCTCCCCAGATTCTGTTGTTATTATTTTTCTTGATTATAGCCATTTGAACTGGGGTGACATGGAATCTCAATGTTGTTTTGATTTGCATTTCTTTTATGGCCAGAGAAGTTGAGCATTTCTTCATGTGCCTATTGGCTAGTCTTATTTCCTCTTCAGAGAAGTCTCTCTTTAAATGTTTATCCCACTTATTAATGGGGTGGTGGTTTCTTTGCAGATTTGTTTTGGGGGAATTTAATTTTTAGAGTTCTAAGTATATTTTAGATATGAGGCCCTTGTTGGTTGTATGGCTAGTGAAGCTCTTCTCCCAAACTATGGGCTTTCTAATTATCTTATTAGCTATATCCTTTGCTATGTAAAAGCTCTGCAGTTTAATACAATCCCATTTGGCTAAGCTTTCTTTGATTTGTTGTATTTCTGGGTCTTTATTAATAAAATTTCGACCTGTGCCAAGGAGCTCTAGTGTTTCTCCTATTCCTTCCTATAATTTTTTCATGGTATCTGCTTTTACCTGAAAGTCTTTGATCCATTTGGAATTGATTCTGATGCAGGATAATATATAAGGATCTAATTTTAGTTTTCTACAGGTATTTAACCAATTTTGCCAATACATTTGTTGAAGAGGCTGCCTTTCTTCCATCCTATTTTTTGGCTTGCTTATTGAAGATTAGTTGGTCATAGGTATGTGGGTTTATTTCTGGGTCTTCAGTTCTATTCCATTGGTCCTCAGGCCTGTTCTTGTGCCGGTACCAAGCTGTTTTTATTACAGTAGCTTTGTAATAGAGTTTGAAGTTTGGTATTGATATTCCTTCAGCATTATTCTTTCTGCTAAGGTTAGATTTTCCTATTTGGGGTTCATTTTCTTAATTTTTAATTGAGTCAGAACAAAACAGTTTACTTTGTCATGGGCTCACTCTGCTGCTTTGGAGGTAGCCATTGCCATGTTTGTCTCTTTATTATTACTTTATGTTTGCCTTCTTCACCCTCTTTCAAATTATTCAAAAGACAAATAATAGTTTGTGATGGACAATAGCTACTCAATGTACTATTTCACCCTCAAACTTGTTATTTTTCTGTAACTATTTCTATGTACACATTATCTACCACTCCCCTCTGACCATTGTCTTTGTCGTCTACATTCAGTCTTTTGCCTTTTTACACACATACTGTTTCAGTAAGGATTAAAATTACATGTATTGAGGGAACATACTCAGGATATAATTTTATTAAGAATAAATATATTTCTGGGGTTTAGTGAGATATTTTTGTACATGAATACAAAGGTCACTAAATAAATTCAACTTTCCTTTTCCAAACCTCCCCATGTCCCTTATTCTTCCCAGTCTGTAGTAGTTAATACTCTTTCAGGTCTACATTTCATAGCTCCCACATATGAGAGAAAATAGAGAATATTTCTCTTTTTGTGTCTGTCTGTAATTTTTCTTTTTCTTCTTTTTTGTATGTGTGCCTCTACGAGGAATTGAGTTCAGCACCTGGGTAGTGTCTCTTAGCATTTTTCATTCAAGGCTATTCTGCTACGACATGAGTCACAGTTCTTCCAGCATTTTTTGCTGGAGAAACTGGAGAAAAGAGTCTCACAGACTTTTCCAGTTACCTTGGCTTTGAACTGTTATTCTCTGATGTCAGAATCCTAAGTGTGGTTTTCATTTCTTAAGAAAAGTATTTTTTGGTCAATCATGGGGCTTGAACTATGGGTCTAGCACTCTACCACTTTGAGCTAGAGTGCCATATCTGTTGTTTTATTTTTCTTATTTTTTTATTTTATTGTGAAAATAACCTACAGATTCCCTCTGTAGGTTACATGAGCAAGGTAATGAGTACATTTCTTATCAAGCATTGTTGCCTCCTCCTTTGTTTCCCTTTACCATCCCTTCCCATCCCCCCCCAGACCCCACCCACCCACCCACCCCACACCAAATCTGTAAAGTTCATTTTTCTACATAACGGCTTGTACATCTCATTGTTGCAATAGGTCCAACTGTATCCCTATTTAAACAATTTGCTTTTTCCCTTCACTTCCACAAATTATACCAACATCAAATACAGTGAAAACAGAGGTTATACCGTGGGGGAGGAACATACAAAGCAACAAGGAAATCATCTTATAAATATGTTAGGAACAATCGCAAGAAAGAAAAAAATTTTTGAATCCTTATCTTGGGGTTCATTTTGCCTAACGTTTCTCCTTGTCTCAGACATATACTAGCAATTGCAAATAAGGGAAAACATGGGACCTATTTTTCTTTGAGCCTGGCTTACTTCACTTAATATAATTTTTTCCAAGTCTTTCCATTTCCTAACAAATGGGGCAATGTCACTCTTTCTGATGGAGGCATAGAATTCCATGGTGGATATATACCACATTTTCTTGATCCATTCATCTACTGAAGGGCATCTGGGTTTGTTCCATATCTTAGCTATGGTAAATAATGCTGCAATAAACATAGTTGTGCTGGTAGCTTTAGTATGAAAACTTTAAAAACCTGAAAAAGGAAATCAAAACAGAACTGAGAAAGTAGAAAAACCTTCCATGCTCCTGGATTGGAAGGATCAACATCATGAACATGGCAATACTTCCCAAGGCTATCTACAAATTCAATGAGATACCTATCAATATTCCAACCTCATTCTCCAAGGAAATAGAAGAGGCAAACCAAAAATTCATATGGAACAATAAAAGACCCCAAATAGCAAAAATGATCCTTAGCAGAAAGAACAGTGCTGGAGGACTATCAATACGAAATTTTAAACTCTACTACAAAGTCATAGTAATCAAAACAGCTTGGTACTGGCACAAGAACAAACCTCAGGACCAATGGAATAGAATTGAAAACACAGAAATGAACCCACATACCTATAGCCATCTAATCTTTGATAAGGGAGCTAAGAAAATAGAATGGCAGAAAGACAGCCTCTTCAATAAATAGTGCTGGCAAAATTGGTTAATCACTTGTAGAAAACTAAAGCTGGATCCTTCTATATCACCCTGCACCAAAATCAACTCCAAATGACCTCGGAGTCAAACCTGAAAACATTACAGGACAGAATAGAAGAAACCCTAGGTCTCCTTGGCACAGGTCGAAATTTTCTTAATAGAGACCCAGAAACACAACAAATCAAAGAAAGATTGGACAAATGGATTGCATGAAATCACAGAGCTTCTGCATGGAAAAGGACACAACTATTAAGATCAATAGAAAGCCCACGGATTGGGAGAAGATCTTCACTAGCCATACAAAGGACAAGGGTCTCATATCTAAAATATACCTGGAACTCAAAAATTAAATCCCCAACAACAAATCGTCAAAGAAACTACTGCCCAGTGGGCTAAAGACTTAAAGAGAAACTTCTCTGAAGTGGAAAGAAGAATAGCCAATAGACACATGAACCTCGCTAGCCATAAAAGAAATGCAAATCAAAACAACATTGAGATACCACCTCACCCCAGTTAGAATGGCTATAATCAAGAACTCTAATAACAACAGATGCTGGAGGGGATGTGGCCAGAAGGGAATCCTTCTGCATTGTTGGTGGGAGTATAAACTTGTTCAACCACTTTTTTGGGGTCATTTACCGGAACATCTGGTTTTCATTGTAGTTAATTGGAGTCTCAGGGACTTTCTTGCCCAGACTGGCTTCTAACCGTGATCCTCAGATCTCAGCATCCTAAGTAGCTAGGATTACAGGTGTGAACCACCAGCACCTATCTAAGAGAAGCATTTTCCAGGATTCAAACTATTTTTTTCTTACCATGTTTCTGAAAGGAATTGATACAGCTTGGGTAATTCTTAATTTTAATGCCATACATATTTATGTTTTACTTGGGGTAAAATTTAAGAGTCTGGAACCTTTATTTAAATAACTTCCATCTATACTATTAGTCTCATTTTTTTTTTTGTCAGTGATGGGGCTTGAACTCTGGACCCAGGTGCTGTCCATGAGCTCTTCAGCTCAAGGCAAATGTTCTACCACTTGAGCCACAGCACAACTTCCAATTTTCTGGTAGTTAATTAAAGATAAGTATCTCAGGGACTTTCCTGCCTGGGCTGGCTTTGAACTGTGACCCTTGGATCTCAACCTCCTGAGTAGCTAGGATTACAGGCATGAGCAAGCGGCCCCAGGCACATAGTCTCATCTTGGACCTAACTTTATAAAGAGTCAGTCAATTAAAGGGAAAAGTAGAAATTTATTCAGTGTCTATCTTTTTTCTTTTCATTCTAACATCCCCAGATCCCTGTGGTTCTTCCTACTTTTTAGCTGTAAGTTCGGAGTCTTCCCAACTTTGTTCCTGAGCCAATATTGACAGAAGCAGGCCATATAGCACATAGTGATTCATACTCTAATATGTCCCTCAGTTCTCAATCTGCATGTTGTGAAGTTTTTAGTATGGTCTGAATTAATTTTTATTTGTCTGTGGTATAGTTACAATTATTAAGCTCATATGATGCCTCCTTCATTGAGCTTCAGCTCTCTGTTTTTATGCAAATTCAGGATCTGTTGTTCCAGGATGAATCCTGGCTTCTGTGTAGCTCCTGAATGGCAGAGGTTTCCTTAGAAATGAAAATTATATTGCATTCTATCAAGGATTTGTAATTCAGTTTTCTCTTAAGTAAGGGTAGTGTCTTTGAATTTCAATCTAATTAACTAGAACCTGATGCCTTAACTGGTCTTTGCTGAAGCTCTTCTCTGGGATACAGTATTTCTGAGGTTATTACAAGTAGGCATGATGAAAAGTAATAGAGCAGAAAAACACTTATTAATCAAGACAAAACTTCTAGTAATAGAAGTAGATGAGACTAAGCACAGGTACTGTTTTCCCTGGAGAGATCAGTCCACCATTTACATACAGTCCCAAATCTTGAATTTTGTCTATGCAAGGTTATATGGGTGAACTATAGCAACATAGACATCAGTGATATTTATGCTCAGGAGACTAGATCACTTTGATGTCTCTTACAGAAAGGCATCATCATTATACATTAATGAAAACATTGTTTTAATTAATAAAGTAACTCTTTTCCAATTCTCAGCAGAGTCTAAATCTAGTAATATATGAAAAGTAAAAGTCTAATTAATAAGGTCAGATTTTCAATTGTTCAGACAGCTAGCATTGGTGACAGTCTAGGTGGACAAAATTTATACCTGTTTGGTAATGTGTTGTACAGTGATATACATTAATAGGAATAAGTGAAACTCTTGCTTTAGTGTAAAGTAGCATATTAATCATTTGTCACCTCTCCAACAAATATTTATTCAACAACAGCTATATGGGGGCAATAGAAAGAAGTGGTGAGATTATATTTTTAAAAACAGGCCTAAAATTCCTCAATAATGGAGATCTTAAAATGATTCCTTTTTCTCTGAGAAGAACTAAAAAGTGTACTTTATAAAAGGTGAAGTTTGAAGGATAATCAGAAACCAAATGTAGAGCATAAAAACTTGAATTTTAAATCTTCTTCTACTACTTTACTCCCTTGGGAACTTTGGATGGGTTAATAAACCAGTTTCTCTAAGCATCAATTTTCACATAGATCAATCTGAAGTGATAATAAGTAGAAGTATATTGCGAACATGGAATGAAACAACACATATAAACTTACAAGTGAAAATATAACAAAAGTCTTATGTTTATCCTTATTAAAGGACATGTTTACTTTGGACGGCTTAATAAACCAGTTTCTCTAAGCATCAATTTTCACATAAATCAATCTGAAGTGATAATAAGTAGAAGTATATTGTGAACATAGAATGAAACAACACATATAAACTTACAAGTGAAAATATAACAAACATCTTATGTTTATCCTTATTAAAGGTGAAGTGCCAACTATACTTTTGTTATTTTGGCTCCCAAAATTATTTCCCATTGCCTTTATTCTGGATTGGAAATGTTTCCTCTCATATTACCAAACTCATTTAATTGTGCTTTAGTGACCCAAATTCAGTTCATTTAAGAGGTATTTGTTGAGAAACTGCTCTGTCAGAAATGATGCAAAATCCTGGAAATATAAGCATGAATAACAGAATGCTTGCCTCACATTTTTAGTCTAGTAGAACAAATAGGCAAAATGATTCTTTGCAATGTGATATCACACACTTTCATATCACACACAGGATGCTATGAAGGAACATAAGATGAATATCTGGGGCACAACTGAGAGATAGGGTTCAGTGATAGCTTCCTGAAGCTATAATAATGTCACTAAATATGAAGGATCATGAAGCCAGGCTTCCTTCAATATCAAGACAAAGGCAGTTCACCTCTCTGGGAGAGCACCCTAACCCTCTTTCATAAGCATGATATTTGTGTAATAGTTCATCCAACATACTTCATCAAATAAAGGTTTTCTTAGACACATTGAAGAGGATGAGCCTCTTCTTTGTAGCTTTAAAGACAGTAATATATGTCTGCAACATTAAAAGGTTTAGAGAGGTGCATGACTCCGTTTGGTAGTTGTAATTCTTGGTGAAATTGCTAATGTAAAAGGGTTGCTTAAAAATGCACATGCTTTGATCCACCTGCCAATGAACTAAATCAAAACCTTTAGAGGTCAGGCCCACACATCTGTATTTTTTAAGAGCTTCCCAGGTAATTCAGATGTACAATGAGTGTTAAAAGAAACTAAGTGATGTAGTGAGATAAACAGATTTCACAGGACATGTGTTCCCTTTATGGCTTAGTGACAAATTGCTCTGTGATATGAGTGAGTCATTTCATATTTCTTGTCCTAAATATCCTAGTCTGCAAAATAAGATTATCTCCAAGGTCTGATATCCTCATACCATGGCTGACATGCTTATTTTTGGACAATATTTCTCCTACTTATTTACTGCAGTACATATTTTGGTATTTTGATTGCTGTACTATTTACTTTATTCAAGGACATGGTAATCCGCAAACTGATTTATATGGGGGAAGAAAATTAACATTTGTAATGAAAAGATTTAGCCAAAGAAAAATTTCTGAAGATTTATGTGATGAAATTAAATATATAACACTTCAAAGAACATTTTTTTGTGTAGTGAGAAAATCCAGATTATGATATATTGGAAGAGGTTACTATCCACAGGGCTATATAGTGATAGATGGGAAGAGTTAGAACATCCGGGGTTACTACCTATTTAGAACTTAGCATACAGGGAAACAAAACTGCTCTTCTATTAAACATGTTTTGTGTTTATATTCTGAATTGATTGAGAAGACTTGCTGATTTATATCAAGTTAAAGTTGTTTTTTTTCTAAAATATACATAAATACAAACATACAAAATACATTTCACACTAGTATATAACCCTATAATTCTGTAAAAAATAAGTTAAAATATTTAAAATTAGAATGGTCTTTAAAGTGCTTCTGTGTTTAAAAATATGATTGTGCTGTAGGGTTTTTTTTTGGTGTGTGTGTGTGTGTGTGTGTGTGTGTGTGTGTGTATGCGTGTGTGTGTGTGCGTGCGCGCGCGCGCGCGCGCACGTGCCCGCATGTGTGTGTTAGTACTAAGGTTTGAATTCAGGGCCTTTATGCTTTCATTTAGTTTTTTCTCTCAAAGCTAGCTCTCCACCACTTGAACCATACCTCCACTTTGGGCTTTTTGGTTTGGTGATTAAATGGAGACCAGTGTCACTGACTTTCCTATGGGTTGGCTTAAAACCTCAATTCTCAGATATGAGTTTCCTGAATAGTTAGGATTACAGGTGTGAACCACCAGCACCCAGCAATGTGCTGTAAGTTTTAAATAAAACATCTTTACCTTTGAAATGTTCAGAGTATCTGTAATGCATTGCCAAGGAAAGAATATAATAAGAAATCAGAATGTTGTCAATTGTTCTAGTCCTAGAAGTCAATATGCAATGCTGTTTGTAGTCTTTAACCCAGTGATGCCAGGAAGGGATCACTGATGAAAAACACAGCATGTGTTTTATTCGTATCATTCAAGGCTACTTAAAAATGGAGAGCTTATTTAACAGTGTATAAAGCAATCTACCAGGCTTGTAACCTATTTGTTTAAGTCTGGAAATATGTTCTCCTTTTAAGCAGGCAAGTACTTCCCATGCTTACTTGATTCCAAGGCCGGTAGATTGACTTATAGACTGTGAAAAGTAAGCTTAGATAGTGAAAAGCCATTGAGATTTTTAAAGATGTTATGGTTTTAATATGAAATGGCCACCACAGGCTTGTGTTTTGATCACTTGGTTCTGAGCTGAAGACACTATTCTGGAAACCACAGTGGAAATATCAGAATGTGGGATCTAACAGGAACAAGTAGGTCACTGAGGCCAAGTCCTTCGGGATGCATTAATTCTAATGCCTTCTTGTCACACTGTACTTCTTTTTCACCAAGAAGTAAAGAACAATCTCCACCACTCACTCTGGCCACAATCATGTTCTACCCAAGTACATGGTGCCAAGCAACTTGAACTGACAAGCCAAAAAATCATTCCTCCTATAGCTGATTTCTGTCCAAAAAATTTGAGTCATGATGATAAAAGATAATTAAATATTTATATATTATATATAATAAAGGTATGAAAGTGGTTAATATTTTTTTCATTCAATCTTGTAAACAAAAATATTCAAAGCCATATATACATAGGAAAAAGCTACTCAGTGAAATAAACATGAATTTTACAATAATTTAAATGTGACTTTAAAACTGCAGCCAAAGAGCCAATTGTGGTAGGCAGATGAATAAATCTAGCCATTGCAGAAGCAGAGACAGAATAATGACTTCTTCAAAGTCAGCCCAGGCAAAGAAGCAGCAAGACCCCATCTCAAAAACAGACAGATACCTACTCAGGAGAGTCAGACCTGGTGAATGATGGTTGGAAGCCAACCAGGGCAGAAGAGGCGTCTACTATACTATATTCCAAAACAATCAGTCAAAAAACAAACAAACAAATAAATAAACAGTCTGTAGATGTTAGCATTCCAGCAAGCAAGCTGAGCAAGTATGAAGCCCTAAATTCAAACCTTGATACTAGCAAAATATAAATAAATAAAATCAGAAGTGAAATAGGAAACATTACAACTGATAACAGAAATGAAAATGATTATTACAAATTATTGTGAATGACTATACAACAGAAAATTTGATACAGAAGAAATCTACAAATTATTGAACATATACGCTTTCTCAAAACTGAGTAATGAAAAAAATAGAAAACCTGAAAAGTAGTCTTTGATCTATTTGGAGTTGATTCTGGTGCACGGTGATATAGAAGGATCTAGCTTTAGTTTTCTACAAGTGATTAACCAATTTTGCAACCACCATTTATTGAAGAGGCTGTCTTTCTTCCATTCTATTTTCTTAGCTCCCTTATCAAAGATTAGATGGCCATAGGTCTGTGGATTCATTTCTGTGTTTTCAATTCTATTCCATTGGTCCTGAGGTCAATTCTTGTGCCAGTACCAAGCTGTTTTGATTACTATGCCTTTATAGTAGAGTTTGAAATTTCGATTGATAGTCCCCCAGTACTGTTCTTTCTGTTAAGGATCGGGTTTTTTTGCTATTCGGGGTCTTTTATTGTTCCATATGACTGTTTGGATTGCTCTTCTATTTCCTTGGAGAAAGAGGTTGGAATATTGTTAGGTATCTCATTGAATTTGTAGATAGCCTGGGGAAATATTGCCATTTTCACGATGTTGATCCTTCCAATCCAGGAGCATGGAAGGTTTTTCCACTTTCTCAGTTTTGTTTTTCAGGTTTTTCAGATTTTTAAAGTTTTCATACTAAAGCTATCATACTAAAGCTACCAGCACAACTATGTTTATTGCAGCATTATTTACCATAGCTAAGATATGGAACAAACCCAGATGCCCCTCAGTAGATGAATGGATCAAGAAAATGTGGTATACACACACAATGGAATTCCATGCCTCCATCAGAAAGAATGACATTGCCCCATTTGTTAGGAAATGGAAAGACTTGGAAAAAATTATATTAACTGAAGTAAGCCAGGCTCAAAGAAACATAGGTCCCATGATTTCCCTTATTTGCAATTACTAGTATATGTCTGAGACAAGCAGAAACAGTTAAGCAAAATGAACCCCAAGATAAGGATTTCAAATGTTTTTTTTTCCTTTCTTGCGATTGTTCCTAACATATTTGTAAGACAATTTCTTTGTTGCTTTGTATGTTCCTCCCCCACGGTATAACCCCTGTTTTCACTGTATTTGATGTTGGTATAGTTTGTGGAAGGGAAGGGAAGAAACAAATCGTTTAAATAGATACAGGTGAACCCAATGCAACAATGAGATGTACAAGTTGTTATGTCGAAAGCGAACTTTACAACTTTGGTGGGGGGGGGGAGGGGGGAGGGGGAGGGGGGAGCAGAGAGGATTGGAGGGGTGGAGGGGGGGAGGATGGGAAGGGATGGGAAGGGGAAACAAAGGAGGAGGCTACAATGCTTGATAAGAAATGTACTCATTACCTTACCCATGTAATTTTAACCCCTCTGTACGGTATTTTCACAATTAAAAAAAAAAGATTCTAAAAAAAAGAAATGAAAATTGCACTGTCCATTTATAAGTATAAAAATTTTTTTAAAGGGGGGGGTGTGGGGGGGGGAGGAAGGAGAAGGATTGGGATTAGGGGGGGAGGGGGGAGGCTGGGAAGGGATGTGAAGGGTAAACAAAGGAGGAGGCTGCAATGCTTGGTAAGAAATGTACACATTATCCTGCCCATGTAACTGTAACTCCTCTGTACAGTATGTTCACAAATTAAATTAAATTAAATTAAAAAAAAATATTTAAAAATCTGTCGCTCAAAAAAACCCTGAAAATACCAAGAATGAAGGATGAAGATCAAATCACTAATACAAAATATCCCAAACTCTCAGACAAGATTGTCATATACAGTTTTTTAAATTTTAAACATATCTCTTTTATTTATATTTATTGTAAAGGTGATATACAGAGGGGTTACAGTTACATAAGTCAGGTAATAAGTACATTTCTTTTTGAACACGGTCAGCACTTCCCTCATTTTCTCCCAGTTTTTTTCCCTCCTGATGCCCCTTCCCCACAAGTTGTATAGTCCATTTTCATAGTGTCTAGCATCATTGCTGCATTTATTCAGCTTTTGTCCCACCATTTCTCTGTTCCCCTTTATACTCCCCAAAACAGATAAAAGTACAAAAATCCTAAACAGCAAAAAAGGTGGGGAGGAGAGTAAAATAAGAAAAAAAATCTTATTCCCATGTCTTGGAATTCTTTCATAAGCATCATTTTATATGCTCATATGACCATATATATTGAGCCTTTGTGATTCTCTACTAAGAATATATTCTTTTAGTCTCACTGGATGAATGTTTAGAGTCTTATTTAATTTATTATGTCCAAGTGTAGTTTTTTGTCTTTTGCCATCCAGCGGGTTTACTAATAAATTTATAGGCGCATTCTAATTATTACAAATGAGGAAACCCATGCAGCCTATGTTTACTAAGGTCTGGCTTATTTTACTTAATATATTTTCCCCAAGTCTTTCCATTTCCTTATGAATGGGACAATGTCATTCTTTCTATGGATGCATAGAATTCCATTATGTATAATACCTCATCTTTTTTATTTTTTAAATTTATTTTTATTGTCAAGGTGATGTATAGAGGGGTAATAGTTACATATGTAACATAGTGACGGCAATACATATGTAAGGTAATAACCATCACCTGTAGAACATTTTTACCCCCTCCCTCATTTTCTCCCTCTTTCCTTCCCCCTCAATCCCCTGTCCCAAATTGTAAAGTTCATTTCCAACATATTATCTTGTGAATATTGCTGTTGCATTGGTTTGCATTTTTTCCTTTGTCTCACCATTTTGTTGTTCCTCTTCCCTTCCCTAATTTAGATAACTGTATATATAATACACCAGGTACCAAAATCAAATCAAGTATCACATCTTCTTGATCCATTTATCCACTGAGGGGCTCTGGATTGACTCCATATCTTGGCTATGGTAAACAATGCTGCAATTAACATGATGGTGCTGATAGATTTAGTGTGGCCTTGTTTGTGATCAATTGTGATCAAATATCAAAGAATGAAATTACTGGGTCATAGGGAAGCTCTATGTTTAGTCTTTTTTAATGTTTATTCTTTTGAGGAACCTCTACACTGCTTTCAAGATTGGTTGAACAAGTTTACATTCCTACCTACAATATAGTAGTGTTGCCTTTTGGCCACATCCTCACCAGCATCTGTTATTATTAGTTTCCTTGATAATGGCCATTCTAACTGGGGTGAAGTGTTTTGATTTGTATTTTTTATGGCCAAAGAATAACCTCTTGTTTCCACATCATCTTATATGGTCCTATGTACATACCTATTGAGCTATTCTGCTCATCTGCTAGAATTGTCCTAGACATATATGAATTATTAAAAGTGAGAGAAACCATGGGATCTAGGTCCTTTGGGTCTAAACAGAGCTATGATCAAGCAATCCCACTTCTGGGCATTTACCAAAATTACCACAAACAAGGTCATACTAAAGCTACCAGCATAACTATGTTTATCGAAATATTATTTACCATAGCTAAGATATGGAACCAACCCAGATGCTCTGCAGTAGATGAATGGATCAACAAAATGTGATATATATATATGATGCATATGTGATATATATTTTATGTATATATATGCATTATATTATATGTATATTTTATAAATGTATGTATTATATTGTATATATATATATATAGATAGATATATATAGATATAGTATGTATATACACACCCACAATGGAATTCAGAAAGAATAACACTGCCCCATTTGTAAGGAAATTGAAAGACTGAGAAAAAAATCTGCTTAATCATTTCAATTTCCTTTCTTCTTCTAACTTTGGACTTATATTGTCTTCAGATAGATATAAATTTAGGTCATTCACTAGGTTGAAAACGAACTTTACAACGTGGGGGGGAGAGAAGAGTTGGGGAGGAGGGGAAGTGCCACGCCGACTCCAGTGGACTCTGCTTAGCATGGGAAACGATCTATCAGACCAAGATAGGGGCTTCAGAGACCTATCTCTGAGTTCTGGGACTTCACCGAAGTCTACCTCAGAGAATGGGGCTTTACAGAAACCTATCTCCAAGTTTTGGGACTTCACCGAAGTCTACCTCGGAGAATAGGGCTTCTAAGAGGCCTACTCCTGGAAAGGCTGGCAAACCCATGGGAAAGATGTGTTTCTGTTCTTGCTTTTCTTTTCTTCACTGTATAAGAGTGCCTATTAATCTTTTACTGTTTCTGCTGTTCATTGTACTTACTCATTGTCAACGTTTCCTTATTTAAAGCTCTTTCTTAAGAGTGTTGATGACTCCAATATCTGATGAGTGTCTTAAAAATATGACTAACTCACCAGAGTTAAGTGCTACCCTGGAAACCCCTCTTATGGAGGTTAGTAGACAAGTTATAAGTAAATATAAAAGTATTGGGGGTTTCACGAAGTCATTTCAGCAGAAGGAATTGTTTGTAAGAGACTTACAAGAAGCTGTAGGGTGGCTAGAACAGAAAGAATGTATGGCAATTGCTGAGATAACTATTTAGGAGAAAGAACTTCCTGTTACTCTCTTTCATTTACCAAGAGATTTGCTAGATCTAGGCCTCCGTGACCTTACTATTAAAGAAGGAACAGGAAAGATCTTATGGGACAATTAAGGCCTCTATAGAAATAAGGTAATGGTTAGATGGTGACAAACGTCGAAACCCATTATATTTCTTAGAGATAAGCCGGAAACAACTGCCTTTCAGGCGACCAGCTGGTGACCATCCAAGAATGAAGCCCTGCAGCAAGATTGTGTAAACTTTTGCCCTTTCAGGCGACTAGCTGGTGACCATCCAAGAACGAGGCCTTGCAGCAAGATTGTGTAACCTTTTGCCCTTTCTTATGGAGATTTTTTGCTATAAAAGTTTGTTATCCTCTGCATTAAATCGCACTCAGCACTCAGCATCTACTCCTAATGTGTGTGAGTTGTCTGTTTGCCATCTCCCCACCCTATTCCAGGTTCCTCCCTTAGCTGTCCTCCATCGTCCCTACAGAACCTGGTCCGCGGCAGGGAAGGAAGGGAAGGTCAGGGAAAAATAAAGGAGGAGTAACAAAGCTCGATAGGAAATGTACTGATTACCTTCATCATGTAACTATAACCCTTCTGTACAGTATCTTTACAATAAAAAAATTAAAAAATAATAAAATAAATAAATTTAGGTCAGTAATAATCTTTTTTAATATAGGTTTATATCACTATAATATTTCCATTGTTTTGTTTCACTGTTTTCTTATTAATTTGTCTTGAGATGTTTTACAACTTCCCTTTTGATTTGTCTTTACTCTTTTATCATTCAGAAGTGTGTTGTTTACTGTCTATATATTTGTGATTTTTTTTTATTTGTGAACATAATCTACAGAGGGGTTACAATTACATGGGCAAGATAATGAGTACATTTAGTATCAAGCATTGCAGCCTCCTCCTTTGTTTACCCTTCACATCCCTTCCCAGCCTCCCCCAGCCCCCCCACCCAATCCCCTACTCCACCCCCCCTCCCCCGCACCAAAGTTGTAAAGTTCGTTTTTGACATAACAACTTGTATTTCTCAT
This sequence comes from Dipodomys spectabilis, assembly GCF_019054845.1. Lineage (NCBI taxonomy): Eukaryota > Metazoa > Chordata > Mammalia > Rodentia > Heteromyidae > Dipodomys > Dipodomys spectabilis. The sequence continues at coordinate 1,768,589 of NW_024871030.1, read as the reverse complement.
TGTTCCAACGGGTCCACCTGTATCCTTAAACGACTGGTTTTTCCCCATCTCCTCCACAAGTTATACTGACATCAAATATAGTGAAAGCAGGGGTTATACTGTGGGGGAGGGACATACAAAGCAACAAAGAAATAATCTTATAAATGCGTTAGAAACACATGCATGAAAGAAAAATACCTTTAAATACATATCTAAGGGTTCATCTTCCTAACATCACATTATCTGACCTTTTCTGCTTGACTCATACATATACTAGATATTGCAAATAAGGGAGACCATGGGACCTATGTTTCTTTGGGCTTGGCTTACTTCACTTAATATGATTTTTTCCAAGCCTTTCCATTTCCTAACAAATGGGGCAATGACATTCTTTCTGATGGAGACATAGAATTCCATTGTGTATATATACCACATTTTCTTGATCCATTCATCTACTGAGGGGCATCTGGGTTTGTTCCATATCTTAGCTATGGTAAATAATGCTGAAATAAACATAGTTATGCTGGTAGCTTTAGTGTGGTCTTGTTTGTAAACATTTGGGTAAATGCCCAAAAGTGGGATTGCTGGGTCATAGGGGAGGTCTCTGTGGACTCTTTTGAGGAACAGCCATACTGCTTTCCAAAGTGGTTGAACAAGTTTACACTCCCACCAACAATGAAGTAAGGTTCCCTTCTGTCCACATCCCCTCCAGCATCTGTTGTTGTTAGAGTTCTTGATTTTTGCCATTCTAACTGGGATGAGATGGTATCTCAATGTTGCTTTGATTTGCATTTCTTTTATGGCTAGGGAGGTTGAGCATTTCTTCATGTGTCTATTGGCCATCCTTCTTTCTTCTTCAGAGAAGTTTCTCTTTAAGTCTTTAGCCCACTTATTTATTGGGCAGTTGTTTCTTTGAGGATTTCTTCTTGGGGGATTTAATTTTTTGAGTTTCAAGTATATTTTAGATATGAGACCCTTGTCTGTTGTATGGCTAGTGAAGATCTCCCAATCTGTGGACTTTCTATTGATCTTGCTAGCTATGTCCTTTGCCATGCAGAAGCTCTGCAACTTCATGCAATCCCATTTGTCCAACCTTTCTTTGATTTGTTGTGTTTCCGGGTCTCTTTTAAGAAAATTTCGGCCTGAGCCATGGAGACCTAGGGTTTCTCCTATTCCATCCTGCAATGTTTTCAGAGTGTCTGTTTTGACTCTCAGGTCTTTGATCCATTTGGAATTGATTCTGGTGCAGGGTGATATATAAGGATCTAGCTTTAGTTTTCTACAGGTAGTTAACCAATTTTGCCAACACCATTTACTGAAGAGGCTGTCTTTCTTCCATTCTATTTTTTTAGCTCCCTTATCAAAGATTAGATGGCTATAGGTCTGTGTGTTCATTTCTGGTTTTTCATTTCTATTCCATTGGTCCTGAGGTCTGTTCTTGTGCCAGTACCAGGCTGTTTTGTGAATTTTCTACTTTCCCTTTTATTACTTCAAGTTTCAATTCTACTGTGGTCAGAAAAGATGGTTGGCATTATTTCAGTCATATATAAACATATGTATGTATATATATACCATTGTTATAACTTTCTGATGAATTTACCTTTAATTCATTCTTTTACTTGTGATATTTTCTGCACTTGTAAAATTTTTGATATGATGTCATTTCTTTTGTTTGAAATATTTTTCTATCTTTTCACATTCATCCTATGTGTGGTATTAAATCTAAGCCAGGTTTTGGTGGCTTATACCTGTAATCCAAGCTACTCAGGAAGCTGAGATCTGAAGATCAAGGTTTAAAGCCAGCCTGGGCAGGAAAGTCCATGAGAGTCTTATCTCCAATTAACCACCAGAAAACTGAAAGTAGAGCTGTGGCTCAAAGTGGTAGAGCACTGGTCTTGAGCAAAAAAAAGCTCAGGAATAACACCCAGGCTCTGAGTTCAAGCCCCTCCACCAACAAATCAAAAATCTAAATTGATTCTCTTGTAAGTAGAATATAGTTGTATGTAGTTTCAGCCATTCATATTTTAGGAAATTAATAATATACATAAGGATTTATTATTACCATTTGGTCAATAGTGTTGTATATCTTGTTGTTCTTTGTCTTTTTCGTCTTTTGCTGTTTTAACTGGTTTTTCATTTATAAAATGTTTCAAACATGAAAGTAGATTAACGAATTGTTTTTCATATCTCTAGCTTACATAGAAGGCTGAGATCTAGATCACTTTTATGCTTCAGTTTGCTACAATGTTTGTTACAGTTTGTTGTAACCCCAAAGTTTCAGGTTTTGGAATCTTATTCTTAAAATCACATGTTTATGGTATTTGAGTGATGGTACCTGTGGATGGTGATTGGGTCACCCAGGGGATGACTAAGATAGTGGATTTATGGGAGATGATGGGAGTAACTTGTTAGAAATCATGATGCCTGCTGTGTGTGGGTGGCTCACACTTGTAATCCTAGGTACTCAGGAGGCTGAGATATGAGGATTGCAGTTCAAAACCAGGCCAGGCAGGAAAAGTCTGTGAGACTCTTATTCCAATAAACAACTCAGAAAGCCATTAGTGCTGCTGTGGCTCAAGTGGTAGAGCACTATCCTTGAGCTGAAGAGCTGAGGGACAGTGCCCAGGCCCAGAGTTCAAACCCCACGACCTGCAGGCAGGTCAACCAAGGACTGTGGTATAATAGAAATAAGAGTTTAGGTCATGCCTTAGCTAAGAATCTTGATCATCATGTACTGTTTTTTTTTTATGTGCAGCCAAAAGTTATGATTTAGAAACTTAATCCTCAAATGCATGTGTTATTGGTGTTTGGAGCTGGGAATTTGGGCAGATAATTAAGATTAGATGAGGTCGCAATCCCACTTTTGGGCATTTACCCAAATGTTTACAAACAAGACCACACTAAAGCTACCAGCATAACTATGTTTATTTCAGCATTATTTACCATAGCTAAGATATGGAACCAACCCAGATGCCCCTCAGTAGATGAATGGATCAAGAAAATGTGGTATATATACACAATGGAATTCTATGCCTCCATCAGAAAGAATGATATTGCCCCATTTGTTAGGAAATGGAAAAACTTGGAAAAAATTATATTGAGTGAAGTAAGCCAGGCCCAAAGAAACATAGGTTCCATGGTTTCCCTTATTTGCAATATCTAGTAGATGTATGAGTCAAGCAGAAAAGGTCAGATAATGTAATGTCAGGAAAATGAACCCTTAGATATGTATTTTAATGTCTTTTTCTTTCATGCATGTGTTTCTAACGCATTTATAAGATTATCTCTTTGTTGCTTTGTATGTCCCTCCCCCACAGTATAACCCCTGCTTTCACTATATTTGATGTCAGTATAACTTGTGGAGGAGATGGGGAAAAACCAGTTGTTTAAGGATACAGGTGGACCTGTTGCAACAAAACGAGCTTTACAACGTTGGTGCGGGGGGGGGGGGGGGGGGGGGGGAATGGGGGAGAAGGAGAAGGATTGGGATTGGGGGGGAGGGGGGAGGCTGGGAAGGGATGTGAAGGGTAAACAAAGGAGGAGCCTGCAATGCTTGGTAAGAAATGTACGCATTATCCTGCCCATGTAATTGTAACCCCTCTGTACAGTATGTTCACAAATAAAATTAAATTAAATTAAAAAAAAGATTAGATGAGGTCATCAGAACAGATCTCATGAGGAGACTAGTCACTTTATAAGAATAAGAAGAGAAATTTGAACTAGCACAATTGCCATGTGATTCCCTCTGTCTTGTTATAATACCATAAAAAGCCCTCCACCAGATAATCAGCAGATATTGGGCTATGATCTTACAGTTCCACTCTCCGGAATCATGAATAAGCTTCTATTCATTACAGATTGCTTACACATTTATATTAAGTTATAGCAACAGAAAATGGACTAAGTCAAATAACTAAAATCATAGGATAATGTTTTTATGGAAATTGAGGAAGAAAAAAACGTCTATCATGGGTGTAGTTTTTATTCAAGGAAACATGTCATAAATTATTACATGTTAATAGGCAATCTTAGAAAAAAATTTACATTGCAATTTAAGATCCAAAGGTATTAATCATATTTATGGTTTTAAATCTTTTATCTTTTTAAATTTTACTCTATTGTAAAGATACTATACACAGGGGTTACATGAATAAGGTAATGAGTATATTTTGACAATTCCTATGTAGAAGTATTTTACTGTATATGAATTAATATTAATTTTTTACAAAATTTTAGACTCACAATGTAGTTCTCCTTATGATAAGATTGGTGGATTATGAGGCAAAATTTTCAAATTCTTGACACTTACATAATGGATTGATCAGAAGTCCAGCTGCTGTGAAATTTTAAGTGTATTTCCCTATGTAAAATAATTGTGAAATAACACCATTTACATATTATTTTTAACTTTAATTTTTACACCTCATAGTTTTCACATCAACAACAGAAGCTAATATTTTCAATATGATTTTTCTACCTATTTCTACTACTAATTTCTAATTAAACTGTGTCCTTTCATTGACACATGCATTAATCTTAGATATTACCAAAAAATAATATGTCTCCCCTTGACATGGTTCATGGGGTAGGGGCTTTTCCTCTGAAATATATCCATGAACTATTCAGCTGTCTCTTATTTTGCTTTTTGAATAAAATCACAAATAGTGTTTTGGAAGAAGCAAATTAGCTCAGGTACTGAGAGTGAGCACCTCATTAAAATGTTCCTAGGCAATAGGCACGCAGAAATGTCTCAAGTGTAAGTAGATGGTGCAGATGGGAAATTTGAATATGCATATATTCCAGACTTTATGTTGCTCTGCCCAACTTAAGCTACCATTGATTTGAGTTAATGCCAGAGCGTATCTGTCCTTCTCTACATGGCATAGTGTTCAGACTGAAATTATTCCTCTGTGCTGTAATATAGATGAAAAATTTGAATAGGATTTTTCCCCATGCTAGTCTTAATAACATAAAACTGAAGCATCCACGCTCATCATTACACCTAGGGAGACTAGGTGTTCTCAGTCTGGTAATCTCACTCAACATTACCCTGGTATCTCTTTTTAGCCCAAACAACATCTGATCTGACCATTGATCCGCATGGTTCCAAGCTCACAAATAAACTTAATGAGTTCTCTGCATTCTGGATCATGCCACATTTTAGTAAATTATCATCTTGTTACTTGTAGTCATTTCTAGCTTTCCAACAGCAATTAAACTCCAAACAAACTGGTATGCAAAAGTAAATTAGGTTCGGTCTTTTGACATACTGAATTTCCCAGAGTGATATAATTGTCTTCAAAACAAATAGATACAAGGTGGTGACATGAGTGTACCATACGTGAAACAATGTGGATTTAAGCTAACTTATTCATTTAGTTTGTTTGACAAAAGTGAACTTCATGCCTTTTTAAATTAAAAATGGAAATAATTTGGAGAATATTAATCTTCCATGAAAGAATTTACAATTACATTTTTCTTAATATAAAAGGAAACGTAAAATTAAACTGGATCTCTTAACATTTATTCTTCCATATAGTTCCACCAATTCCTACTTTAAATCAAAATGGTAATAGAATAGCATGTACAGTTTAGTTATACACAGGTTCCCATTTTTTAACAGTGCATGTAGCTACTGAATTGCAGTTTCCAAAGAAGTTTAATGTCATTTGCTACTCACCACTTTCCTCTGAATCTCATGCTTTTCTTAATTCTAATATAAGAACTTAAACTCCAGTCTCAAAGTTTAACAGATATCAAGATGCATTGTATTCATAAACTGCTTTGTTGAATGACAACTCCTTTGTACAACTACTTTAATGTAATAGAAAAAAGACCTCCTTTAATTCCTGTGAGAATCAGTGAGGCAAGAAATGAAGGTGAAGGCCTATAATGAATTGAAAAGGCCAAGTGAAGGTGGCTCAGGCCTATAATTTTAGCTAATCAGGAGGATAAGCCATGAAGAATCTTGGTTCAAATGCAACCTGGGAAGAAAATTGTGACATTTCATCTCCAATTAAGCAACAAAAAGCTGTGTTTGAGGCATGGCAGAGCCTCAAATGGCAGAGCACCAACTGTGATCAAAAATGCTGAGCCAGAGTGTATGAGTCCCAGATATCAAGTCCCAAGGAAGAAAGAATTGCAGCATGGGAGGGAAGAAGATTCATTTGCTCACAATTATGTATTGAAATTTATATCTTGCATTCATCTAACACTGGAGCATGAATGTAATTAGGACTGGTAGTTTGACATACATTAGAAAAATGTGAAGAGAATGACTCAACAATTCAGAATATCAAAAGAAGTATCTATAGTTATAAGAAGATGCTTATGTATGTGAACTGATTAAGATAATTTTTCAAAGCTTTGTACTTAAATAAAATCAAATGTTTTAATAAAAATATTTATACATGCATAGCAAATAACTAAGGTCTCAGGTATCTTCCCAAAACATAAGTAAAAGGAGGTCAAATCAAAAGGTCATCTACCTAGTAAGAGTCTTGAAAGTTGAAATTCAATTTCCCAATAAAAATACAATTGTAAGAAAATTCTCATTAAGTATTACAAGTTAGTTTCACTGAGAAATGGACTTTGAATAATAAATATGCTTGTTGTAAATATATGTAGTAGGATGAATATTTGTGAGAGAGGAGCAAGGAGGAAGGACTGGGTAGGGGAATAATTTGAATTGTGATGTAGTCACAACAAAGACCTCAGTTGATCCCATAGTGAGACCTGGAGCTAGAAATGTTTTCAGTTATCCAAAATTGAGGAAAGAGAGTCAGATCTTTATACCTTCACATTGACTAATCATTAGATGCAAGGTAATTTTAGGAAAGTTTAGTTTATATATTCTGTTAGTTTATGTAAGTGGTACAAAGCATAGGATTTTGTTACAATAGTTCCATACATACACATACTGTCTCGTGATCGTATTCACCCTCGCTATTAATCTTTCTTATCTCCCTTTACATCAAGACCCCTTTTCCTATCCTTAGTAGTCTCTCCTTTACTTTTATGACTCTGATTTTTATCTTTTCTGTAGATTCCACAAATGACAGAGAACATGGTTGTATTTGTCTTTGTGAGACTATGTCACCAAACATCATGATAGCCTTTCCATTCCTATCCCAGCAAATGACAAAATTTCATTCTCCTTAATGGCTGAGTAGAACACCATTGGGTTTATATACCACATTTTCTTTAGCCATTCATCTGTTGATGGACCTAGGCTGGTTCCATAATTTGATTATTGTGAATTATGTTTATATATATGTATATATGCATATATTACATATGTGTGAATATAATGTATATGTGTGCATACGTAAATACACATATATATGTGTGTGTGTATATATATGTATATGTGTGTATATATATGTGTGTGTGTGTGTGTGTGTGTGTGTGTGTGTGTGTGTGTGTGTGTGTGTGTGTGTGTGTGTATGACCAGAAGTGATATGGTTGAATGAGCACTTAGACTGATTCAGTATCCTGTCTTAGTATTGCTCCCATATGTATGAGTGTGCCAATATCTTGACTTGCATTTCTTTAGATATATGCCCAGCGGTGGTAAAGTAGTATTTTAAGGTATTTCTATCTCTAATATTTTAAAGGAATCTCCACACTTATTTCTGTAATGTTCATACTAACTTTGTCCCACCAATAGCGTATAAAAGTCCTGTTTCCTTCATATTCTTGCTACCATTTATTGTTTCCTTGATGACAGCCTTTCAAACTGGAATAGGATAGAATCTCAGTATTATTTTGATTTGCATTTTCTTCATATTTAAGGATGTTGAACTTTTCCTTGTATATTTATTAGCCATTTGCACTTTTGCTTTTGAAAACTTTGTTCATTTGGCATTCTATTAATTAGATTATTATGGTTTTGGGAGGAGGGGGGTTAAGCCCTTGTATATACAGTATATTAATCCTTTATCCAGTAAATGGCTATTTACTGGCTATTGTTTGTTGGTTACAAAGAATTTTACCATTCTGTTGGGTTCTTTAAATCTTGGTAATTGTTTCCTTTGATGTACAGAAGCTTTTAAATTTGATGCAATCTCATTTGTCAATTCTTTTTCTTATTTTCTGGGCAGTTGGATTTTCTTTTTTTTTCTTTTGAAAATACTGTACAGAGGGGTTACAATTATATGGGCAAGATAATGAGTACATTTCTTATCAAGCATTATAGCCTCCTCCTTTGTTTCCCCTTCCAATCCTCCCCCCAATCCTCCCTCCCCCTCACCAAAGTTGTAAAGTTTGTTTTCAACATAACAACTTGTACATCTCATTGGATTTTCTTTAGTAAAGCATTACTTATCCCTATAACTTCAGGTATTTTCCTATAGCAGCATCAAGGTTTTGAATCTGTGATCGATTTGGAATTGTTTTATGCAGAGTGAGAGATAAGGGTTTAGATTCAGACTTATACATATGAACATAATAATATAAGACAAAAACAGAATAAAGGACTATGACAAGATCATCCCAATCAATGCAGAAAAAGACTTTGACAGAATTCAACTGTCTTTTTCATTTAAAAAACCTAGATAAAACTAGAGACAGAGGGAACATACTTCAAGATAACAAAGGCTGTACTTAATAAACTTATAACCAACATCATCCTAAACTGGGAAAAAAAAATCATATACCTCAAGGCTAGGAAAAAGGAAAAGATACTCAATTTCTCTACTCTTCAATATAGTGCTGGAAATCCTTGTCAGAGCAATAAGATAGGAGAAAGAAATAAAATAGTAATAGGAAAGAAAGTTCAAATTAGGGGCTGAGAAGATGGCTCAGTGGTAGAGCGCTTGCCTTGCATGCATGACGCCCTGGGTTCGATTCCTCAGCACCACATAAGCAAAAAGAAAAAAGGCAGAAGTGGCACTGTGGCTCAAGTGGTAGAGCACTAGCTTCGAGCTGAAGAGCTGAGGGACAGCACCCAGGCCAAGTTCAAGCCCCACAACCAGACCCCCCCCCCAAAAAAAGAAAGAAAGTTCAAATTATCCCTATTTGAAGATGATATGATTTTATACTTAAAAAAATCAAAAGACTCCACCAAAATACTCTTAGATCTGATGAACACTTTAGCAAAGTAGCAGGATACAAAAAAAAAACATAAAAAAATGATTTCTCTATATGCCAATAATGAACAGGATAAGAAAGAAATCAGGAAAACTATCCCATTCATAATGCCTCAAAAATTTAATACCAATGAAGTAAATGATATCTATAGTGAAAACTATAAAATACTGTAGAAATAAGTAGAAAATACTAGAATCATTCTCATATTCATGGGAGAATTAATATTGTGAAAATGGCTAAACTATAAAACAATCTATAGGTTCTATCCCCATCAAAGTATCAATGTCAGTCCTCACAGAAAAAGAGAAATGATTCCCAAAACACATATGGAAATAAAAAAGACACTGAATAGCCAAAGCAATACTTAGCAAAATAAACAATGTTGGAATTACCACAATACCTGGCTTCAAATTATTCTACACAGAAATAGTAACAAAAACCAATATGGTACTGGCACAGAAACAGACAGGAACATAAATGGATGGAACAGAAGATCTATAAATAAGCCCAAATACCTATAGTCATGTTTTTTAGCAAAGGTGCCAATACCTACAGTGAAGAAAACAATTAACTCTTCAACAAATGGTATCAAAAATTATTTATAGACCAAATTTTTCCTTTTGCCTCATCAATTTTCAAATGCATAAAAATCAATAAAAATTAATTTCTGATGTTCTGTATCTTTCATTCGCCAAATTAATTTTACTGATATTATGATTCTAATTTATATGAAAGAGAATTATAAAATAAGCCAGAAAGAGCATGTCACTTGATGAAATTACTGTGCACTGACAGGACTTTTCATATTTGTACCTTCTTGTACCATCATGAATTTTTTTGGTTTAAATAATTATTTAATGCTGGTGGTTTATGCCTGTAATCCTAGCTACTCAGAAAGCTGAGATCTGAGAACAGAGAGTCAAAGCTAGCTTGAGTAGGAAAGTCCATGATATTCTTATCTCCAATTAACCAGTTAAAAGTCAGAAATGGAGCTGAGGCTCAAGTTGTACAGTGCCAGCCATAATTGGAAATAGCACCAAAGCCCTGGGTTTAAGCCCCAGGACTAGCACACAAAAAATTAATAGTCAAACTTTACATACTTCTAGATATTCTGAAAGTAGCAAAATTCTAACCAGTCAAATTCATTCAAAGTTTTATACAGCACACATTAATTAACTGTTATATATTCTTTGGAGACTGAAAACATTAGAACTCCATGGTAGACACAATGATAGCATTATCACGTTAGGTATTTGAGTTGACTAGTTAAAAATACAACTTAGCATATTAGAAAATAGGTAAAAGTAGTTTTTAAAAGATGAAGCAATTTTCTAAGTAAACAGCATACAAGTTTTTATATTATAGAATTAACTAATTCAAAGGTCTTCTGTGGATTTAGTCAATAACTAACAATTGCTTTTTCTATAACCATAGGTTCCTAGAGTTAAAATCATAAAACGATTTCACTATTACTTTCCTTTTTTGGGATTTACAATCATTTACTAAGGGCTTTGTTCAGAAGATCATTTTATTTGTGTTACTTAGGCAAGTTCCCCATCCCCTACAGGCTTTTAAATACCCAAGGACATTTTTTTTTACAACATTGCCGTTAATACAATGGGCATCCAAATAGCAAAAAATAAAAGCTTTCAAATCAGGTTTATTCATTCTTAAATAAATGTCAACACAATGTAGCATTCATTAACTCAATTTTATTATTAAATTATTCACAAAAATGGTTGCATTTAAAAATTGAATGATTTAGATACTCCCATTTAGGAAGGATTTCCAATATGTACAGGAATTGCAGTGTCATCACAACCAATAATAAATAGTTTGTAGGTACGTAGTTTTAAAGTAAAATTATAAAAAACAAACTTTTAAATATTAGAATAGAGCCCAAAATACCCATAAAGTGATACTACATATATGTGCAAACCACTGCTTTATTTACTTGAACTAGATTATTTGAACCAATTATAATCACCTTGTTTGAAAACTTTTTTTTGGGTCAGTTGTGGGGCTTGAACTCACAACCTGGGCCCTGTCCCTGAGCCTCTTTGTGCTCAAGGCTAGAGCTCTTGAGTTACTTCGGGTTTCAGAGTGTCTAATTGGAGATAAGAGTCTCATGGACTTTCCTCCCCAGGTTGTCTTTGAACTGTGATCCTCAGATCTCAGCCTCCTTAGTAGCTAGGATTACAGGCAGAGCCACCAGCACCCAGTAGAAAAATATTTTTTGAGCACCTACTAAAATGACTGAATTCTTTTCATGTCTAAATTAATTTTCATAATTACCTTTCAATTTAAATGTGCAGCAAGTTATTCATTATCTACTCTGTGCCTGAAACTGTGCTATTCTGATGCATAAATACAATAGCTATTCCCCTTGTTTTCAAGGAACTCAAAGATCAATAAGAATTTTAGGTAAGTAAACAAAATATATGTGAGGGTTATGGTGTGTGCTACTACAGAGGAAAGCGTGATAGTCAATAAAATTATCTAGGAATGAAATTGATTCTAGATTTGGTGGTAGACACTTCTAAAATTGAGATCACTGTGATAAATTGCTATCAGCCAGGGAAAGCAGGGAAGGGGTTCAAAATTTCGAAGAAGAAAAAACTTGTGTCAAACATCAAAGGCAAGAAAGCCAATGACACATGAAAACAATTGAATGATAGCAGCAAAGTGTGCCACTGTGACTTCTAAATAGATATGGGAATGTTAGCTGTGTGGTGCAAGAAAAACAGCAATATGTGACAACTAATCAAAATACATTTACATCAACAAATGACTTTGATCTGACAGGAACAAAACCTGTTAAAAGAATAACTGTCAAAGTGTGCAATAGGCAAATGGGTTTCTTTATCACTAAACTAACATCTCCATCCATATCCCAAAATTTATTCTTTCTCCATGTATCAGCTGTTGTATAAACATGACCTTTAAAAGAAGCAACGTGGCTAAGGATTTAAAAACTCATTCTGTGGAACAAGGCTACAGCTGTATCATCAGTATGAAAGTGAATGGCCCATGAAGAGACACTAACATAAGCTGTTATCCATATTGTGCCTTCAGGAGAATTATATGACCTTCCCAAAGTAATTCAAGACTGGAAATGTTCTAAGGAGACAACATATAGTGTAAATTGACAAAGCACATTATCCAAGACTGCAGGGTCCACATGTACTAGACTCTCCATATCCATGGATTCCAAATCTGCAAGATTTTTCTTGTTATTATTCTCTAAGCAATGCACATGAAACTATAGCATTTACACTGTTGTACTATTTATTATTAAGCAATACATATTATTTTCAGTATATGGGAAGATATATATTGTTTATAGGCAAATGCTATGGCATTTTATAGAAGATACTTGAGCATCCACAGATTTTGAGTCTTCTGGGGATCCTGGAAGCAATGTCCTACAGTTGTAGATATACACATATAATTTATGAAAATACTTGATATTGAGATCTAAGAGGCAGATTTTACTGTAATTACAGGTATGAGCATAGTAATTTGAGACCGTTGGGAGACAGTTCTCCATGAGTCTATCATGTTGCTGTATGTCTTGTGAGCAGAGACACTGCCTGACTTTGTTATAGAATATCTTTCCAAAGGCAAACAGCCCCAGAAGACAGTTTTCTCTTCTAGAGAAAAAAGAAGGGCCATTTACTGTCCAGTGTCAAAATGATAGTGTTCGTCTAGAGCAAGTTAGGGCAGGTTTGATTGCATCGCCTTATAAGCAAGCAACTGAAGTGCCCTTAGCTTGATCAATTTCAGCATGTGAGCTACTATGTGTTACTCCTGTAGGGGATGACTATAGGGAACTGAGCATGAAGCTTATTCTACTTAATGTGTTGAAAGCAACAAAGTGCATCTTTGCACAAAGCTCCTGTCTGTATGTCTGCGGTCAACATCATTGAAATTGAGGTTGACCTATTTGTTAATGTGCAAGTAAGGTAAAATCTCAGACCTTTCAACATTTCTGACAGTAACTTTTAATTATTCATATAATTTGATCATGATTCTCCATTGCTAAGATCTTTTGCTCAGTTTGAATGGGTTAAGTCTGCCTGAGCTGAGCTTTATGATGTTTAAATTTATAAATGACACTTATTTAATAAGATTATATGTTCATCATCATGATACAAATTTATTTCTACCTAGAAATAATTCATAATTAATAGCAATTTGTAAATTGTTGGTTTACCAAGACCTTTTTGTAATATGGGAAAGGATTTTGTTAGCTAGATGGATTCTTAGGCTCAAATACCAGAACAATTTATTTGGGGAATCTTGAGATTATAACATGACGGTATGTTGTCATTTAGTACTGATAATAATGTTCTTTTTGATTACGCTCTAATCTTCTTTTCATCTTTACTTGTGGTGTCTTAACTAGACTGGACAAATATCTGACTATTAATATTTTGAGAGAGAAAGTTTGGGTTTACATAATCTCTATAGTTATTTTTATTTATTTCTCTCTGTTCTACTGAAGTGGACCCTGAGATGGGGCTCAAGCTGGTATGGTTCCATTTTGAGCTTTGCCTTGTTTTAGAGATTTTAAACTCCTTTTTTGAAGCGTAGTGAATAAAAACCTTTAAACTATGTTCAAACTAGAAAAACAACCTTAATCACAGGGCCATATCTTGGATCCAACAGGCCTAGATTCCGGAATGAAAAAATGCATCTGGTCCCCCTCCCCTTAACAACCTAACTCACCCTTGATTGTTCAATTAAAGACTGACCAATAAAGTAGATGGGTTGCAATGTTGCTCAACTGGCAATACCACCAGCTTACAGTAAACCCTACCTTTTGCACTCCAAATTTGTGCGCCAATTCAAACCAAAATGAAAGGATAGTTTAAACAAGTAGTGTAAGACAGACTGTAACTCCATTGGCCACCTGCATGCGGCCTAACATGACTATGCAATCCTTTGTGTGTGTTGCCAACCCATTGGTCACCTGTGCGTGGCCAGGCTTGACCACATGGATTTTACCTTTAAAAACCCTAGCTTGTGGGCCTCTCAGCTCTCGAGCCTGTGCTGCAGCCCTGGCGGGTCAGCATAGGAATCTTCTCAATAAAGTTACTTCTTTGTTAACAACTTTGTTGTGGTGGGCTCTGTCACTCTGGACAACTAGATGGGCTTGCCTGCCTGAGTAGAGGTCTTCCGACTACACTACCTTTTCTGCATAAATGCTCTCTTTTTGTTTCTTTGTGTTGCTATAGCAGCATACTCAGTAGGTAACAGGAATTTATAAGAGAAGTAAATGCTTTCTGCATCATTGCATGGTGGAAGTCAGTAGGGCAAGAGAGTACAGAAGAGCCGTGAGCAGGAGGAGCCAAACTCTAACCCATTCATAAAGGTAGTGTTCTTAGGACACTCTTCACTCTTACTAGGCCCACCTTATAGCAATGTTTATTTCAGTTGATATTTCCAATACATGAACTTCAGAGTATATACTCAAACTCTTACAATGAATCTCCATGGTGAAGAAACTATCTTTATACAAAAGAAGGTGTAACTTTTCCTTCTACAACAGAAGATAAGAATGGACTATCATTCATGTAAGTATACACATGCAGGAAAAGATGTTAAGTCTACTCCCATTTGATAGTGTAGCTTGTGTAAGTAAAGTAAGAGTGACATTCCATGTTGAGTATAATGGAGCATATGAGATATAGGTATATAGATATATATATATGAAATTTGAAAGAATGATACTAGCTAGAAGTTTCAAAAAGTTACTAATCCTTACCAAAAGAGATATTTCTCAGTCTGAAGACTAAAATTGGTTATATAGATGTATTTACTAATATATGTTAGAATTCTCTTATCTGTTTTTAAAATACAGTCTTTCCATTTATTTAAAATAAAGGTGCCCCAGCTCACAGAGTTGCAAGAAGTAACAGCAAATACAAGAGCTATTACATGTTCAGTCATTATGAGGCTCATGATGTTTCCAGGTTTTCTATCACCTAAATTGATGGGTGACCTTGCACAGATCATTCAACTTCTCTGCTACAAATGTCATTGGTGATTTGGGAGTAATATTGCAAATGTTGGAAAAATGTAAGGCTTCATAAAACTCTCATTCTCTAATGAAAGGATTATATCTTTATAAAGTGTTTTAGCACTGTGAGAGCTGAAAATTGTTTCTTAGCACTTCTTTGGCATAATGTATTCTAGAGTACTAAAGAACTTTAATATTCCGTTTCTCTCCCTTTATGGCTTAGACATGAGAAGATCATATATTTTTTTTCCAAACTGAGATACCACTGATAATGAAAGAGGGCAAAAACAACCTAAATGCCCATTAAACAGTCACTATATACATTTACTCCTTTATTGTTTGGGTGTATGCAGTATATTCTACAAAGCTCCAGGCCTTTTCTGGGAACCTCAGTGAATAATTGCAGTTATTGTCGCAGAGTTTATGACAATATGAAGGCCAATGTAAGGCATCTAAGGCCATATTACCAGGAACACAAATAGTGGAGTGATTTTATTACACTCTCCTCCCTCAATTCAAACATTAAAATGAGGCATTCATGCCATTGTTGAATCATGTACTCACCTCACTCTTCTCAGAAAAATGCCTGACCTATATCAATATATTCAGAACAATAACCAATGTTTTGTTCCTTTCATATGGAAAATTGGCGTGTTTGAGCTGTGGCTTATGAAAGTCACTTCATATTTCTGAGGCTCACACATCACAGGTAAAAATCCAAGTATTCTTTTTTTAATGTACTTATAATGTACTCTGATTTTATTCACCTTCTTTATTACTTTCCTATCTATCCTTCCTTTCCTTTTATTTTATTTTTTATTGTGAAAATACTGTACAGAGGGGTTACAATTACATGGGCAAGATAATGAGTACATTTCTTATCAAGCATTGTATTCTTTAAGCTCCTTTGCAGCTCTGATAATGTTGGGTTTTATGACCTTTTATGTACAGAAATGAGGAAAGAATCATGTGCTGTCTTAGCTTGCAAACTAGGATAAAAGCATTGTTTTTCTTACTGTCTTTCCTCTTCCTCCAATATACATACAGACACATTCACACAACCACATACACACACACACACACACACACACACACACACACACACACACTCATATAGATAAGGAGAAGTGAGGAGAACAAGTAAAGGCAGCAGAAATTGATAAGGAGGTCAACTGCTACATAAAGTGGAGGGAGGAAAGAGAAGTCAGAAGGAGGAGGAGGAAGATGAAGCCCACCAATGGCTGGTATTATTACACATACTCATGATTGCTAGCCATGATTATGGGCTGTGAAGTCAAGAAAAGAAAAGTCACTTCCATTTTACATTTTCAACCTGCAAAACTGTGTAATAATGTGTAATCAGTCAATAATTTGCAAGATCATTAAACTCCTACAATAGAAGGAAAGAAATCATTAATTCTCACATATGTTCAAAGTGACAAGTCTCAAAAAGAATTTTAAGAAAAGCCTGTTTCTAGGTCCTAAAATCCCTGGACCCAAGTTGAAAAGATAATTCTCTAAGATTATTCTCCCAGGATCACAAATGCGCAAGGGCAATTGGAGTTATAGATTTGCTCAGGACAAAAAGATCTTATTTCTTTTCCACAAATCCAGCTTCCAGATGAACATGTATAGAATAATATGATTTTGTCAGAATGAGCTTATTTCATTACCTAAATCTAGGCTTATTTTTCACTATTGTTTAATTAGAGCCAATAAATGCAGTCTTCATTCTTCAGAAACTGATGACTATCTCTGTGTTGAAGTATACTCATTAGGAGGCAGGAGAGTGGACATAGAGCAGAGTAGGAAGGGAAGGAATATAAATTCTTCAGTCTGTACTGAATAAAAGGATAATGTATCAAAAAATCACTCAAATTAAGTATCAAATTACCTGTACATTATATCTGGGTTATTCATTTACTTAACAAGCATTTCTTTTGCAGTGAATATTCACCACACTCTGTGATAAGGAAGTAAAAGAGAATGGAGTTTGAATAGCGCATAGAATGCATGGAATGGGGTGGGGAAGTAACTGGAAATGTAAGTAGGATTAACTCGTGACAAACTTGTAAACCATTGAAGGAATTAAGAGATTATCCTGAAATACAGAACAGGTACTACTGAATGATCTTTAAGGAAATAATTATTTTATAAAGTGACAGTTATTTTCATATATTTAAAAATATCATTCTGATTAGTGTGTAGAGGATGGAAAGGGGAAAGTATTATTTTATTCTAGGGGACCAATAGCAGATAATTGCAATATTAGGAATAAGAGATAATTGGTGGCCTAAGCTGGATCCCACAGATCTTGCTGACATAGTACAATGAGAGGTAGGGAGCAGGTAATAGAGAAGAAACAATATAATATGATCATTAGGTTTTTGACTCTGTCAACTGGATTAATCCTAGTATCACATTCTAAAACTGCATACACTGCAATAAAAGGAGCACCTTCTTAGTTGTGGCATCAAGAAACAAAGATTATTTACTTACTGGGTATGTTTATCCTCAGGTATCTGTGGGAAAATGAAATATATTGAGTAGACATTTGAACAACAAAAGTTTAGAATTTAAAAACCTATATTTTGAGATTATTAACAGAGGAGTCACAATTTAAGAGTAGGCAAGATTACAGCTAGAAAAGTTTGAGGAGACAAAAATATAAGAGGCTAGGATATGATCTTGAAAAATACCACTTACCTAATGTAGAAAAGAAAAGAAACCATAAAAGAAGCTGAGAAAGCCGGGCACCAGTGGCTCACGCCTGTAATCTTAGCTACTCAGGAGGCTGAGATCTGAGGATGGCGGCTCAAAGCCAGCCCGGGCAGGAAAATACGTGAAACTCTTATCTCCAATAAACCACCAAAAAACTAGAAGTGGCACTGTAGCTCAAGTGGTAGAGAGCTAGCCTTGAGCTGAAGAGCACAGGGACAGCGCCCAGGGCCAGAGTTCAAGACCTACGACTGACCGAAAAAAAAAAAAAGAAGCTGAGAAAGAGCTTAGAGGAGTATCTGGTTAAGCGATATATTGTAAAAAAAAAAAAAAAAAAATCTGGAGAAAGGAACACTTAAGAAGAGTTGATCTAAGATTTCTGTCTTTAGGAAGGTCAATTTCTCTTTATTGAATTCACCTTCATCTATATAATAAACATATTGAGCTTGATAATCAGTAAAAATCTGCCTTGCGCTTGTATTTTATCCCTAGGAGATTTGAAAAATCTGTTTTGAATGATGGTAGGAAGAACCTTTCTCAGATGAGAACTTCAAGAATCATTAAGTCTTGTCATCAACCTAATCAAAGCCTTTCCATAATGCAGTAATATCTATAACATACTGATAACATACTAAGATTATTAAAGAAGACCTAGTAAATTGATAGCAAATATAAAAGGAAGCAAATAAAATAACGATTATTTCCTGAAATCTAACAGGCAAGTACTGTTCTCATTTTCTTTTTACTTTAACAGAAAATCTTCAAAGTAGAAATTAGTATCCATATCTTAGAGTACAAAACCAAACCTCAGACAAAATATTGCCAAATTTTACAATATTAGTGTGTGGGGCAATTGACCCACAGGATTTCATAACAAGATTTTAAGCCATGATTCCAGCTGTTTCCACAATTCTGAGGCTATATCACAGAAAGTGCCTTCTTAACACCACTGTCACTTCTTTTATGCAAGCTATAAATTCCTTTAACCTACTGTTGTTTGAGAGACAGTTCAATTTTCTAATAAAAAAGGAAAGCCAGGTCTTTCCATTTTTTTTTACAAATAGTATAATATTCTTTCTATTAGATGAGTAAAATTACATTGTGTGTATATACCATATTTTTTCAATCCAGTTTCCACTGAGGGGCATTTGGACTGATTCCATACCTTGGCATCAATGCACAATAATGCAATGAACATGGTTGTGCTGGTGGTTTTACTGCATCCTAGTCTGTAATCTTTTGGGTAAATGCTTAGTAGTGGAATTGCTGGATAATAGGGTAGTTCAATGTTTAATTATTTTGAAGAACCTCAACACTTTTCAGTGTAGTTGAACAATATTACATTTCCACCAATAGTATATTAGAGCTTCCTTTTGGCTGTATCCTCATCAGCATCTGTTATTGTTTATTTTCATCATATTGGTCATTCTAACTAGGATAAGGGGGAATCTAAATATAGTTTTGATTTGCATTTCCTTTATTGCCAGAGATATTGACCATTTCTTAAATTGTCTACTGGCCATTTTTATTTCTTCTTTTGAAAACACTTTAGCACATTAGGCCATTTATTAATTGCTGTTTTTTGTGAGGATCTAATATTTTAAATTCTCTGTATATTCTGGATATTAGGTCATTGTCTGGTGTGTTATTGTCAAAAAATCTTCTCCCATTCTGTAGGCTATCTTCATGTTAAGTGAAGTAAGTCAGGCCTGAAAGACAAAAATTGTATCTTTTCCCTTATTTGTGATGATATACAAGTGTATATATATTGGTCCATATATATATATATATATATATACATATGTATATATATATATATATACACACACATATATATGGAGATCTCAAATAGTGTAATTCCTTAGAAAAGCAAAATCAAATTTAGCAAAATAAAACACCAGAAAGTGGATAATCAAGAAGGGTGGAGTAGTACCAAGAGGAAAGGAGTAGGAGAGAGAAGAGAGAGGATGCAGAAAAGAATCCAGTGTTGAAAAGAGTGACATTGATCAAGATGTGTTATATTCAAAAGCTTCATTGTTAAGTGGCAACTCCTTTGTACAACTACTTAGGTAATAAAAAGTTACAAATAAAAATATAAATATAGCAAAGCTAGTAAAAAATATAATGTTTTCTTAATATATTTGCAGGCCAAATTGCTCTTTTAAAAAATCCACAGGAGTTAATTAACCTAACAGAAAGGAAAGGCATAAACAATAAGAGAGGTATCATCTTCCAAAGATTTCAATAGCCAGGCTCATGAACCTTCTCCAGAATTTATTGTCATATTTTTTTTGCTGATCCTGAGTCTTGAACTCTGGGCCTGGGCACTGTCCCTGAGTTTCTTTAGCTCAAAGCTGGTGCTCTGCCACTTGATCCACAGCTTCACTTCCAGGTTTTTGGTAATTTCTTGGATGTAAAAGTCTCACAGACTTTCCTGCCCAGGCTGGCTTCAACCCACAATACTCGGATCTCAGCCTCCTAAGCATCTGGGATTACAGGTTTGAGCCACAGACACTGCTTTATTTGCTTTATTTGAAGGGTTTTTCCTCCCAAATCCCTTCTCAAACTCTAGCTAAACTTCCTATATAGTTGGGCTCAGTGAAGCAAGGGTGGACATGGATAAAAAGGAAAAGGTAAGAACAGTCCACATACCCTACAAAGGCACTCAAGTAGACATTGATCAAGACATATTGTGTTCATTAACTGCTTTGTTAAATGGCAACTCCTTTGTACAAGTGCTTAAAGATAATAATAAAAAAGTAAGGAAGATTATGCATAAAACAATTGCCTAACAAACAAGTGTGTGTGTGTGTGTGTGTGTGTGTGTGTGTGTGTTGGTACAAAGGACTTATTGGAAGAAAAATGTGACTTTCATTGTTTTATGCACCTCCCCAAATGGTAGAATTTTCTGTGACACTACATTTTCTTTTTGGTTTTCATCTTTTTTACTTTAAAAGACAAAACAATTCAAAGCCATATTTACCATTTCAAAATTCTGTTCATTCAACCCAATTTGATTGGATTATCTATCTTCTGAGTGACTACAGGGGCATCTTTTGCTCAACAATTTTGTATTAGACATCTCTGGAAATGTTAACTTCTCTACAATAAAAACAACCATGCCATGTCGGAAGATGGGACGTTTGCAATTTGTACTATGAATCCATTCACCATTGACCATAACAAGTGATCAAAGATGGACCCAGACCCGAGCTAAATCAATCAATTACTCTCTCCTGATTATTTGAATTTGATATTCAGAGGTGTTGGTCCTAACATTTCTTGAACTGAGAATATGCAGGCCCCAAATCAGTACTTTGATTATCTTGTTCAAGGATGGAGAAAATGAAAGTCTGAAAAGAAACCATAAAATGGGAACATACACTCATAAGAAAGCCTGCAAAGTATGTCAAGATAGTTCAACAGAGAAAACAGCAGAAGATTAAGAATTAGAGAGATTTCTGCATTTCCTGAACATATGCATGCTATTCTTGTTTCCATTCTTTGAACTTGATTTTTTAGAACAATCTTCCTCACTTTGGCTTTTTGTCTTTTTTTTTTCTTGTTAGTCATGGGGCTTGAACTCAGGCCTGGGTGCTGTCTCTAAGCTTTTTAGCTCAATGCTAATACTCTACCACTTTGAGCCAGAGCCACTTCTTGTCATTTTTAATCTAACACTCTTTGGCTAAGATAAAAATTTTTCTTCTTGGTCTATCCCAGTACAAAAACAATATGAATTAAAATGGAGGATAATAGATTATTTGTTTGTGCTCGTAATGTGACTTAACCTCAAAGCCTGTACACTGTCCCCTTAGCTTTTTCTTGAGCCACAGTTATACTTCTGCCCTTTTGGTTATTTGGAGATAAGAGTCTCATGCACTTTCCAGCCCAGACTGGCTTTGAACTGTAATCCTCAGATCTCAGCCTCTTGAATAGCTAGGATTACAGCTGTGAGCAACTGGGACCTTGCGTACTTAGACAGAAGTAGAACCAAAGGAGTTGATCTCAAATCTCATTACAACCTGTATTTCATAATACTGATTTGCACTGTGTAATTAACAATGGTCTTTGTCTATTTTCTCTTTTGACTTGTGGGCTTGAATATAAGCAAAAATGTAAGTTACCTACTTGGTACTTTCATTCCCCCTAAAACTGGTACTTCTATTTTATGGATCTATCAGAGCATTCTCAAGGAGACAGGAAGTAGAAATTCTTTTTATGGCCCACAGAACCCAGGAGGTCAAAATGAAAAAAACCACTATTGTCTTTGTCAAGGTCTTATTTCATTTCTGGAACTTATTATTAAAACTAGCTATTCAGGTGGTTGAAATCTGAGGATCATAGTTCAAAGCCAGCCAAGGTAGGAATGTCTGTGATACTCATCTCCAATTAACCACCAAAAATCTGGAAGTAGAACTGTGTTTCAAGTGTAGAATGCAAGCCTTGAGCAAAAAAGAAGCTACCAGGCTTTAAGTTCAAGCCCCATGAATGTCACATGTGTGAATGTGCATGCGCGCACACGTACACACACACATACACACACACACAATCTTGAATTCTGTACCTGAAGTGTAGCTCAGAGGTAGAATGCTTGCCTTATATGCTTGAAATCCTGAGTTCAATTGCCAGAACCTCAAAAACAAAATAAGTTCTGAGTGCTAATGGCTTATGCCTGTAATTATAGGTACTAAGGGGATAAGATCTGGGGATGGTGATTCAAAGGCAGACCAGGCAGAAAAGTTTCAGATACTCCATCTCCAATTAAACAGCTCTGAGTAAGAAGTTCCAGCTCCTGAATTAAAAGTCAAAAACAATAACCTATTTAGACCTTCTGGAAATGGAAATATAATTTTCTCAAATATAAATAGTTAGAACATTCCTCCAACTTTTAAAATATATTTTATAGTCTCCTTTTGGGTGACTCAGATTTTGATGTGATTATTTATGTTTAGAATTATGATGTTAACTTTCTTTTTTGGGGGGGGGTCTGGTCTTGGGGCCTGAACTCTGGGCCTGGGCGCTGTCCCTCAGCTCTTCAGCTCAAGGCTAGCGCTCTACCACTTGAGCCACAGTGCCATTTCCGGCTTTTTTCTTTTTGCTTATGTGGTGTTGAGGAATCGAACCCAGGGCCTCAGGCATGCAAAGCAAGCACTCTACCACTGAGCCACCTTCCCAGCCCCACTTTCTTCTTTTTAATAAGTTTTTTATTGTGAAAATACTGTACAGAGGGGTTACAATTACATGGGCAAGATAATGAGTACATTTCCTATAGAGCATTGTTACCTCCTCCCTTGTTTTTCCCCTACCATCCCTGCCCTCTTATCTCCACGACTACACTCCCACCTCCTCCTTCTCCCCACACAACCCTGGCCAAAGTTGTAAAGTTCGTTTTTTGACATTGATGCTAACTTTCTATATGTATGCTTATCTCTCTTCTATGTAAAAGAATAACAAAAGAAAAATTTTACATTTTCCATAAAAGGTAGAACAAAAAACACAAAATATAATATATTCCTAAGTAAAGTTTCACTCTAGATTTACTGCCCTTCAAATCTTTAATCCCATGGTACTGCACTGAATATAGAAGCAACTAGTAAGATCTTAGCTCCTAGATACCAGGGATAATGTGATTTTGCTCCTAAACCAGACACAATACTGACCTATACTGGCTGATTTGTCTATTTACCACTTCATGTGCTTGAAATAATGGTGTCATGGTGATTGGTGACACATGGAATAACCCATTGAAATTGATAATGATGGACAAAGGAATGACTTCTTCCTCCTTTGCTTTTTTTTTAAACCATTCAAATGGGACACAAAATAAAATAATGGAAATAATTCAAGTCTGCAAGAGAAAACAGAGGAGACTGCACCACATCTGCAGGAGGCTGACTCATTCATGTCAATCTGTGAGGTGTGTTAAAAGCAAATGTCTGAAATAATCATTTTATCTTTCAATCTGTCCCTCAGTGGGGAACTTCACCTATTTGTGGTGAATTCTCATTTCCCCAGTGACATTCTTCAATCAGACTGTTACTTCTCTCTGCCTACATTTTTCTATCAGGAATCTACAGAATGTATTTAGTGCATCTCCCTCTGCCCTAGTCAATTTTATTTAGTATTTCATTTGTTGTTTCTATATTTAACTCTTCCCAAATGTCATTTTATTTACATATGTCATTTTTGTATCTGAAGAAGCCTATCAAAATCCTTCCCTCCACTTCTTCCTATGACTGCATCTTGCCCTTACTTTATCATTCCATTTTATTTCCAATGATAACCTTTATCATTCTTTTTTTATGATTTCATTATCACACCAATTTTCATCTGCATTCCAAATGTTCCTGTTGCTACCAAGAGATTGCCTACCATTCTTCCAGTATTGTGATCACTATGCAAAGAAGCTGGTGTTTGTCAGATTCCATGTATTTCAGTTATGTCATTCCATTGAAGGACCATAGCTCCTGACACAGGTACTGGAACACTTATTTTTTAGAAAAGGAACTAATTCTGGGCACTAGTGGTTCATGCCTGTAATCCTAGTTACTCAGGAGGCTGAGATCTGATATCTCGCGATCGTGATTTGAAGTCAATACTTGCAAGAAAGTCCCTTGGAACTGTGGCTCAAAGTGATAGAGTGTTAACCTTGAGCAAAAAAAGCTCAAGACAGTACCCAGTCCTCGAGTTCAAGCCCCACAACCAACAAAAAAGGAGAGCTAAGATTCAAGGAAGGGATAAATATTAAATGAATTAAATCTGTTTCCAAATCTACTGACCTTCCATTCTACTCTGATATTACGCCTTAAATTGGGAAGTATGGAAATGAGTAAAAAAAATCAAATCCTTTCCTCAACACATCTTCCTTTCCAAGTAAACTTGGTTAAGAAGAGAAGATCATGAATGTAATATTCTTTCTTTAATAATGCAAATCTTTCCATGGATTAAAAACTCTGGAAATAAACTCAAGAATTCTTATTTATTTTAATTTGGAAGCACCAAATATACCTGAGTAAAATAAAAATGCATTAACTACATTTTAAATGCAAAAATAAAATGAATTTATTTTCAATGTAATTATTTTACATCTAAAATGTAAATGAGGATTGAATGAGCTATTGAAGGGTCATTTGAGCTTGAGTTCTCTGTAACGTATTTCTGTCATTTTGTTATATGGAGAGTGTGCACAGCTGCTCTGTACCACAGAAATTCCTGCTTCCCTGCTTTCTTAGTCAATTTTGTGGCTTTATGACAGAATATCATAGAATGGCCAATTTATAATGAACAGAAATTTATCAGTTATGGAGAATGGGAAGTCCAAGATTGAGGAGCTACCATCTGGCCATGGCTTCCTTGCTACCTCAGCTCATGGTAAAGGGCTAACATGTTGTAGGTTGAGAAGATTCATCTCTATTGTCGGTTTTTTTGTTTGTTTTGTTGGTCATGAGGCTTGAACTCTGGGCTTGCGTGCTGTCCCTCAGCTCTTCAGCTCAAGGCTAGCACTTTACCACTTGAGTCACAGCACCACTTCCGGTTTGCTGGTGGTTAATTGGAGATAAAGAATCTCACAGACTCTCCTGCCAGAGCTGGCTTTGAACTGTGATTCTCAGATCTCAGCCACCTGAGTAGCTAGGATTACAGGTGTGAGCCATCGGTGCCCTGCAGATTCATTCTTTTCTAAGGAGAAAATTCACACATAGCAGTTTTAATCCATAAGGACAGAGTTCCTGTGGCCTAACCATATCTTATTGGTCTCACCTCTTACCAGTATTGCAAAGCTGATTAAATTTCAACTTGAATTTGGGAGGGACAAACATTCAAACCATGGCATCTGCAATACTACTCATATGTGGCATCAAGAACAGATTGACCTTCATAAAGGAAAGAAATGGTCTAACATGTCTTTTTTGCAAACTTTACCTTGGATTTCAAACATTTTTTTTCTAATAACAGCTTTCGACTTAATCTCTTCATAAGCCCTTCCAGTTCAACTCTAACTTTGAAAAAGATCAATTTTTCTTTCCCTTTTCAACTATTACAATGACAGTTTTCTCTGTTTACTGTATAGTATGCATCCTCACTCTCAATAATGAATAAGCTTGTTGAGAAATCTATAAAGCCTCTCAGAATCATGATCTTATTTGGAACAAAAATGGTGTCATTTTTCTACATGTCCTACATTTCCATTTTCTCTACCTATACGTCATTCTATAATTTTTTTAAAAATATTTCATTCCTTTCTACTAAAAAGCATAAATAAGATAGTTTAAAAAATGAGCATCTTAATATTAATTCACTTAATTGGTAACTTGAATAATGTTCATTAAGTTCTAAAATTCTAAAGGTAGAACACACTTACGCTCATTTTGAATAGCCTGCAAATAACTGTTGCAATTCATCTCCTGTTATCTATGTTTCTATAATAGGATACACACCTAATTCCCTAAAAATTACTACTTCAAATTACTACATCGTATTTTCAGACAGCAGATTTTTATGATCTTGCTTAATGAAATTAAATATTTTAGCATTCCTTTAAATTATAGAGAGTGTGATATTACCTATACTTGTTTAACTAAAGCTATGAAGCATTTTGATTATAGGTATGAATAACTAAAGTTAGAAATATTGTCATTTCAGAAGAGTAGGAAATAAAAATGCAGGTGGAAACCTTTACCTATGGGCCTAAAGAAACAAGAGTTATATTTTCAGACCAATTTGTGGATTAAAACAACATTCATAGCAGTGAATCAGACAAAAAGTGAATTGCTGTCTTCCAGTTCCTTCTACCTGTTGGTAGGGGATTCTAGTTCCTACCTCTGATTCAAACTCTACTGCATATACCAGAATAATTGTCTCTCTACATGCTAGCACTTGCTTTCATTACATGGGTCTAAAGTCATATTTCTTCTTTTCTGTCTTTTAAATTTTGATAAAATCCTCCTAGCTTGCTTAACCAGTTTCTCATCATCACTTCTCTCCATTCCATTTTTTCATCCCTGATATATTTTTGTCTAGATAAAACACTACAAAGACATCCATCCTTTAGCCACACAAAAATGATTCATGTTGCAATCACAATGATTTGTACAAGGAATCAGTCTCATCGCAATTTAGGAGTCAGGCTTAAACAAAAAGTCCTGTTGGGTAGTTCTTCTGTGCAATTTTCAAAAAATATTAATGAAAGTATTGTAATACTATATGTCACTGTTTTTAAAAAAAAACTGTAGAGATTACTCTGATTTGTAAGTAAAATGAGACACTGCTCTATCAAATGTTGTTTCCAGGTAAGGCAATAGTAGCCTGTAATCCTAGCTATTCAGGCGGCTGAAACTTAGAGGACTGAGGTTTGAAGGTAGCCCAAGGCAAAAAAGAGAGTCCATGAGACTGTATTTCCAAAATAATCAGCAAAAATTTGGGCTTGGGAAATGGCTCAATGATGGTAAGGTGCCAGCCTAGTAAGTGGGAAGACCTGACTTCAAACCCTAGTACTTCTGAAACACAAGACAAACAAGCAAAAGAAACAAATTGTGTCCATTAGCTCTTTCAATAGGGCTAGTACAAACTCTTACAGAGCAAAAGAAGAAAGGTAAGGATTTTGCTGATTTAATCCTTTCTGAAATGTATGCTGTTGTGGGTCCTTTTTTAGGGATGCATATTTTGTTTAGTTTTATTAAATTAGTCTCAAATGTAATCACATTTATATCCTCCGAAGTTCAATGTTCTAGTCTCTATTGACTGATAATTTAAAAGTTATTTTCTGGATTTTCAATAATAAATGTTGAACTCATGCTGCCATCAAATCCCAGAAAAAAAATCTAAATGAAAAAATCTAAATGAGTTGGGAACAAGTTATAAACCATTACAGGTTCTAGGAAAGACAAATAAAAAGACTTTAGCTTACACTCAATAGATAATTTAGAGTGTTTTAAAATTAATAACAGAAGATTGCTTAAAAGTTTGAAAGTCAAATAAGAGCTAAATGTTGCACAAGTAATGAAGTACTCAGAATTCTAACTCAACATTTCAGGAAATAAAAGTCCCAGGCCAACCATTAGACAGTAACATTCACTGTGAATAAAATTCCTAGTCATTAAAGACTGAAAATATTTTATATAAAAGATATCATTAGAATATTTCTGTTTTGACCTTGGATCATCCTGTATAAAAATTAAATCAACATGCATTTATACAGTCCCCTTTATTTCGTTTCCATTTATATATGTACTTGTAGGCAGGTACAGAAAATGAAAAGAAAGCAGAGAGGTTATATATCTTTGCTAAATGTTACACAACAAATTTGTATTATAGCAAGTTAAAAATTGTGATTACTCCCTAAAACAGGAGGAAGATATCTCTTTAGTTTCCTCACCATCAAAGGACACTCCAACCATACCAAATAGGTGTTCGTAATGGGAAAGTAAGAACAAAGAAAAATAAAAGGAGGTTATAACGTTTTTATGGCTGGAAACTGGAGGACAATTTCATAGAGTGGAGGAGAAAATAGATGTAAGACTAGCTGAGATAAAAGAAAAGTGTCTGGGTGGCTCATGCCTCCAGCATGGTTCTGGCTCAAGTTCAGCCCAGGCAAAATTGTTTGTGAGACCACTTCTAATACACACATGAGCACAGTGTACATGCTTGCCATCCCAGCCATGAAAGGAAGCCTAAAATAGAGAGATCACAATCAAGGTACACACGTAGGAATGAAGCAAGGCCCTATCTCAAAAATAAACAGTACACAAAATAGCTGGAAGTGTGACTCAAAGTAGAGTACCTACCTAGCAAGCACAAGGCCTTGAGTTCAAACCCCAATATTGTAAAAAGAAAAAGAGGAAAAGAAAAAGGTATAGGGTAGAAAATAACAAAGAGAAGAATTTTAAGATACATTTTTGAGAATTATGTGTTCTTCTTATATGGTTCAGAAACAACAAAAGAAATTATTTTAAAAGATAAATTATTTTAAATGTATTCTAGATTACAGTTAGTAAGCTATAATCCATATGCACTAGTACAACACAATTTATCATGTGTTCATATTTTTTAAACTTTTATGAACATATTTTATTCCACAATAATTATTCCTTTTTATCATAATTAACTCTGTATCATAGAAGAATATCCACACACACACACACCAGAATTTCAAAAAATAAAGAAAATCTTTACTGATCTCTGCAGCTAAAATATAAAGAAATTTTAGTAAGATGACTAATTAGAATCCAGTGTTGAAGCAATGGGAGACATATTAGGAAGAGAGAAAAAACTCACAATGAATGTTTTAGTACATTTGAATAATCCAACAATGCCTGTGAAATATAAGCAATAGTTTGGTTACAAATATGCATATGAAAAGTATATGCAGGCCAGGAGATAATGGCTCCTAACTGTTCAGGAGGCTGAGATCTGAGGACAGTAGTTCAAAGCCACTCCAGGCAGAAAAGTCCTTGAGACTCTTATCCCCAATAAACTATTCAGAAAAAAGTAAAAGCCAGAAATGGCATTGTGGCTCAAAGTGGTAGAGCACTAGCCTTGAGCAAACATCCAGGTC
This sequence comes from Dipodomys spectabilis, assembly GCF_019054845.1. Classification (NCBI taxonomy): domain Eukaryota; kingdom Metazoa; phylum Chordata; class Mammalia; order Rodentia; family Heteromyidae; genus Dipodomys; species Dipodomys spectabilis. Next base: position 1,739,226 of record NW_024871030.1, on the reverse strand, counting down.
CTGAGTTCAAGCCCCATGACCAACAATATAAAAAGTATATGCTCTATTTTTCTTTAGCAGGCATGTTTACCATTTTTTAATGTCACAAGTGTTTGATAACTTATGAAAGCTGTAAGTCTTTTATCATATCCATATATGTACTCTCAATCTGGCACCTCTCTAACCATATGTAGATTCAAATTGTTAGCACAATCTTGGCTCTTAGTACTTTTCCTTCCTCCATGTGCATACTCTTCAGTCCCATTTTTAATAGAACACATAATGACCTTATAGTTGTGCAATATTTTATTCTATTTAGAATGCTCTCTCCTGAGGTTTCAATACCTATCTGGCAAAGCTTTCTTTGACTGGCTTGCTCAAAGAACTCCTATAATAGCACATTGCATATATGTTATTCCACACACAATACATTAGATGGCACTTTGATAATTACATATTTTTCTCTCTTCCCTTTTCCATTTTTCAAGTGGGAACCACAAAACATAAATGTCATACCATCGTTATTTGAATTATCATCAAAATACGCAGTAGAATCATAAATTAATTGGTTGTTTAATTGCAGCAACTAAGCAACCAATAATAGAGCTAGTCATTCAAATCTAAATAGAAAGCAAATGATGGAGAGATGATGGAGAGAGCATGCTAAATAGAGTAAAGACTTCCACAACTATAAGGACATGATGTGTTCTTTAAAAAATGTGCCTGAAGTGTATGCACATGGTGTACAGAAAATAAAAGCCAAGATCATGATAATAATTTGAAAAGATATATGATTGGGGAGGTGGGTAAAGGCCAGATTGAGAGATGAAACATCTTGTGAGTACATATCTGGATATGAAAAAGGATTTATAGCTTTCATAAATTATCAGAGAGCTGGTGCTATCCAAAAAATGTTCAGTATCGATGCTAAAGGAAAAATAGAGTACATATATACATTTTAAATTACATATTTGTAAATTATTTTGTCATTGAATATATCATAAAATAGCTAAGCTCTCTGGTTAAATTTATTTCTATGCATTTTGTTGCTATTGCAAGTAGAATTGTTTCCTTGATTTCTTTTTTAGCTATTGACTTGCAGAAATGCTGTTGATTTTTGCCTATTGACTTTTTTATCTTATAACTTTGCTGAAGTTATTTGATAATTTTAATAGTTTCAGATGGAATATACTTATTCTCCAATCTGGAGGTCCTTTATTTCTTTTTCTTGCCTGTCTGACCGTGACCTCACCTAATGGTCAAAATAAGACAACAATAATATTTGCCTGAGGTCTACTTCTGATCTTGTTTCATGCCAGTTCTCTAAATTAAGCACTTTCTTGCTTCATACTTCCTATCCTGGTGGGCTTATCTACACTCAGTGGCCAAGATAGCTTCCTGGGCCTGTTGAACATTGTATTGCTTGCTATTGTCCAATTCCGGGATAAAACATTATGGCTGCAATTCCAGGAGTCGCCACCAGGTGGATTGCAACATGGACACTATTAGGTGAGACTGACTCAGGTTTGTCTATTTTATCAAGAGAAGTAGAAAGAAATTAGTGCACATGATACAGATGGTTATGTATTAAAATGCATTTTATATATTAATACAAATGTTAGTATAAAAATTACACCTAGGGGCTGGGAGGGTGGCTCAGTGGTAGAGTGCTTGACTCATATGCTTGAGGCCCTGGGTTTGATTCCTCAGCACCACATAAACAGAAAAAGTCACAAGTGGCTCTGTGGTTCAAGTGCTAGAGCACTAACCTTGAGCTGAAGAGCTGAGGGACAGCGACAGACCCAGCGTTCAATACCCATGACCGACAAAAAAGAAATTACACCTAATTATCTCAATTCTTGAAATTCTTGAAATTCATCTGAATATAACCTCCAAAGATAGATGAAGACAGCAAAGTAAAAAACATTTTTAAAACTTATCTTGTAGTACACCAGTTTACCCATATGATAAACAATACTTTAAGAAAATAAGATGAGAAAAAGACAATTTCTGTATTATTCTGAGTAGCTCTGACAGGTAAGGCTGTATTAAAACTGCTGAAAATTATTAAGAATATCACCAACAAAAGGGAGTAAAGGAGAAGCTAAAATACTTGAAAGTTTTAAATAAGTCATAAATAATTTATTCTTTATTCTTCATTCTCTTAACATTAAAATGTCTTTTCACAGAAGAACCTTGAGCCTCAATTTCCCTAATGATACTATCAAATACTATCAAACTATTCCTTTCTCTGTGTATATGTAAAAGAAAATAGTGTATGCAAGTTGTGGTTCTATATGTTTTATCAGGCATCTACTATAATTACCCATGTGGATAAAGAGGGACTATTGTACAAATGATTTAAAGGACCGTTCTCCAAAACTTTTCCCAGTACCAATCAGGGTTTAAACTCAAAGTCTTGCACTTGTTTTGACTTGTTTGGCAGATGCTTTAACACTTGAGACTTGCCTCCACCTTGGCTGGTTACTTTAGAGATAGTGTCTCATGAGCTTTTCTTCCTGGATTGGCTTCAAACCAACATCTTCTGGATCTCAGTCTCCTGAGTAGATAGGTACTGGTATGAGCCACTAATGCCTGGCTCTAAATGCTTTAATCATGCACATAACTTGTTTTATTTCTACTTTAGCTAACATATGCATAACACTTTTAAGTCATATTCATTTTAAAAAACTTCAAGAGCATTCTAAATAGGTAGGAATACGTTTTTTTAAAACATTACAGAGAAAATAAATATTTTAATTGTTGAAATAGCCAGATGCTGGTGGCTCATACCTATAATCTTAACTAGTCAGGAAGCTGAGCCTTGGAGGATCAAGGTTCATAGTCAGCCAAGTGAGAAAAGTCCATGAAACTCTATGTCCAATTAACAAGCAAAATGCTGAATGGGAGGCATGATACAAGTGGCAAAACACCAGCAAGAAAGCCAAACAAGAGCATGAAACCCTGAGTTCAGGCCCCACTCCTCTCACAAAAATGTTAAAATATCTGTAGAAAATGATGTTGATGTTCATAATATTTGTTTATTAATTTGTTGTGATCCCATATAGCTTCATATTAATATAACCCCAAAATGAACTAAAATGAGAACACAGAAATACTAATGTGTAGCAATATATGAAAAGCAACAGAGAAGTGAGTCATCTTATCATAACAAAATGGCCAACTTCCCTGAGATAATTATGTACCACATACAACGTTCAACTATGTGATATGTGAGTATACTAAATGTGTCTATGTCTAAGTGTATACTAAACATCTAGGAGGATTAAGGATTGTTTGGGTTTAGTTAAATAATTATTTTTGTTAACTTCTAACACCCAAATGAAATGTTCTAGAAAGCACACTTCCTAGTATGCACATACCCACTTTTAAGATCATTGATTCAGGGCATAGATTTGCATTGTGAGATGTGGGTTCCCATCTAGGTTTTACTACTTGCTAGCTATGTGATTTTAGGTAAAAGACTGCTTCACTAAGCATCATATTTCTCATCTGCAATACAGAGTCATTAAAATGCATATGACATGGTATTACAAAACATAAATTAAGTAATGTGTATAAAGTTGCAGGTGTAGTTCAGTGGTGGAGCACTTGCCTATCATGTGTGAGGCTCTTGATGTAAGACAGAGAGAAAGAAAGAATAATATATTTTGCCACCAAATCTAGCACGTGATTACCACAAAATATATTCTGTTCATCTTAACAGAATTCTTTTCCGAAGCTTAGACACTCCAACGATCAAGAGGTTGAGTAAATTAAAATGTAAATTAAATTAAAATATAAATTAAAATTTAAAATTGTGGGGCTGGGAATGTGGCTTACTGGTAGAGTGCTTGCCTAGCATGCATGAAGCCCTGTGTTCAATTCCTCAGTACCACACAAACAGGAAAAGCTGGAAGTGGTGTTGTGGCTTAAATGGTAGACTGCTAGCCTTGAGCAAAAGAAGCTCAAGGACAGTGCCCAGTCCCTGAATCAAGCCCCAGGACTGGCAAAGAAATTAAAATTGTGCATCATTGAAAATGAAAAAAATACCCACTGTACAACATATAGAACTGTCCTGAAAATACAATTAGTTGAGACAATGCCTTGGGAAGTTTTCCTAAACCAGCCATGCTTGAGGAACGAATGAGCTTACAGTGAGTGAGTAAATCCATTGGCCCTTGGAGAAATGTTTTCACTAGTAGCCTGCTTTCTTTTTATTATGATTACATATTTTTATTGTAAAGATATTGTACAGAGGGTTACAGTTACATGAGTAAGATAATAAGTACATTTCCTGTCAAGCATTGTTCCCTTCTCCTTTGTTTTTCCTTACCATCCCTTCCTTCCCCACCTCCCCAACTCCTCCTTCCCCCACCCCAAAGTTGTAAAGTTCTTTTTCAACATAGTGTCTTGAATATCTCATTGCTACAATGGGTCAACCTTTATCCTTATTTCAGCATTTTGTTATTTCCCTTGCCCTCCCCAAATTAGAAAAATGTATATACAAGATGCAGGGCACCGGAAATGTACTTTTAGTAGCCTGCTTTCTAGTATACTTACACTTTACTAGCCTGTCTGTTGCCTTGTTGGTACATCCCAGAGAAGTAAACTTATGCTTCCTTGCTTAATCTTGTTCTTCACATATGCTTTGCATTTTATATCAAAGATTTTAAAATTTGGAAGGAGTTATGATAGTAAATAAAATTCAATAGTACTTTTCTAGAAACGGAATTAATTGCTCATTTTTTTCTTTAGGAAAATTTGAGTCATGTTCTTTGGTAACACATGACATCAGTGGAAACCATTTTGCCTTTGCAAATGTAATTTTTAAATACTGCTGTTTATATTGCATATCTGACATTCCCCAGTGAATTCCATCTTACTGGAGGAAATACAGCTGATTCACATGAGCTATACGTTGAATTATTCTTTTCTTCTACAGTTTATTATAAAATGTTGTTTACCTTTTTGTACTAGGTACGATTCAGGTGGACTTAGCCAAAAGAGAGAACAGATAGTTCTCATGGTGAATTTGATCATGTGAGGCAATGTAGTTATTTCTTCCACATTTAAAGTACATAGCTTACCAATCAGGACTGCTATTCTTCTCTGCATCATCCCTGCTAGAGACCCTGATACTAATGCCAATATGGATGCTGTATTAATTAATAGTCACTAAATTGCCATGTTGTGTACACGCATAAAATAGTGACAAACTAAAGAGAATAAGACTAAGATTCAGAAGCATCTTTTTACAAAGGAGACCATTCAGGAGTAACTAGTTTATTTGGTGACCTCTAGTTTAGAAAAATTTTTACCTATTCTAGTCAGGGATAGGTGTTCAGACATACATTGAAATATACTTGAACAGACTGTCTTCATCTTACTGTTGGCATGTGGGATTATCTGAAAGCAAAGCATGCTTTTATTGCATGGAAGTAAAATAGATAAATTTGGACTTTCCAACACTTTAAAACATCAGTAATGCCCACTTAGAATGCCACAGTGGTAGGTAATGGGACTATCCAGGGGGCCTGAACGCTTTGGAGCTTTATGAGGCTTTGAAAAATATACTTGTATAGGCCTCAAGTTAAAGACCAACCTTGTCTGTTTGGAAATTTTATCTGAGATGATCATATATCCTAGAAAGGGAGTGATCTTTTCCATTCCCCTTTCCCTGTCCTTTATTTCATAAGCCAAAACTAATACCCCAGACTGAGCTTAGTATAGACTAAATTCAGTCTTAAGGATAAACCTGAACACTTGATTGATCATTTGTCTTTTAAAATGCATAACAATATTTATTCAACTGATTTAAGGAGAAAGGTAGATGTTTTTGCATGTTCACAAATTGAGGATTATCTCAATTCTCATATCATGATCCTTTCTGAGAAGGTGTAAACATACTCTTTGGTGATGTTCTAAAGCTGAACATTTTAACTTATTTTCTCAATGAAACACTGTGTTGAAACTTTAGTATAGTAAAAACTTTTCTACTCTTTACCTATCAAAAATTTTCAGCAAATATATACAGACTGCTTGAATATTCTTTTTTTATTTAATTTTATTTTTTTTGTGAACATACTGTTACAATTACATGGGCAGGATAATGCGTACATTTCTTATCAAGCATTGCAGCCTCCTCCTTTGTTTACCCTTCACATCCCTTCCCAGCCTCCCCCCCAACCCCTCCACCAAATTCTTCCCCCCTCCCAACGTTGTAAAGCTCGTTTTCGACATGACAACTTGTACTTCTCATTGTTGCAACAGGTACACCTGTATTTTTAAACGACTTGTTTTTCCCCATCTCCTCCACAAGTTATACTGACATCAAATATAGTGAAAGCAGGGGTTATACTGTGGGGGAGGGACATACAAAGCAACAAAGAAATAATCTTATAAATGCGTTAGAAACAAATGCATGAAAGAACAAAACATTTAAATAAATATCTTAGGGTTAATTTTCCTAACATCATCTTATCTGCCCTTTTCCACTTGACTCATACATATACTAGATATTGCAAATAAGGGAAACCATGGAACCTATGTTTCTTTGGGCCTGGCTTACTTCACTTAATATAATTTTTCCAAGTTTTTCCATTTCCTAACAAATGGGGCAATGTCATTCTTTCTGATAGAGGCATAGAATTCCATTGTGTATATATACCACATTTTCTTGATCCATTCATCTACTGAGGAGCATCTGGGTTGGTTCCATATCTTAGCTATGGTAAATAATGCTGCAATAAACATAGTTATGCTGGTAGCTTTAGTGTGGTCTTGTTTGTAAACATTTGGGTAAATGCCCAAAAGTGGGATTGCTGGGTCATAGGGGAGCTCTATGTGAAGTCTTTTTAGGAACCTCCATACTGCTTCCCAAAGTGGTTGAACAAGTTTACATTACCACCAACAATGCAGTAAGGTTCCCTTCTGTCCACATCCCCTCCAGCATCTGTTGTTGTTAGAGTTCTTGATTTTAGCCATTCTAACTGGAGTGAGGTGATATCTCAATGTTGCTTTGATTTGCATTTCTTTTATGGCTAGGGAGGTTGAGCATTTCTTCATGTGTCTATTGGCCATCCTTCTTTCTTCTTCAGAGAAGTTTCTCTTTAAGTCTTTAGCCCACTTATTTATTGGGCAGTTGTTTCTTTGAGGATTTGTTGTTGGGGGATTTAATTTTTTGAGTTCCAAGTATATTTTAGATATGAGACCCTTGTCTGTTGTATGGCTATTGAAGATCTTCCAATCCATGAGCTTTCTATTGATCTTGCTAGCTATGTCCTTTGCCATGCAGAAGCTCTGCAACTTCATGCAATCCCATTTGTCCAATCTTTCTTTGATTTGTTGTGTTTCCGGATCTCTATTCAGAAAATATCAGCCTGAGCCAAGGAGACTTAGGGTTTCTCCTATTCCATCCTGTAAAGTTTTCAGAGTCAGACTGCTTGAATATTCTAATTAAATATTTGGTCTACTTGTTTCATATTGTCAGTTTTCTAATGAAATATAATATGACTGGGAGATTGTATCTGACCCTATTTTGAGGATGAGGAGCTCAGAAAGCCTACTAGAGCATTTGTTTCTGTGCATAATTTTGATGTCTCAGGTAAAAATATCAACATAAATTGGTTCCCAAAAGAAAGGTATTGAGTGCATACTAAAAATCCCTTGTCATCTGCCATTTCCAATGAAACTCCAAGAAATATTACAGTAAAAGTGACTGATTTGTATTTCCTCACATCATCTTGCTTTTCCTCCCTAACCACACACACCATCTGGTAGGTTTGTGCAGACAATCCTCTGCACAGTGACTGTGAAAGGAGCATTGCCTGGTGGGAAGAAAATCAATTATCAGTTTCTTTTTCTCTTTCTATTGGAAGCAGGATTGCTCTGCTCCATTGAATAAAACTTCCAGTGGACTGTGTTATAGCTTCCATTACATTAAGCTTTTTATATGACTTAAGTTATAATGCCTCATTCTCTCCCCATTCCATTGCTCTTTGTTCCTCTTGTACACTGACATGCTATATTTCTTCAACAATTTATGTGCTCTCCTTATTTCTTTTTGTCTGACAGCACTAAAGCTCTGTTAACATTTTATCACAGACTTATTTTCTCTTCCTTTTTAGCAATAACTGTAAGAGATCATCCCCCACCCCACCAATGTATCTCTACAAATAAACTTTTTCAGGGTTCTTGTGTGCATAGGTAGGAAGGTTTAAATGACCAAAGTACATTATCACACCTGAATCTTACATCATGCTTTGAATAGGAGTCTCTTCTTTCACGCCAAGAATGGGTGCTAAACTGTCTTCATCTAATACATTCCAGCTGTCAATCTATGCTTATGCTTTGGCCAAGGAGACTGGCTTGCCTCATAGGTGCTTTTGATCGGTGGGCTGGATTTAAGGAGAGAGTTCCACCCTGATCATTTGGCAGAGAAGAGAAACTGAATGATGAGAATACTTGAACATGGCCTTGATTCTTTGCAGCAAGAAGCTTTATGTTTTACAGCGTCAGTTTAATATTTTTATTCCAGTCTGACCAGCTTCAACAACTACAACAAAAATATCTACTATATGGACTTTCTTTTGAGATTGATGAGAACATTGTGGAACTAGATAGTGGTGATGGTTGTACAATTTTGTGATTGTGCTAAGCGCTACTGGATTGTACATTGTAAAATAATTAAAACAATGAAATTTGGGTGATGTATAGTTTACCACTATATTAAAAAGTAATCTGGACAAAGAACAAAAATTATAAAAAAATCAATTCCTCTTTGGTGATCTCTGATCGCCTCTTTCCTGCTCATTCAGCAACTCATTGTCTTCTCCCTAGACTTATGATGATTCTTGCTATAAGCTTCAATTTAGTGTCTATTTTACATGTATTTCTGAGTTACTGCTGCATTCCTTTACACTGTACCCTCATTGTCTCTATCTTCCATATAATCACATAAATTTCTAATGTTTACAATATAGGAACATACCCATCCTTTGGATGATATTCACTTTACTAAGATAGCTCTGTGTTTTCCTGAAAGAAATCATTACAGAACATTAAAAAGGAAATTAAGAGAATTTGCGGGAAGCATGCTATATTTCAAAATGCATTGGTTCCATAAAATAGATCAGCACTTTACAACTTACTGTATGACATAGGAAAAATGAATTATCATGAGCCACAACTGTTGTCTCCAAATATGGAATATCACCTACCATGTGGAGATAAGTTGTTTTGGTTACACATGAATATGTTTAAGGTAAGATTACATAATATTTATAGAGTTATGCTTGATAACTAGCCTCATCTCTCTCTGTTCTTTAGCTCTGCACTATCCAGATGTAAAGTCTTTATTAGGTCATTTCATCCTTTAAGCTTCCATTTTGTCTGAGTAAAATACAATAAGGAGAAAGAACAATATCATTTGTTTAAAATTAGGAAAAAACGGTTGGAGTAGATCCTGAACAACCACAACAACAAAACCAAATTCCTCTGGGTTATTTTCATTTATATCATACGAGACAGAGTAGTTACAGACCTATGTATTTATCAATTAATGAAATACATTCCATATGTAATTTTATTTTAATGAAATACAGCCTGTAATTTCTAAAACTTGACAGAATCATGCATTACTATGTTGAATTACAAAAGCAAACCTAGGCAACATGTGCACATGCCTTTCTTATAATGAGCAAACATGTGGATAGATGGAACTTCTGGGAATGATTCAAATTTTTCTTGTTCAAGTAAACACACATATCTTCATTTAAAGTGTCTTTCACCAAAATAGTGTACTCAGTTTTTATCCCACTAAGTTGAGAGAAAATGTATAATATTAACAATTATGTATTTTGAAGTTCTCAGAATATGTATAGTTATCATCGACTTTTTATTTATTTATTTATTTTTATTTTTTCCGGTCATGGGGCCTGAATTCTGGGCCTTGGCGCTGTCCCTCAGCTCTTCAACTTAAGGCTAGTGCTTTACCACTTGAGCCACAGTGCCACTTCTGGATTTTTCTGCTTATGTGGTGCTAGGAATCGAACCCAGTGCCTCATGCATTCAAGGCAAGCACTCTACCACTGAGTCATCTTCCCAGCCCCATTATCATTGAATTTTTATATAAATATTTTACTAGCAATATGTAATAAAGTACTTACAATTTTAATTTTTTCCTGTGTATATTCAGATGTAAATTTCAAATGTGCCACACATTACTGTACAAAAAGCCCACGGATCCTATCTAGTAGCACATATAGATATTAATAAAATCCTCATAATTAGTAACAAGTATGAATTGAATTATATTGTATGGAAAGATATGTGATACTTTGTGAGCTTTTTTCCTCATAAAGATACATGGAATAATTCAGTTAATTCTTATGTTTTATGTCATAATTGTGGCATTTCAGTTCACTTAGTCAACTAACTTGAATTTCATAATTATTGTTGATCTAACCTTCTTCCTGGGTGTATCTTAGTTCTAACCAGTTATTATATCCTATCTACTGAGCAATGTCTTACACATATTGGCTTTTCTTGACGTTTCCATTATTATTACTCACAATTATGGGCTATTGCCTTGTAGTTGGGTGATTTTAATGTCCCTTCCTGTACATTTCCAACTCTCCAATCTCTGGATATCAATCAGGTCAGAGTAATCGTTCTTAAATTACTTCATTATCTACCTTTGCAATCTATTTGCCAGTCATTCCCCGGGTTCAAAACATTGGGTATCAGATCACCTAGAACAGGGTTTTCAATAGAAATTTGGCCTTTGGAATCATCTCTATTGGGTTGAATCCCAGAAATTTAATAATTATAAATGTTTACTAGAAAACGTTAACGTGCCTAGAATATTTGAGAAATTGTTCAGCACCTTTTTAACCCTATCTTACATGCTTTTCTTACACATAATACTATAGCCTTCAAAAAACTTTCCTGTTCTGTTTCATATACTCTATTGTTGCCTTTATTTAGGGTACCCTCTCCTCAATGTATGCCAATTCTAATCCTTATTTTGGAAGTTTTATCACATCCTTCAGTATGTTCTTGGACTTCTCTCTAACTAGAATCAATTGCTCACTCTTTGAGAACTCCTGAAACATTTCATTGTATCCACAATTAGAACACAATCACATAAAGCACCTTTCTTAGACAATGTGTATCCATAGTAAAGCTTAGTTCAGTTCCTTGGGTATAGGAAGTGATACAGCATATAGTCTTTTTTTTTTTTTCTGGTCATGGGGCCTGAACTCTGGGCCTGGGCGCTGTCCCTTAGCTCTTCAGCTCAAGGCTAGCGCTCTACCACTGGAGCCACAGTACCGCTTCCAGCTTTTTCTGCTTATGTGGTGCTGAGGAATCGAACCCAGGGCCTCATGCATGCAAGGCAAACACTCTACCACTGAGCCACCTTCCCAGCCCCAGCATATAGTCTTGAAAATAAAACGTTTCACTATTTTGTAAAGTCTACAATCTATGTGAATATAGTGATATTAGAAAAGCTGCTTGGGGAACTATAGAAGTTACTGACTGGATCTGTGCTTTCTGTTAATAGAAATTCTACACAATAGATTGATCAATATAAATATATGAAATAGCTCCAACATACTCTAATTTCATTAATAAGCATCTGTACCATTTTTGTCATTCACTAAAATTTAGCTTCACACTTCATCTTCTACTCCATCCATTTTCCATGAGCAGAAGTGATGCCTTCTCCAGAGGCTGTGAATCACTCAGGAAGTTTCTTGGCAATTTTGCAAAGGTCACTTCCAAGATTTAATTATTTTTAACTTGTTCTCTTCCAGTAAGCAAATTAAAATTGTGCACCAAAATTCAAAAGGGGCAAGAAAGAGGCGGCCTGCCTTCAAATTAGTTAAATGGTGAAGGGTTTAAATATGTTTTTATTTATTCAACTGTCTCATTGATTGCTTGAACAAATACTTTTTTTAATAAGTAAAGCTCCCAGCCAATTAGCTTTCAAATGCAGCTTTCAGAATAGAATGTGAACTAGATTTATATGCCAGAAAATGATGAAGTATTTTAGGCTTTTATGATGAATATGAACATGTAGATTGGCTAATTGTAGGGTCTCTAGGAAGTTTAACCATCCTAGAAGAGATTGTTCTTTTGAATTGATAAACCATAAAATGAAAATGAATAATAGTCCGTATCATATTGAAGTTAGAAAGCTCATGCATTCTTTGTTTTGTTTCTTCAAATTATCAAATCTTGTGTCATGCAGGATATATTTCCTTAGAGTCTATGAGATTGTTTTCATGTCTGTTTTGGAATCTGGCTTTCATCTCCTCTCCTTGGACTCTTCTTTTCTGCCATATTTTGAATATACAAAGTCCTCTACTTTTTAGGGTATCCCATTCCTCAGCAATCATTCATGTGTTTTTCAAATGTTAACATGCATATGACTCACTTGACATCTTGCTAAATGCATCTTCACATTCAGTAAAATGGACTTGCTTACAGTTCTCCCTGCATGCTACTTTGGGAGCCTACACTTTAGTAGCAAAGTTTTAGTGGACAGAAAAATATTATTCAGTTTAACTCCTATTATCTAATAACTTCAAAAGTTTTACCCTGTTTAGAAAGCATGCACTTAAAAATAAATCTTTAATAACCCACATATAAATATAGATGGAAAGTTTTAGCTATAGAAAAAATATTTGAATGATGATAATCACTGAATCCCTCAAGTCAAGCAACAAAGTAGAAAGATGCTTTTTTTTTTTAATTTTATTTTATTTTATTTGAGAACATACTGTACAGAGGGGTTACAATTACATGGGCAGGATAATGCATACATTTCTTACCAAGCATTGCAGCCTCCTCCTTTGTTTACCCTTCACCTCCCTTCCCAGCCTCCCCCCTTCCCCCCACCCAATCATACCCCCCCTCCCCCCCACACACCGACATTGTAAAGCTGGTTTTGACATGACATTTTGTACTTCTCATTGTTGCAACAGGTCCACCCGAATCCTTAAACGACTTGTTTGTCCCCATCTCCTCCACATGTTATACTGACATCAAATATAGTGAAAGCGGGGGTTACACTGTGGGGGAGGGACATACAAAGCAACAAAGAAATAATCTTATAAATGCGTTAGAAACACATGCATGAAAGAAACAAAAACATTAAAATACATATTTAAGGGTTCGTTTTCCTAACATCACATTATCTGACCTTTTCCGCTTGACTCATACCTATACTAGATATTGCAAATAAGGGAAACCATGGGACCTATGTTTCTTTGGGCCTGGCTTACTTCACTTAATATAATTTTTTCCAAGCCTTTCCATTTCCTAACAAATGGGGAAATGTCATTCTTTCTGATGGAGGCATAGAATTCCATTGTGTATATATACCACATTTTCTTGATCCATTCATCTACTGAGGGGCATCTGGGTTGGTTCCATATCTTAGCTATGGTAAATAATGCTGCAATAAACATAGTTGTGCTGGTAGCTTTAGTGTGGCCTTGTTTGTGATCATTTGGGTAAATGCCCAAAAGTGGGATTGCTGGGTCATTGGGGAGCTCTATGTGGAGTCTTTTGAGGAACCTCCATACTGCTTTCCAAAGTGGTTGAACAAGTTTACATTCCCACCAACAATGAAGTAAGGTTCCTTTCTGTCCACATCCCCTCCAGCATCTGTTGTTGTTAGAGTTCTTGATTTTTGCTGTTCTATCTGGAGTGAGGTGATATCTCAATATTGTTTTGATTTGCATTTCTTTTATGGCTAGGGATGTTGAACATTTCTTCATGTGTCTATTGGCCATCCTTCTTTCTTCTTCAGAGAAGCTTCTCTTTAAGTCTTTCGCCCACTTACTTATTGGGCAGTTGTTTCTTTGAGGATTTGTTGTTGGGTGGTTTAATTTTTTGAGTTCCAAGTATATTTTAGATATGAGACCCTTGTCCGTTGTATGGCTAGTAAAGATCTTCTCCTAGTCCGTGGGCTTAGAAAGATGCTTTATGCACAAAGCAAGCCAAGTTTACAGAATACAGGAGGTAGATAGTAATTCCTCCACTTTGTAAATGAGGAAAGTGAATATTAGTGATAATAAATAATAGGTCTGAGGTTACAAATATTATAGCTAAAATAATGGATTGTTTGAATATTAGTTTCTGATTACAAAATGTGTTCATTTTCGGCCATGTCATTACCTCCTTGGTAACTAGGAAAATACATTAGAGTCACAGGATAGAAAAAAGTTCTTTAGGGCTTTCAAGATTTTTAAAGCTTTGGTATCAAGTGAATGCAGCTGTATTCTTTGGGAAAGGGAAAACATTTGTTATTTTAGTTTGGAAGAATACACACAAACACACACACACACACACACACACACACACACACACACACACACACACACACACACACACACACACACACAGGGCTAAGATGTGGTTTAGTGGTAGAGTGCTTGTCTAGCATGAATGAAGCCCTGAGTTTGATTCCTCAGTACCACATAAAAGAAAAACCAGAAGTAGAGCTGTTACTCAAGTGGTAGAGAACTACTAGCCTTGAGCAAAAGAAGCTCAGGGACAGTGCTCAGGCCCTGAGTTCAGACCCCAAGACTTGCAAAAAAAAGAATAAATACACACACACACACACACACACACACACGAAGCTCATGCACACAATGCTACTACTAAATAAAAAATTCACAATTTTATATCTACAGAAGTAAATTCTATATATGGTAAAGTTGAGTTAGAAAAGATAACAATAGGTATTTAAAATACATAGGTGAATTTAAGTAAATAAGTTTTTTTTGGCATGGAGCTTGAATTCGGTCTGGGTGCAGTCCCTCACCAATTCATCTTGAGATTAGCACTCTACCACCTGAACCACAGCACCAGTTCAGGTTTTCTGATGGTTAATTGGAGATAAAAGTCTCACGGAGTTTCCTGCCCTGGGTGGCTTTGAACTGTGATCCTCAGATCTCAGCCTCCTGAGTAGCTAGGATTACAGGTGTGAGCCACCAGCACCTGGCAGTAAATAACATTTTAAAGGAGGATTCGGTTAGGTTTTTGTTTTTTGGGTTTTTTTTTGGAGTTCACTGGATTTTTATACAGCATCAAATTTCCCTAGCTCTTTACAAAACCAGTCTAGAATAACAGCTCCAATTAGCAGATTTAGGATTGAAAGAGATCAGGAAATAAATATCATGTAATGGAAAGTCTAGCTCATTTAATGGTGCAGTTCTTATTTATCTGTGTTTAATCATCCAAACATTTTCTAAAGCTGAATAAATAAAGTGAAACATAGAAACTAACATCCTAACACATACAAAATTCAATGATAATCATAAGTAGCAGTATTTGTAATTGAAATAACTTCAGTTTAGTTAATCAAATCCTCTCCTAAGTAAAAATATTCATATTTTAAACCACTTTTTCACATTTAGTCTACTCTTCAATGACAAGTACAAAAGGGGACAGCAGTTCCTTCTGAATTTATTATGTGACTTGCATCAGGGATTTTCCAGATGTTCTATTGGGTCCAACATAACCTCTCCTTTCCAGAGTAGGTTTTTATGCAAAAAAAACTTTAGAATTTATGTAACCAAGACATTTTGTAGCATTTGTATTTTCAAATGAAAGGAAGTGATCACTGGTCCTCAACCTAGCACCTAACTAAAGGTTGCTCTGAGCTTTTGCCTTTCCATGGCAGCCATAATTCCTCATCTACTGATAAGCTAATTATCCATAATGGGTTTGTTTTTTTTATGCCTGGATATGTTCTGGTCACCCTGTCATGTTCCTCATTATTTTTGCTTCTTTGATTTCCCTAAGTTTTGACAATGCTTGGTATGCTACTCTAATGAATTTAGGACTATCAGCCACTAGTGGAAGTAAATAACCACAGAAACTATCAGGAATAATTTTAACTAAATAAACTGTAGATAGAGAAAATTATCTAAATTTTGGAAATGATGCAAATCAAATCATCTGTTATTTCAATCAAAAAAAGTAAATACACTGACATCCGTCTGTTATAGGAAAAACATGAGGAACTGAAAATATGAGAATATAAGGTAAACATGCCTATACTAACAAGAATATTACTTTCCTAAAATGGAGAAAGTTTGTGTAGTTGATCATACATCTGAATGTTTTTATGTTTGAGACTAAGAAAGAGCCTTTCTTTCTGAAAAATTATAAAAAAGCATATATTTCTAAGCATACTAATCATTTCAGCAAGCAGAAAAGCCTATCAAACACACTTTTAGGATGTCGCAAAAAATCAATGGTATTTGAAATACATGAAACCATGGTCTTTTACACGGAAAAGAATTGTTTAAACAGGGATACAAGTTGACCCTTTGCAACATGAGATGTACAAGATGCTATGCTGAAAAAAGAACTTTACAATTTAGGCGGGGGTGGGGGTTGAGGGGGAGTATAGTTGTGGAAATGGGAGGGAAGGGATAGTGGGGGAAAAACAAAGGAGGAGGCAACAATGTTTGATAAGAAATATACTCATTACCTTGCTCATGTAACTGTAACCCCTCTTCTGTACAGTATTTTCCCAATAAAAAAAAACATTAAAAAAGAAATTTATGTAACCATTATATCAATATGGCAAACATGGTTTATGGAAGTGTATTAATACAAGGTAAGACATGAAGAAAACACACTTTAGGATAGTAGGTAAAATTAGGGTAATAAGTAGGTTTCAATTGAATCTTATTTTAAAAAGTTCAAGAAAATATAGAAAAATCTTCACATCTGTGTATGGTAGATTCTAGGGTTCAGATTGTCATTTGTAAAATAAAATCCCCACTGTCCAGAGTATACCATTGTCAACTTTGTAAAGCAATTTTCCAGTTTTACTATGGCAATCTGTTGTGCTCTTACTCTGTTTAGTAAACTTAGACCATGCAGTTTGGATATTGATTTTGTCACATGGTATTTAGCAAGCATTTGGGGCTATATTGTTAAATCATTTCTAAAATATGTTATGTGGTAGTTAGATACTTCCTGACATTGGTGCAAAACCATTTCTACCCCTGCTAGTTTTTCACTGCTTAACTATTTAAGAAATTGCTATTTCTGATGTGCATATTTAGCTTCACCCCTCAATATTTTCCTAGACTATATTCTTGTTATGTCATTTTACAACATATATATTTCAAAACTTTTGACATATATTTTGCTAAATTACTTTAAGGCCATTTTTGAGATCTAAGGGTCTGAATAGAAGCATCTATTACTCAACTGTACTTCTACAAATAGGAACCAGAGAAATGGGAGTAAAACTATACTGAGCTGCAATAATTGTGGGAGAATTGTTGTAAGGTGAGAAAACAGACATGCCACATTTTGAGAGGTTGAATCTTGGAGTCTTTATTAAAAGGCTGTTGACTGCATGGTGGAGTCCTGCCTCAAAGACCAACAGCCAACAAATACACTTTACAGTGTTAAGAAACTTCCATGAAGGCCGGAGAGGAAAGAAAGAACAAAAACAATACCAACAAACCAATTCAGCTCCAACAGAAAGCTGAATTGGGATGCCATGATGACCAGAAAAGAGGCAGGAGACAGGAAACAGGACACGAACATGGAGACACATGGCATGGTGTAATGGCCCCTGAGCTGGTCCAGGCCTAAATAGGATCAGGTCAGGGGTCAGGGTCACAGGAAACTTCCAGTCCAGGCACTGGACTGAGAGGTTTAGAATCCTTTCAGCCAAGTGTCTGCCCCTGTCACCAGGGATTCAGGTATGCCATCCCCTGAGAGGTGGGAGGGCTTCATCTTCCCCTATGATGCCAGACCTTATATGGACATACTCAGGTACAAACTCAGGTAACAGCAGAAATTTTTCTTCTAGGGAAGATAGGCCTTAAACTTCCATATAGGATATACTTAGAGGCTACTCTGAGGCTGGTGATTCAAAACATTTAGGGAGTTAATTAAGGCAGGATCAGAGCATTTTTTTTTTTGTCGGTCGTGGGGCTTGAACTCTGGGTCTGGGCGCTGTCCCTCAGCTCTTCAGCTCAAGGCGAGCGCTCTACCACTTGAGCTACAGCGCCACTTCGGTTTTTTTTTTTCTAGTGGTTTATTGGAGATAGGAGTCTCACAGTCTTTCCTGCCCGGGCTGGCTTTGAACCGCGATTCTCAGATCTCAGCCTCCTGAATAGCTAGGATTACAGGCGTGAGCCACCGGCGCCCGGCCAGGATCAGAGCATTCTTGTATGCAAAGCTTTCTAAGGTTATGACATCTGCATTTTTCTGAAGCAGAGCCCTCCTAGCTCACCTTGAGCTAAGGATTCAATGAATGGCCTCTCTCACCTCTATGCTATTCAGCACTGGGTGGCCTCCATCCAGCAAAAGGCACCAGGATGGCTGTAAGAAGTTACTTAGACTCAGCATCCCTACTTCAGAACGTTGGAAATCAACAGGAGAAACATAAAAGGCATGTAGTCTCCAGAGACTTGAGACAGCATTATGGCAACAGAAATAAAACATCTAGATTCCTGCCACCCAAGTACATAGCAAATAAAGTGGGGAGATCTGCAGTTGTAAAAGTGAGAGTTCCAGTAAACTATCAGTGTGGATAAGGGAAATCGTAGTAGCTTTTGGAAAGTTGTTCAACCCTTATAGGCTTGCAGCCTAAATAGATAAGTAATCTGAGATTTGTACACTGAACTGGTTAGAATCCCAGTCACACAACAAACCCTCAGGGTACTGCAGCCCAGATTCATCTTGATAAGAACCTATTGTTTAAATTTGAACTGCAGGAATCAGAAACTTGGAAATCTCAAGTCAATTCACTGTTAGGGCTCAGTGGGTAACTGCTTTTACAGACCAAATTTGGCTCAATAAATGACTCTGACACAATTTCTCTGAGAATCCAACACCTTAGATGATATACATTGTATCACAAAAGGAAAGGTAGGGCACCACCTTCAGGCACCACCTTCTAGTCTTTTGGGGACTAGAGAGCCTGCTTTCCAAGAACAAAGTCATGGACAGTCTCATAAGCTTCGTTCACTGTATTATCAGGGTTGAAAGCAGTCACCCACAAAGTACTGATTAAATCAAAATTAACTGAAGGAAATATATAGTAAAGTTCAAAACATAAATAAATGAAATAGTCTTTAAAAAGCAATACTTAGCCAGGCATGGTACATGTTCATAATATTAACAGTAAGGAAGCAAGTCAGATGGATTGTAAATTCAAGACTAGTCTGGGCTGGACAGTGACACTATGCCTCAAAAAACAAAATACAAAATATAAGGAAGTATGAAACACTGAATAAAGAAATTGAATACTGTAAGGCAAAATAGTTCATTCATGTTCATGGATTAGGATCGTTTAAACTGTTAACATGTCCACATTACCCATTGATCTACATATAAATTTATCTATCTGTAGATCAACCACATTCTTATTTTAATTGTAAAGATACTGTACAGAGGTGTTAACGTTATATGAGTAAGGTAATGAGTACATTTCCTATTGAACATTGTTACCACCTCCTTTGTTTTTCCCATACTATTCCTTCCCTCTCCACCTTCCTACTCCTCCCTCCCCCTCCCCGAAGTTGTAAAGTTTGTTTTCAATATAGTGTCTTGTACGTCACATTGTTACAGTGGGTCAACCTGTATCCTTGATTCAGCATTTTGTTACTTCCCTTTCCCTCCCCAAATTAGAAAAATGTATATACAAGATGCAGGGCACCAGAGTCAAATATAGTGACAACAGGGCTTACACACATGGGGGAAAAACATACAAAACAAACAAAAAAAATCACATAGTACAATAAAAACAACAGCAACAAAGAAAAGGCCTCTTGTGTCCCTGTCTTGGGGTTCATTTTGCTTAGCATCATCTTATTTGGTCATATGTACATAGCTTTTGACATTTTCTGCTTGTCTGGTAAGATTATCCTAGATGTATACTAGCTACTGCAAATAAGGGAAACCATGGGGCCTATGTTTCTTTGGGTCTGGCTTACTTCACTTAATATAATTTTTCCAAGTCTTTCATAGAATTCCATTATATATGTAATATAATATATATATATGGAAAGAGAGAGAGAGGAATGGATCAAGGAAATGTGGTGAGGGGCATCTGGGTTTCATCTGTATCTTAGCTATGGTGAATAATGCTGTGATAAACATAGTTATGCTGGTAGATTTAGTATGACCTTGATTTGTGGTCATTTGGGTAAATGCCCAGAAGTGGGATTGCTGGGTCATAGAGCAGCTCTACATGTAGTCTTTTGAGGAACCTCCAAACTGCTTTCCAAAGCCAACCACATTCTTTACAGAATTAGGAAGCAACACACCTAAAACTCATATGTACTAGAAGATCCCAAGGATCCAAAGAAATCTTTAACAAAAGGTGCAAATCTGTAGGCTTCATGTAATCTGAATTCAAGATAGCTTTTGAGCAATAATAACAAAATGAGCATCTTAATATAAAAGCATATACATAGATCTAAACAACAGAATAAAAAAAAACAGAAATAAGCCCCCAAAAATTAACAAAAATATACATTGCAAAAAAGACAGCCTCTGTTGACATTGTTGTCACCAATGTACTATATCTAGTTCTTTCTTCTTATTTTATTTCATGTTTCTTTTGCCATTGGTTTATCCCTGACAATCACTGTCTTTGATTCTGATACCTTGTGTCATGTATATACATTTATCTGATTTGGGGAAGGGAAGGGGAATAATAAAATGCTGAAATAAGGACAAAGGATGATCCATTGCAGCAACAATACTCACAAGACACTGTCAGAAATGAACTTTACAACTTTGGGGGAGGAGGAAATGGGAGAGAGGAGGGATAGTGGGGGAAAAAAGGAATGGGAAACAATGTACAACAAGAAATGCACTCATTACCTTATTCATGTAACTGTAACCCCTCTGTACAGCATCTGTACAATAAATTTTTTAAAAAAGAAAAAAAAAGATAAAAGACAGCTTCTTTGACAAATGATGGAAGAAAACTGACATCCACATGTAGAATATTGAAAATTGACCCCAACTACTCTGTACAAAAAAAACAGTTGGAGGGCTGGGAAGGTGACTCAGTGGTAGAGCGCTTGACTTGCATGTATGAGGCCCTGGGTTCGATTTCTCAGCACTACATAAAGCAGAAAAAGCGGGAAGTGGCACTGTGGCTCAAGTGGTAGAGCACTAGCCTTGAGCTGAAGAGCTGAGGGACAGCACCCAGGCCCAGAGTTCAGGCTCCACAACTGGAAAAAAAAATTGGAATAGATGAATGACCTTGAGACTTGAAACTCTAAACCAAGGGAGGATGTATGGGAAAAAAATACATTTCAAGATAAGGTACAGACAATGGTTATTTTTAATCTTTTATTATTTAAAGGTGATGTAAGAGGGGTTACAATTACATAAGTCAGGTAATGACTTAAGTCACCTCTTCCCTCATTTTCTCCCAGTTTTCCCCCCAAACCTCCCTCCCCCACGATTGCATAGTTCATTTTCAATATAGTGTCTAAAATCACTGTTCCATTTGTTCACTCTTTTTTTTTGGGGGGGGGGGGTCCGGTCATGGGGCCTGAACTCTGAGCCTGGGCACTGTCCCTCAGCTCTTCAGCTCAAGGCTAGCACTCTACCACTTGAGCCACAGAGCCACTTCCAGCTTTTTTTCTTTTTGCTTATGTGGTGCTGAGGAATCGAACCCAGGGCCTCATGCATGCAAGGCAAGCGCTCTACCACTGAGCCACCTTCTCAGCCCCTTTGTTCACTCTTTGTCCCACCATTTTGTTCTCCCCCTTATCTTCCCCAAAACAGAAATCAAAAGCAGCAACCAAAGAATAAAAAACCAAAAGCAAAACAACAGAACAACCTCTTGCTTCCATTTCTTAGCGTTCATTTTGATAAACATCATTCTATATGATCATATGCACACAGCTATTCAGCCTTTGTGATCCTCTCCTAAAAATACCCTCCATTGGTCTCACTGTGTGAATGTCTAGAGTCCTGTCTGTATAATTTATCATGTCCAAGTGTAGTTTTGTCTTTTACCATTTAGTGTATGTATTGTAGATTTATAGTCACATTCTAGTTACAACAACTGAGGGAAAATACACAACTTATGTTGCATTGGGTCTGGCTTATTTTGCTTAATATAATTTTTTCCCAAGTCTTTCCATGTCCATATGAATGGTGCAGTATCATTCTCTCTGATAAAGCATAGAATTCCACTGTGTGTGTGTGTGTGTGTGTATGTATGTATGTATGTATGTATTTCCCACATTTTCTTCATCCATTCGTCCACCAAGGAGTATGTGGGTTGATGATTTATCTTAGCTTGGGTAAACACTGTTGCAATCAATATGGTTGTGCTGGGAACTTTAGAGTGATCTTGTTTGTGGTCTGTGGGATAAATGCTCAGGAGTGGAATCGTGAAGTCTTAGGAAAGCTCTATGTTTAGTCTTTTGAGGAACCTCCATACTGCTTTCCATAGTGGTTGAACAAGTTTACATTTCCACCAACAGTGTAGTAGTGTTCCCTTATGGCCACATCCCTACCAGCTGTACTTATTATTGTTAATTTTCTTGATAATGGTCATTCTAACTGGGATGATGTGGAGTCTCAATTTTGTTTTCATTTGAATTTATTTTATGGCCATAGATGTCAAACATTTCTTCATGTGTCTATTGGCCCTTCTTGCTTCTTCTGAGAAGCCTCTCTTTAAGTCTTAGGCCATATATTAATACAGGGTTGTTTCTTTAAGGGTTTGTTTTGGGGAGGTTAATTTTAGAGCTCTAAGTATATTTTAGATATTAGGCCCTTGTCTGAGGCATAGCTAGCAAAAAACAGCATCTCCCATTCTGGGTCTTTCTTATATATCCTGCCATCTATGTCCTTTGCCATGCAGAAACTCTTCAGTTTGATGCAATCCTATCTATCTATTCTTTCTCTTATTTGTTGTGATTCTGGATCTTTTTTTAAGGAAGTTTGACACTAGGAGCCCTAGTGTTTCCCCTGTCCCTTCCTGTCATTTTTTCAAAGTATCTGGCCTTAAAATGAGGTCTTTGATCTATTTGGAATTGATTCTGTTTCAGGGTGACGTATAAGGAACTCAGTTCAATTTTCTGCATGTGTATAGCAAATTCTGCCAGCACCATTTGTTGAATAGGTTATCTCTCTAACATCTTGTGGTTTTGACTCCCTTATCAAATACTAGGTAGATGTAGGTCTGTAGGTTCATTTCTGGGTCTTCTATTCTGTTCCATTGGTCCTCGGGCCTATTCTTGTGCCAGTACCAAGCTGTTTTTGTTATTACAGCCTTGTAATAGAGTTTCAAGTTGGGTATTGATATTCCTCCAACACTATTCTTCCTGCTAAGGATTCTTTTTGCTATTTGGATTCTTCTATTATTCCATATAAATTTTTGGATTCAGGCAATGATTTTCTTGATAACAGTCTAGGCAATGATTTTCTTGATAACAGTCTAAAATCACAGGCAACAAAAGAAAAATTGACAAGTAGGATTACATTAAACAAAAAAAAGGTTGCAAAGAACAGGAAACTAAACCCAAAATGAACAGACAATCCATAGAATGAGAGAATATTTGCCACCTATTCATCCGAGCGAATACTAATATTTAGCATGTTTAAAGAACTTAAAAACAAAAAATGCAATCTAATTTAAAATGGGGAAATGATCTGAACAAGCACTTCTTGAAAGAAGAAATACAAATGGCAAATAAATATATGAAAAACTCTCAATATCATTAGCCATTTGGGAGGTGCAAGTTAAAACTACATTGATATACTTTCTCACCTCTATTAGAAAGATTATTATAAAAATAATAAATGCTGGTGAGGATGTGAACAAAAGAGAAAACTTGTACACTACTTTTAGGTATGTAATTATGAAGAGCAATATGGAGTTCCTTCAAAAACTTAAAAATAGAACTAGCATATAATTCATTTATCCCACTACTGAGTATACGTCCTGAAGTAATGAAAACAGTATGTAAGAGAGTTATATAAATATCCATGTTTATCATGGCACTATTCACAATAATTAATAATCAACTTAGGTCCCCTTTAAAAGATATAAAGAAAATGTGCTATGTATATAGACAATAGAATATTAATTAAATCCTGTAATCTACAACAAAATTGATAGAACCATAGGGCACCATATTAAACAAGGTAAGTCAGCAATGGAAAGACAAGTATTATATATTTACTCTCACGTGTAGAAATTGTTTTAATAAATGAATTCATCCAAAAGTAGAATAGTGGCTATTAGACCTGAGAAGACATAGGGAGCTGGTCAAAAGTGGAAGAAGTTAGAGGAAGGCTAGATGCATTCAATCAGTACACACGACATGCATTTATGGAAACTGCAGAGTGAATGCTCTAAATATGACCATATAAGATGATGCTAAGTGAAATGAACTCTAAGACATGGGCACAAGAGGTTTTTTTGTTGTGGTTGTTTTTAATGTACTATGTGATTTCTTGTTTATGTGTTCTTCACCCTATGGTTTATCTTCTGTTGTCATTGTATTTGATTTTGGTATCCTGGGTATTGTATATACATTTATCTGAATTAGGGAAGGGAAGAGGAACAACAAAATGGTGAGACAAAGGACAAGGGGTAACCAATGCAACATCAATACTCAGAAGACAACATGTTGGAAATGATCTGTATAACTTAGGGAGGGAATAGTGGGGGAAAGTGGGAAAAAATGAGGGAGGGGATAACAAGTTCACAAGAAATGAACTTATTACCTTACTTATGTAACTATAAACCCCCTGTACATTACCTTGTCAATAAAATAGTAGAAAATATATATATATATATATATAATTATTACAAGTTAATAGAAAATAGTTTTTAAAACAGTAATAAGTAAATAAAATCCACAAACACTAAGAAACAAGTTTGCCAATTGCATTTGAGAGGGCTATTGTTGTAAATATAATTATAAAATATATTTTTAAATTTTATTTTTCATTTTTATCACCTGTAATTCTTTGTCAACTTTTTTCTGCTTATTATCTTTATTTCTTTCTTATTAAGATATTCAACTTTATTCTGAATTTTCTAGATTCTTTTTACCTATTCTGATTTTAATTCCACCATAACTGTGTTTTATTCAATATTCTTTGACACTATTTTTTCTGTACAGAAATGTTCTCTCTTTATTTTTCTAGTTCAGAAAATTCTTGGCAGTCTCACTTTTAAAAACTTCCAGATGAATGTTAAAATTATTTTCTCAAGTTTCAAGAATCCTGTTGGGATTTCAATTTGAATTACAATAAACTTACATCTGAGTTTTGGAAAATTTGGCATGTTTATTGTGTTTAGTCTTCCTATCCAGGAACATGTTATTCTTCTACATAAATTTACGTGAATCTTGTATCTCTCCAAGTTTTGTAATTTTGTTCAGCCAGCTTTTTATAGTTTGTTTGAATTTTGTGTATAGTGTTACCAATAAAAGGAGGCCTTTTTCTGACTAATTTATTTTCTAACTAATTATTAACAATATATAAAAAGCTCTTTATTCTGTCCAATGATTTTATATCCAGGTGTTTCACTATACTCTTACTTATTGTAAGATTTTTAATGTAAACTCTTTTATTAAGTGTCCTGTATAAATATTTCTTTTATAGTCACTGAAATGTGTATACTAGTATTAAATGAGCCTACTGTTGAAACATGTTTGCCTTGCTCCTTATTTTCATTAGTATCTCTCTAATGTATCATTCTTAGAGATGATATTGGTTAATATTTTGTCTGACTATTATACTATGAACAATCTATTTTTGTTCCTAAGAATTTATAAAATATATGCTTTGTCATCAGAAATGGGAGTCAAACTTTGGCAAATTCTTTTTATGGTTTAACATTGATATTGTCTTATACCTTATTTTACTCTGACTTATGTGTAAGTTCTACTATGGGATTTTAGCATATTCCTGAAACAAATTATGATTGGTATCTTTATTTTAATATTTGCTATATTATCTTCATCTTGTTATTTAGTTTGGAATGTTTTTCATTTAAAATGGAACATTAAAAAATTATCTATATTTGGCAAGACTATAACATCTAAATAAATATAAAGATATGTTAATAATTAGTTATGCCAGGAATATGTTAATGTCTCTTAATATAACACATGTATAGGACAAAATAAAATTAATCAAAAGATTTTTAGTTTCAGAAAGCCTTTCATCTTTTTTTTTCTTTTTTCTTTTTTTTTTTAATTGTGAAAATGCTGTACAGAGGGGTTACAGTTACATGGGCAAGATAATGAATACATTTCTTATCAAGTATTGTTGCCTCCTCCTTTGTTTCCCCTTCCCATCCCTTCCCATACCCCTCCACCCCCCTACCCAATCCTCCCCCCCAAAGTTGTAAAGTTCATTTTTCAACATAACAACTTGTACATCTCATTGCAATGGGTCCACCTGTATCCTATTTAAATGATTTGTTTTTTATCTTTAAATAACAAAGATTTCTGTATTTTGTTCCCCACTGCATCTCTACAATATAGCATAGAAGCTGTACAGAGTAGATATTTTTAAAAAATTCAAATGGATTTGAAATAATGAAGACTTTCCCCAGAACTTTCA
Organism: Dipodomys spectabilis; assembly: GCF_019054845.1. NCBI lineage: Eukaryota > Metazoa > Chordata > Mammalia > Rodentia > Heteromyidae > Dipodomys > Dipodomys spectabilis. The sequence continues at coordinate 1,712,631 of NW_024871030.1, read as the reverse complement.
TGGAATTGTTTGTCCAATTTTCTTTTTTGCCACTCTATCTCACATTTCAGTCTATAAACATGTTTTAGAACAGTAAACATATTTTAGAACAACACACACACACACACACACACACACACACACACCTGCCTAGCACCTGAACAAAAAGCAGAAAAACTTTTAGAAAACTCATTAGCAAAAGAAAACATACATTTCTACATGTTTTCCACTCCAAGTGAGAACAATTTTCAATATTTGGTGACATTTAGTTATTTCCAATTATCACATGACTAAAAATTACATCCTCAGAAAAATTTGATGTTAGTATTTTCAGGCTTCAGTAATAAATACAATGAATTGTTAAAGTGTCAATTTGAAATGGACATCTAGTTCAATCTCTTATTAAAAGTGCTGAGTATTTTCTCTTCCAAACCTCTTAATATATTCCAGAGCATATTACTCATCAAAAGGTGACATAAAATAAGCTCAAAATATCATTCAAACTAAAACAATGTGACTTAAAACCACTTTGAATATGCAGGATCTTCAAATTATGATGGTTTTATTTTGTGTATATGATAATAAGGGTATTATCTCAGGAGCAAGATGAGGATAGAAAAATAAAAGCATCATAGGTAAAATTTGATCATAATATTCTTAGGTTTTTATATATTTTCTTTTAAAACAAAGAAAAATATTGTCTAATAATTTTAACTCACATATAATTAATTTTAAATAACATGCCCAAAACAAAATACTATAGAAATTATGTAGTGACTTAAATATTATAGGGTCATAAATCCATGATGCAAAGAATATTTCACAAACACAACATACCATTTATTGATTTGACACTGAATAATAGGATAAAATTCCAAATGTAAAGCAGCTTTTGAAAAGTATAGAGCAACCAAAAAATAAAATAAACCTACAATGCCCTCTGTTGATGAAATGTATTACTAGAAAAAATGTGATGAGAAAATATTCAACATAAATTTAGTTCACAACAGCTTTCAAAAATATGTTCTAATATAGTTGTAAAAGATGAACGTACTATGTTTGGTTTTTCTATCAATCAGCATAAAGTTAAAAGTTAGATAATAGGAAAATATTAAATATAAAATTTGTTAATGGAGTACACTGTATTGCATGCTCTTGAGTACTCAGAATCTAGTCTGCTCTTGTTCAGGAATAATAATGGGGAAAGAAGAATTATTTTTAGAAAATTTTAATTTAGTCAAGGTTAAAGAGATAAATGGGTAACATTGTTGAAAACAACAGATTGTTGTTGTTCTTCTTCAGTTTTCTAATCTTCAAATATCAATAGATATTCTCACAAATGAGTAAGTTCATTTGGAGTTTATAGTTACAAGATTAGTTTTTCTTATCCTGTGATAAAACCTGAATCCTGTCCTATAGAATGTTTTATAGAGTTTGATAAACATGAAAATTCTTTGTTCTCTCCTTGGTAACATAACCATAAAATTTTCCAGACATATTGGTCACTAATAATAAATGGAATATTTCTTAAGCTCACTTGCACCAAGCTTTGTCCATAGAACTACTTTCTGGTCAGTAAAATAAAAATAGCTCCATGCAAAAATTTTAGAAGTATCTCTAAAAGAGTGGGAACTTACTTTCTTCAACTTTTACCAGCTTGGTAGTTGAGGACAGTATAACAATCATCTTGGACCATGAGGTGAAAGATGCATGTTGAGAATGCTAAAAGCAACAAATGTAGATCCCCGAGGAACTTGTGACTTTCCCATCTCTATGCTGGAACACTTCCTTCTAATACACTATTTTTGGTTATTTGAATTCGTGTCATTTTGAATCTCTGCTAATTGTGCCCTCATAACTGGAAGACCACTAGCTTCCACCAACTCTAAAGCTAAGAAACTTGAAAGAAAATATCTCAAATTTGTAGAATTTTCCCTGCTCTGCTACAATCTTCTTCCCTGATGTCCACACAAATGGATTTAGTAAATGCACTAATTTCTAACTTTCTATAATTGTTTGTGTGATCTCTTCCACAAAAGAACATAAAATTGAAGGCTTTCTTCTGGTTGTATGCCTGTTTCCCTTATCTGATACATTCCTCAGTCTATATTGTATTGTATTCTTCATTTTTTAACTTTGACTACTTCTATTAAATGTCACATGTAATTACTAATGTAAGAAGCAAGGACGGAAAAGGAAAAACTCTGACCTAGAGCTTGATAATAATGTTAAATGACCCAGAGACTTCTCCCGTACTGGTTTCAACAACTATTTTTTTTTCTCTTGTGGATTCCCTTATGTAGACTGCCTTGTGTTTATCAGATCTTAGAAATAAGCCTTCTTGTCATCACAGGACATAAAATAATCCTTAACATTCACACATAAAAAATCTATGCTTGGTCATCAGGAAAAACTGTGAACTAAATCATGTTCTCTGAGGAGGCCATACTTGTGTTGAAGATAATACATACCAGTTGACGAAAACTTTGTGGCTATTGTAAGATGGAATATTGCAGAATGAGAGCCAAAATTGGGGGGGGAGGGTATTGTTAGTCTCCTTAATTTACTACATTTTATTTCTTTGTGACTAGGAGTTAACACTTTTGGAATGCATTGCTAATTTCAACAGATCACTAACTTCCACTAATCCCATAGCTAAGACTGTTATAACATAGCATCTAAAAACTGATGAAAGAGATTCCTTGATGGTGCTGTAACCCACGAAACTAATGTCCTCATCAATGTATTTGAATTATTTATGACTTTCCTTTGTTTTGTAATATAAAAGATTATATAAGCTCATCTGCTGTGGACAATCTCATTTAAGATTTCCAGGCCATGGTCACTCATATTTGCCTCACAATAAACTGTTTCTTATCCTCTTTGGAACAAGAGCTGTGTTTCCAGCCACAGTTTTGATGCCCAAGAACAATATTCAGGCCCTGAGTTCAAATCCCAGAACTGCCACACACAAAATGTGTGTTCCTCATGCAAATAGTCCTCCTACTCAAAAATTAACTACACAAATCATTTAATATAATTCATCATATCAACAAAAGCAAGGATAAGAACCACAGGATTATCTAAATCAATACAGAAAAAGCATTTGACAAGATCCAAGATGCTTTTATGATGAAAGCTCTGGAAAAACTAGGAATCCATGGAACATTCCTCAATATAATAAAGGCTATGTATGACAAACTTACTGCCAGCATTATACTTAATGGCGAAAAATGAAAGGTATTTCCTCTAAATTCAGGAATGAGACAAGGATGTGCACTCTCTCCACTCCTCTTCAAACTAGTATTAGAATGTCTTGCTAGGGCAATAAGACAAGAAGAACACATAAAGGGGATCCAAATTGGGAAAGATGAAGTAAAACCCTCCCTCTTTGCAGATGACATGATCTAGTTTTTAAAGAACTCCATGGATGCCACTCCCAAGTTACTCGAGCTGATCAGAAACTTTGGCAAAGTAGCAGGGTATAAAATTAACCTTCAGAAATCAATGGCTTTCCTGTATGCCAATAAGAACAGCATGGCTCAAACTAGGAAAGCAATCCCTTTTGAAATAGCCCTACAAAAAATAAAATACACAGGAGTTAAAAGAGGTGAAGGAACCTGGATGATGAAAACTTTAAAAACCTAAAAAAGAAAATTAAAACAGAACTAAAGAAGTGGAAAAACCTCCCATCCTCCTGGATGGGGAGGATTAACATCATGAAAATGGCAATGCTGCCAAAGGCTATCTACAAATTCAATGCAATACCTATCAATATCCCAAATTCATTGTTCAAGGAAATAGAAGAAGCAATCCAAAAATTCATATGGACCAATAAAAAATACCCGGTTAACAAAAACAATCCTTAGTAGAAAGAACAGTGCTGGAAGAATATCAATACCAAATTTCAAACTCTACTACAAAGCCATAGTAACCAAAACAGCTTGGTACTGGCACAAGAAGAGACCTGAGGACCAATGGAATAGGACTGAAGACCCAGAAATGAACCCGCAGTCCTATAGCCACTTAATCTTGAGAAGGGAGCCAAAAGAAGTAGAATGAAAGGACGACAGCTTCTTCAGCAAATGGTGATGGCAAAATTGGTTAAACACTTCTACTCTAGAAAATTAAAACCAGATCCTTATATATCACCCTGCAACAGAATCAACTCCAAATGGATCAAAGACCTCGGAGTCAAAGCAGACACCCTGAAAACATTACAGGATGGAATAGGAGAAACTCTAGGGCTCCTTAGCACAGGCAGAAATTTTATTAATAGATACCCAGAAGCACAATAAATCTAAAAAAGGTTGGATAAATGAGATTGCATGAAACTGCAGAACTTCTGCAAAGCAAAGGACATAGCTAGCAAGATCAATAGAAAGCCCATGGATTGGGAGAAGATCTTCACTAGCCATACAACAGACAAGGGTCTCATATCTAAAATATACCTGGAACTCAAAAAATTAAACTCCCAACAACAAATACTGAAAGAAATAACTGCCCAATTAATAAGGGGGCTAAAGACTTAAAGAGAGACTTCTCTGAAGAGGAAATAAGAACGGTCAATAAACACATGAAGAAACGCTCGACTTCTCTGTACATAAAAGAAATGCAAATCAAAACAACACTGACATTCCACCTCACCGCAGTTAGAATGACTATAACCAAGAACTCTAATAACAACAGATGCTGGAGGGGATGTGGCCAAAAGGGAACCCTACTGCATTGTTGGTGGGAATGTAAACTTGTTCAACCACTTTGGAAAGCAGTATGGAGGTTCCTCAACATACAATAGATGCAGAAAAAGCATTTGACAAGATCCAACATCCCTTTATGATGAAGATCCTGGAAAAATTAGGAATCCATGGAACATTCCTCAATACAATAAAGGCTGTATATGACAAACCTACAGCCAACATTATACCTAATGGTGAAAAACTAAAGCCATTTCCTCTTAACTCAGGAACAAGACAAGGATGCCCACTCTCTCTAATTCTCTTCAACTTAGTATTAGAATTCCAAGCTACAGCAATAAGACAAGATGCAAACATAAAAGGGATCCGAATAGGGAAAGATGAAGTAAAACTCTCCCTCTTTGCAGATGACATGATCTTGTACTTAAAGAATCCCATGGACTCCACTTCCAAATTACTCAAGCTGATTCAAAACTTTGGCAAAGTAGCAGGGTATAAAATTAACCCTCAAAAATCAATGGCTTTTCTAGCCGGGCACTGGTGTCTCATGCCTATATCAGGAGACTGAGATCTGGGGATCGCGGTTCAAAGCCAGCATGGGCAGAAAAGTCTCTGAGAAAGGGAAAACAATGGAGGAGGTTACAATGCTTGATAGGAAATGTACTCATTATCTTGCCCATGTAATTGTAACCCCTCTGTACAGTATTTTCACAATAAAAAATAAATAAAAATTAAAAAAAAGAAAAGTCTCTGAGACTCTTATCTCCAGTAAACCACTAGAAAACTGGAAGTGGCGCTGTGGCTCAAGCGGTAGAGCACTCACCTTGAGCTGAAGACCTGAGGGACAGTACCCAGGCCCAGAGTTCAAGCCCTAAAACCGACGGACTTTTCTGTGTGCCAACAATGAGAAAAGAGTGGCTGAAATCAGGAAAGCAGCTTCATTTGTAATAGCCCAACAAAAAATAAAATACCTAGGAATTAACCAAAGAAGTGAAGGACCTCTATGATGAAAACTTTAAAAACTTGAAAAAGGAAATCAAAACAGAATTTAGAAAGTGGAAAAACCTCCCATGCTCCTGGATTAGAAGGATCAACATCGTGAAAATGGCAATACTTCTCAAGGCTATCTACAAATTCAATGCGATACCTATCAATATTCCAACCTCATTCTCCAAGGAAATAGAAGAGGCAATCCAAAAATTCATATGGAACAATAAAAGAATCTGAATAGCAAAATTGATCCTTAACAGAAAGAACAGTGCTGGAGGAATATCAATACCAAATTTCAAACTCTACTACAAAGCCATAGTAATCAAAACAGCTTGGTACTGGCACAAGAACAAACCTCAGGACCAATGGAACAGAATTGAAAACACAGAAATGAACCCACAGGCCTATAACCATCTAATCCTTGATAAGGTAGCTAAAAAAATAGAATGGAAGAAAGACAGTCTCTTCAGAAAACGGCACTGGCAAAATTGATTAATCACTTGCAGAAAACTAAAGCTAGATCCTTCTATATCACCCTGCACCAGAATCAACTCCAAATGGATCAAATACCTGGGAGTCAAAGCAGACACCCTGAAAACATTACAGGATGGAATAGGAGAAATCCTAGGTCTCCTTGGCACAGGTCGAAATTTTCTTAATAGAGAACCAGAAACACAACAAATCAAAGAAAGGTTGGACAAATGTGATTACATGAAATTGCAGAGCTTCTGCATGGCAAATGACATAACTATTAAGATCAATAGGAAACCCACGGATTGGGAGAAGATCTTTACTAGCCATAAAAAGGACAAGGGTCTCATATCTAAAATATACCTGGAACTCAAAAAATTAAACCCCCAACAACAAATCCTCAAAGAAACAACTGCCCAATAAATAAGTGGGCTAAAGACTTACAGAGAAACTTCTCTGAAGAGGAAAGAAGGATGGCCAATGGACACATGAAGAAATGTTCAACCTCCCTAGCCATAAAAGAAATGCAAATCAAAACCACCTCACCCCAGTTAGAATGGCTATAATCAAGAACTCTAGTAACAACAGATGCTGGAGGGGATGTGGACAGAAGGGAACCTTACTGCATTGTTGGTGGGAGTGTAAACTTGTTCAACCACTTTGGAAAGTAGTATGGAGGTTCCTCAAAAGACTCCACATAAAGCTTCCCTGTGACCCAGCAATCCCACTTTTGGGCACTTACCCAAACGATCACAAACAAGGTTATACCAAAACTACCAGCACAAACATGTTTATCGCAGCATTATTTACCACAGCTAAGATATGGAACCAACCCAGATGCCCCTCAGTAGATAAATGGATCAAGAAAATGTGGTATATATACACAATGGAATTCTATGCCTTCATTAGAAAAAATGACATTGCCCCATTTGTTAGGAAATGGAAAGACTTGGAAAAAACTATATTAAGTGAAGGAAGCCAGGCCCAAAGAAACATAGGTCCCATGGTTTCCCTAGTTTGCATTGACGAGTACATGTCTAGGACAAGCAGAGAAGGGGTTATATTCATACAACCATTTTAGATAATGTTTAGCAAAATGTACACCAAAACAGGGACATAAGAGTTTTTTTCTTGCTTGCTAGTGTTTTTAATGTACTTGTAATGCACTATATAATTCCTTTGTTTCTTTTGTATGTTCTTCCCCCACGGTATAACCCCTGTTTTCACTGGATTTAATGCAGGTATTCTGCATCTTGTATATACATTTTTGTAATTTGGGGAGGGGAAAGGATATAGCAGAATGCTTAAATGGGAATGCACGTTGACCCATTGTTACAAGGAGATGTACAGGCCACTATGTTGCAAACGACTTTACAATGTCGGGGAGAGGGGTGGGAGGAATTAGGAATGTGGGGATGGAAGTGATGGTAGGGGGAAAACAAAGGAGGTAAAAATGCTCGCTTGGACATGTACTCATTACCCTACTGATGTAACTCTAACACCTCTGTGCAATATTTTTACTATATATATATTTCTTTATCAAAGGAAATGATTGTTATGATTCATTTTTAGAAAAATTCTCAAGGGAGAGGAGATCTTGATTCTCTTTACTCCCCTGATTAAAAAAAATACTGAACTAAAAGCTTTGATTATAGAATATCTTAGTCTGTACCAGAACTCTGTAGGGTTGGTTAAAAATATCTGATTGCCTTCTTGACATATGAACTACATTTTTTTACTTATATCAGTTAATTCAATTGTTTCAGAATATAAGGCAAATGAATTGTTTTGCTGCCAGACTAAAGAAAGCCCCTTTAGTAGCTTGGAACTTTAATAAAAAAATAAATTGCAATGCTAAACATGCTTAAGAGACTACTTCAGCATGATACCAAAACATTTTCATGTTACTGATTGGACCAAACTACAGTGTAAATATCAGCAGGAGAAACTGTACCTGACTCCATTATCCCATTTCTTTAATGTTTGGACAATACTGAAAAATGTTTAAACCACATAATATTTAAACAATACTCATTAATTCTGCATTTTCATATTTATGGAATCGTAGAAGAGGAATTAACCACTATGGTCAAAGGAAACACCACCATACAGGTCTCACTTTCCTCAGATGTCCTTGTCATCTTAGCATTCCTCCTTTTAGAAGCTATCAAAAAGCAAAAAGATATTTCTACCATCATTATGAACCTATAGTCATAACAACTAGGGTCTCAGACAAAGGGACTGCTTTTTCCATCCTCAGGAAAACAAGTTTATTTGTAACTATTGTCAAAGTGTATCCATTTCAAGAGTATGAAAAATTCAAATGGATATTTTCTCAAAGTGGACAACATATCCTCTGAGAGAAATTATTAGCAAAAAATCAAAGACAAGCTAGGGCTTCTCTGGGGTAATTGAGGGTGCTTGTTTTTTTAACAATTACCTTGAGAGGAATACAGGCCATTATAAAGCAATTTGAAACAAAGCTCCTAAGAGATAAATGTGTAACATATTCTATTTTGAACCCCATATCATGTTTATAAATTCCATTCTTCCAATGAAGGTAAAATTCAAGTAAAAATGTCTAACCTATCTTTCAGAAAATCTTCATAAAATTTCAGTTAAGAAAAACTTTCAAGTGATAAGAAATGTACTCACTATCTTGCCCATGTAATTGTAACCCCTCTGTTCAGTATTTTCACAATAAAAAAAAACTTTCAAGTGATAAACTTGCCCCTATATATTTATTAGGAAGCAATTTTTTTGAAGCAGAGAATTCTCTGATCTTCTTTTCTCAAAAGGGAAGGATAATCTTGAATATAGGAGATTCTGAAAACCTCTAAACACCTGTCTTCTCTATGATTCTTACAAAGCAGGCAGAAAAGACCCTGACAGGGAGCAATTGAGAACCTTCACAAGTACCACATGAAGTGTGGACAAAATCCTCAACAATGCAGATAAGATCAGCCACTCAGCTGAGATGACAATAAACAAGACTCTTGCCAAACAGAAAACAAACACCCTTTGAGAAAAAAATGTTTCAGTGGAAATTAAGTTCATCCTGCAAGAATACCTGCAAAAGGTCTTATATCCCTTGCACTACTAGCCTTTGCAACTCTTATGTTACCCTTAAGGAAGTTAAATGAAAAATGATGATGTGTGCAAGAACTGTGAAACATAAATAGGACAGCTATTTCTCAGCATATCATGATGCTTAACCCCTACATATTGTTACATTCTATTCTCCCTAAATTCAGCATATTTTTCATTCCTGTTAATATTTGAGTTGCAAGAAATAACTAGTGTTTCTTTGCCTTTACTTGGGAAGAATTACAATATGATTGGATTGCAATGCCATAAATATACACTGAAAATTTCACATATTTTCTCAAAAAATTCTAAAAACAACTTAGAAGATTTATAACTTCTGTGAGTCTACCATAATATGTGGATAACCTACTCTTGTATGCTCCCTAATGTAATTTTATTATTATAGAACCTAGCCAAGAGAGGCCATAAAATATCTAAAGATAAAATGTAATTTTGTTGTCAGGATGTTAAATACTAAGGTCATATAATTACTCCTTAAGGATTACTTACAAATCCTGACTGTACTTCTGTGATTAAAATTGCTCCCATCACTAAAACAAAACAAACATAAGTAAATAATAAAATAAGGGGATTCCTAGGTCCAATTGAGTATTATTGACATTGGATTCTCAAGGTGGTGTGATGGCTGTAGAGTATAAATCACAACTACTTGGAAGACAGAGATAAATGAGGAAGATGTTGGTGGGGTAGCTGGGTGCTAACCAAGCTCTTGCAAAGAAACCAGTTTCAGCATTCCAGTGAAAAATCCAAGGCTAGAGATTCACACCAAGTGTGCCATCATAGTATAGAGAGTTTGGCCAGAGAGGAAAAATTCAGCTTGTTTAAAGAGACAGATTCAAGCACTCACCCATGACTGTGGTGGCTGCGGTGGCAGCTACCGCTGCCACCTTATCAACAGCCAAACCTTGGGACAAAGGCACCAGAGACAGAGTGAGAGCAGCTTCTATTCAGCACCAGCACAAACTGACAAGGAGCAAAATCTTCATCCTGCTGACCACAGATGGACGCAAAAGCCATAAACCAAGGGAAAAGCATGAATAACCCACAAGATATTCCCACTCTTCACAGAACAGCATTTAGAAGGTAGCCCATCCCCCACAACTGGAGAATCCCATCTTGGATATTGGCAAAGACTGGGCCAGAGCAGCTGGCAGATAACTCAGGCCTCAGAAGCAGACACTGATGAGCTCTTTTTGAACGGAGTAAAGGAACCTGACCAGTGAAACTCAGCTCCACCCAGGGGAAGGTTGACTTTCCCAGACAGAGCAAGCTCCGCCCACAACAGGGCCACTTTCTTCACTGGGTAAACAGAGTTGGAAGCAGCCCCACCCCTCTGAAGCTTGGGAAGCTCTTCCAGCTAGCTTCAGGAGGTTAAAAAAAAAACAATTTGAAAGTGGATACAGCATAAATCCTTCGAGTGGCTCCAGGCTGGGCCACTAGCAAATTTTTAAGTTTTTTTTTTCTACTTTTTTCACTATTTTTAAAAATTTTTTCCCTTTTCCCTTTTGGTCCTTATTCCTTTTTGACTCTACATAATTGCTTTTCTGTTCATCCCTAGATTCGTACTAATCTTTGATATTTAGGCCTTATCCTTCATTGAGTGCATACATAATTCAGACATCAATTACTTAAGTCACAGTTACTCAACTTTAGTTTCTTTAATTGTAGAAATATTTCTTTATACTTAAATAATTTTTAATTGTTTCGTTTTAAGTCTTTATATTTTTTTGTACTTTTGGTTTCTTCTCCTTACTTTCTTTTTCCTCTCTCTGAATTTAGGTCTTAGTTATCTTCCCTCTCTTCCTTTCCTTCCCTACATTCCCCAAATTTTATTTTCTCCTCACAATTCTCCCTGTACTTATTAATTTCTGGTCACCTGAGCCTTTCTTTGATTTTCTTAGTCCATTGATGTTTGTTGTTGAACTACATTGTATCTGAACTAATTTTGACCATGTCAAAAAAAATCAGTGCAACTACAGGGCTCTGGGTTGATGCTTGCCCTAAAATAGTGTTTTAGCATAGAATTGGTTTTGCTTTCATACCCAAATGGTCAGAACAAGCCGTACAAATACAAGAAAAATGTCAAGTCGAGGAACCTTATGTCCTGCTCATGATAAACAGGAAACAAAGCAGTTAATGAATATTCCAGAGGAGAGGTCTCAAAATGCTTTACAAACACTATGGATAATCATGCTGAATGAAATATTGAAAGCCTCCAATGGGCACAGTGTGAGTGCTATAGGGCAATGGGTGAATTTGATGAAGCTAACAAAAGATTAATAGAGGAATTGTGTGAGTGTGATGAGCCTAAACAAAAATTAATAGAGGAGTAGGATGAGAATAACCAAAGATAAATAGAGGAATTCATGGAATCCACAAATTGAAAGCTGGAGGAATCCATGGAGTTCACAAATGCAAAGCTAAATGAATTCCAACAGATGGAATGGGAGTCTAGTGAAACTATAACCAGTCCACTAAGGGATTTGAGAGTGAACACTGAAAACCAAATCAAGGAGGTAACAAAGTCCATATATGATCTAAAACAAAGCTCCAACAAAGAAATTGAAGCCATCAAATCTGACCAATTAGGAGGAAAGGAAATAAAAACAAAGTACAAAGTCTTGAAAGTAGGTTAGACCATACAGAAGATTGAATCTCTGGGATTGAAGATGGCCAAGACATAACAGAAACAATAGACAATTATTCAAGACAAATTCAAGAAATATGATAGATCCATTCAGCAAAGACACCATCAGAAGGCCTAATTTAGGGCTAATGGTAGTAAGGGAGGGCCTCCAGACAGAAGCTAAATGTCTAGGAAACTTATGTAACAGAATCTTAGCAGAGAATTTCCAAAACATGTAAAAAGATAGGCCCATTCAAATACAAGAAGCCTTTAGAGCCCCAAATAGATCAGACCTGAACAGGACAACCACACAATCAATAGAGAAGAAAGAGAGGACCCTTAAAGCTGTCAGGGAAAAAAGGTCAATCACCTATAAAGGGAAACCAATCAGAATAACTTCAGACTTCTCAGCAGGGACAATTAAAGCTAGAAGAGCCTGGAATAATATATGCCATGTCCTAAACACAAACAAGTAAGACTGGACCCAGCTAAACTCTCCCTCATAGCAGGACAAATAAAAACCTTCCACAGCAAAGAAAAATTGAAACAATATATTTCTACAAAACCAGCCCTACAAAAAATACTTAAAGATGTCCTACACATAAAAAACAAAAAGAGCACAATAAAGGCCAAGAAACAGCCTCCAAACAGAGAATCCAAGAATCATAGGAAGAACTCACTTGGCATAGCCCCTAAGAAGGTAGATAACATGTCAGGAACTACCAAACACCTCTCAGTCCTAACTCTCAATATTAATGGACTTCTCTCCAGTTAAGCTACATAGACTGTCTAGTTGGATCAAAAAGCAAGATCCTTCTATCTACTGCCTTCAAGAGACACACCTTACCCACAAAAACAAACATATTCTGAAAGTGAAAGGCTGGAATAAAATCTACAAAATTAATGGCCACCATGAACAAGCAGGAGTTGCAATCCTAATATGATAAATAGATTTCAAATTAAAATTAACGAGAAGAGATAAAGAACATCATTACATTACTAATTGAGGAAACTCTCCTTCAGGAGGATATTACAATTCTAAACAGCTATTCACAAAATAACAGAGCACCCAAATTAATCAAAGAACTGTACTTTCCCTCAAATCACACATAGAACCAAAGACATTAGTCGTTGGGGACTTTAACACACCACCATCCCCACTAGATAGATCAACCTGGCAAAAAAATGGCGAAACCTCGGACATAAACAACTGAATAGATCAATTAGATCTAACAGAGATCTATAGAATATTTCACCCAGCAGCATCAAAATACACATTCTTCTCAGCAGCACAAGGAATATTCTCCAAATATACCACAGTTTAGGTCACAAAGCAAATTCATCCCAAATCAGAACCATTGAAATTATGCCCTGCATTCTCTCACACCTCAAGGGAATAAAATTAGAATTCAATATTAAAGCCACCAAAGAAAATCCTGTAACACATGGAGGCTGAACAAATACTGTTGGACCACCAGTGGGTCATAGAAGAGTTTAGGAAAGAAATTCAAATTACATAATACTGAACAAAAATGAACACATAAAATACCAGCTCCTCTGGGACACAGTAGTAACTCTGGCAAGTTTATACCTCTGAGTTCCTACCTCAAAAAGTTGGAGAGGTCTGAAACCAGCAATTTGAAAAGGAGCAGCAAGTTAAACCTCAATCCAGTAGACAGAAACAAATAATTGAATTTAAATCAGAATTAAACGAACTAGAGCCCAAAAATACCATAGAAAGAATCAACAAAACAAAGAGTTGGTTCTTCAAAAAAATTAACAAAATTGACAGAGCCTTAGCAGAAAAAGAAGAGAATACACCCAAGCAAACAAAGATGAGATGAGATGAGAATGGAAGCATCACCACAGAAAAAAACCAAGATTCGGAACACTATAAGGGAATACTTCTCAAACCTTTATGCTAATAAGTTTGAGAATCTGAAATAAATAGATGAATTTCTAGAAAATATCGACATGCCAAAACTAAACAAAGATGATGTAAACCAACTTAACAGACCCATATCAAGCATCGAAATAGAAACAGCAATAAGAGACCTCCCACACAAGAAAAACCCAGGACCGGATGGATTTACAGCAGAATTCTACAAGGCCTTCAAAGCAGAACTCACACCAATACTCCTCCAACTCTTCAATGAAATTGAAAGTAAAAGTTCACTACCAAACTCTTTCTATGAAGTCATCATAGCCCTCATCCCAAAATCAGACAGGTACTCATAAAAGAAAGAGAACTGTAGACCCATATCTTTGATGAACATCAATGCAAAATTTCTCAGCAAATTTTTTCCCAAATGATTTCAACAACTCATCAAAAATATCATACATGATTAAACAAGATTAATTTCAGGAATGTAAAGCTGGATCAATACACACAAATCAATTGATATAATTCATCACATTAGCAAGAGTAAGGATAAGAATCACGTGATTGTCTCAATAGATGCAGAAAAAGCATTTGACAAGATCCAATAGCCCTTTATGATGAAAGCTCTGGAAAAAAGGAATACATGGAACATTCCTAAGTAAAACAAAGGTTGTGTATGACAAACCTACAGCCAGCACTATACTTAATGGCTAAAAGAAGCTAAAGCCATTTCCTCTAAATCAGGAATGGGACAAGGATGCCCACTCTCCTGATATCTCTTCAATTTAGTATTAGAATACCTAGATAGAGCAATAAGACAAGATGCAAACATAAAGGGGATCCAAATAAGGAAAGATGAAGCAAAACTTTCCCTCTTTGCAAATGACATGATCTTGTATTTAAAGAACCCCATGGACTTCACTCCCAAATTTCTCAAGCTGATCTGAAACTTTGGCAAGGCAACAGGTTATAAAATTAACCCTCAAAAATCAACTTTTCTGTATGCCAACAATGAGAAGAGCTCGGCTGAAATCAAGAAAGCAACTCCTTTTGTAAGAGACCAGTAAAAAATGAAATAGCTAGGAGTTGAGCTAAGTAAAGAAGTGAAGGATCTCTATAATGAAAACTTCAAAAACCTGAAAAAGAAAATTAAAGCAGAATTAAGGATGTGGAAAAACCTGCCATGCTCCTGGTTTGGAAGGATTAACATCGTGAAAATGGAAATACTGCCAAAGGCTATCTACAAATTCAATGTCATAGCTATCAATATTCAAACTTCATTCTTCAATGAAATAGAAGTAACTCAAAAACTCATGAAACCAAATAGTAAAAACAATCTTTAGCAGAAAGTATAGTGCTGGAGGAATATAATACCAAATTTCAAGCTCTACTGCAAAGCCAAAGTAATCAAAACATCTAGGTAATGGCTCATGAACAGACCTGAAGACCAATGGAATAGACGTGAAGACCCAGAAATGAACCCCGCAGTCCTATAGCCACCTAATCTTGATAAGGGAGCAAAAAAAAGTACAATGGATGGACAACAGCCTCTTCAGCAAATGGTGATGGAAAAATTGGTTAAACACCTGTAGAAAACTAAAGCAATATCCTTACATATCACCCTGTGCCAGAATCAACTTCAAATGGATCAAAGACCTCGAAGTCAAAGCAGACACCTTGAAAACATTACAGGAGGGAATCTAGGGCACCTTGGCACAGGCAGAAATTTCCCTAAAGAGACACAGAAGCACAATAAATCAAAGAAAGTTTGTACAAATGGGATTACTTGAAACTGCAGAGCTTCTGCAAGGCAGAAGGCAAAGAATATAGGTAGCAAGACTAGCCATACAATGGACAAAGGCCTCATATCTAAAATATACTTAGAAATCAAAACATTAAACCCACCACTTCTGGATACTTAACCAAATGATCACAAACCAAGGCCAAACTATAGGCCAAACTACATTCATCGCAGCATTATTTACCCTAGTTAAGATATAGAACCAATTCAGATGCCCCTGAGTAGATGACTGGATCAAGAAAATGTGATATGTGTGTGTGTATGTGTGTATATACATAGATATACATACATATATAATGGAATTTTATGCTTCCATCAGTAGGAATTGTTAGGAAATTGAAATACTTGGAAAAAATCATATTAAGTGAAGTAAGCCAGACCCGAAGAAAAATTGATCTCATGGCTTCCCTTATTTGCAACGATTAGTATACCTCTAGGATAAAATTATCAGATGAGCAGAAAAACTCAATAGCTCTGTACATTTGACCATATAAGATGATGCTAAGGAAAATGAACCCCAAGATCTAGACACAAGAGGTTTTTCTTTGTTGTTGTTGTTTTTAATGTAGTATGTGATTTTTTTGATTTCTTTTGTGTGTTCTTCCCCCAATTGTAAATCCCCTGTTGTCTTTGTATTTGATTTTGTTACCCTGAATCTTGTATACACATTTATCTAATTTGGGGAGGAGAAGAAAAATAACAAAATGCTAAAAGAAGGGCATAAAATGATACATTTAAGCAATGTTAATCACAAGACACTATGTTGGAAATGAACTTTACAATTTCAAGGGAGGGAGGAATGTGGGAGGTGGAGCATGGAAGGGATAGTGGGAAAAAAATAAAGGAGGAGGTAGCAATGTTTGACAAGAAATGTATTCATTACCTTAGGTAACTTTAACCCCTCTGCACAGCAACTTTACAATAAAATTTTTAAAGAAGGTAATTTCAGATGAAGGCAATGTAGACAAAATAAGTGAGACCCTATTTCATAAACTAGGCATGATACTCTAGTGAAAGTTACACAATCTGGCAGGGAGGGGTGTCAGGAGGGAAAACCTGGGAGTAAATGAGGGAAGGGGTGACCCTGTCCAAAAAGAAATGTACTTATTAGCCGAATTATGTAACTGTAACCCCTCTTGTGCATCACCTTTACAATAATATTTTTAAAATTAGTGAAATTCTATCTCATAAGCAAATAAGGACACATCAATAATACCAGGTATACAGAAGACAGAAGCAAGAGAATTTTTGTCTGAGACCAAAACTGATTTCAAAATTCAAGTATTGTCTCCCCTCAAAAACAATGACATCATATTTCAAATTATTCTTCATTAACTGTCTAACTACTACATAAGAAACTAAACTACAATTTTGGTGCCGGTGTCTCTTGTCTGTAATCCTAGCTATTTAAGGAGACTGAAATCTGAGAATTGCAGTTCAAATCCAGCCTGGGTAGCAAAGTTGGTGAGACTCATTTTCATTTAATCACTAAGCCAGAAGTGGAGGTATGGCCCAAGTGACAGAGCACTAACCTTAAGCAAAAAAGATAGGGCCTGGCTCTGAATTCAATCCTCAAGGCTGGCATCACCCCCACCACCACTGAAAGAAAGTAAAAATAACCACCTAGATTCCACACAATTAGGACTATAGGAAGATAATTAAGACCTTAAAGTTAGCAAGAAACCATGTCTCTAAGCAAAATTAAAAACTGTCTTTGGGTGTTTTGAGTCCATGAGGAAGAAGGAAATACATTTGGAATATTGCCTCAAAATCATAGAGAAAGGCTCCTGAGTACTTCAGTTACTTCAGTTGGCAGTTAATCCCAATAGGCAGAGAATACCTTCCCTATATGAAGCCCATTTTTTCTTTCTTTCTTTCTTTCTCTTTCTTTCTTTCTTTCTATCTTCCTCCTCCTCCTCCTCCTCCTCCTCCTCCTCCTCCTCCTCCTCCTCCTCCTCCTCCTCTTCCTCTTCTTCTTCTTCTTCTTCTTCTTCTTCTTCTTCTTCTTCTTCTTCTTCTTCTTCTTCTTCTTCTTCTTCTTCTTCTTCTTCTTCTTCTTCTTCTTCTTCTTCTTCTTCTTCTTCTTCTTTCTTTTTTCTTCCTTCTTTTTCATCTTCTTTATGAAGGACAGTTGGTCACTCACCTGATTTTCTTCTGTCACAAGTTTTTATATTCTACTCCATAGAAATTTATATATTCTATGCAACAGAAATTTTGGTAAATTTGAAGCATCTCTCTGTAACTTCTGACTTACTTTATTTTTCCACATCTCCAAATATTTCCCTGGTGGGATGAAATACTCTTAGTCATTGACTTCTTTTAACAAATAAAATAGAAGAGCAAGAACATGACTAATATTTTAAAAAGTAGATATCTGTGGCTCACCCCTATAATCCTAGCTACTCAGGAGGCTGAGATCTAAGGATCTTGATTCAAAGCCAACTCAGACAGAAAAGTCCATGGGGCTTGTCTTCACATAACCATCCAAAAAAGCCAGGACTGGAGATAAGAATCAAGTGGTAGCTCACTAACCTTGAGCAAAGAAGCTCATGGACAGCACCCATGCTCTGATTTCAAGCCCTGAAACCTTCACAAAAAGTAAGAGAAAAAGAAAGAAAAAATAGAAAGAAAGGAAGGAAGGAAGAAGGAAAGAAAGAAAGAAAGGAAGGAAGGAAGGAAGACAGGGAGGGAGAGAAACAAAGAAAAGAAAGAAAGAAAGAAAAACAAAGAAAGAAGAAAAGAAAAGAAATGAGCAGGAACATTTTCATATAGGGCATACAGTTACATCCATTCAATATATTTGAAAATAGGCATCTGGGATTAAACATGTTTAAAAAACTGAAAACATATTGGAGAATTCCATTGAATAAAATGAAAGAAAATAGAAGAAAAGAAAGAAGGAAGAAGGAAGAGGGAAGGAAAACAGGGAAACAAACAGAAGAAAAGAATCAAGACAGGGAAAGAGATAGGAACAGGGTATGAGGAAGAAAAAGGAATTGTTTTTAATGTCAGAATAATGAAGGAATTAGAGAATAAAAAGAAAAGGGAGAAAAGAAAGAAAGGAGGAAGGAAACAAGAAAGAAGAGGAACAAACAGCTAGGGAGAAAAAAGGAAGAAAAATAAAAGAGAAAGGTGAGAATAAAAAAGAAAAAGATGAAAGCAATGTACTAAAATAAATACAGGAAGAGAGATAGACACAGTCAAAAAAGAAAGATTAAAGAAACCAACAAAAAAAGAAAAAAAGTAAGGAAGAAAGGCTGAAGGGAGGAAGAAATTAAGAAAAAGAAGAGAAGGGAGAATATAAAATAAAGCCAATAAAGGAAGGAAGAAGGATGCATAGAGAAGAAAGAGGAAAGATAAAAGACAAAGAAAAGGGAGTCCGAGAAAAGGAAAGAAAGGAAAAATCAAAAGAAGAGTAGGGGGAAGAGGGAAGGAGAGAGAGGAAAGCAGAAAGTAAGAAAGAAAAGAATAAATGGAGGGAAGGAAAAAAGGAAGAATATTAACGACAAGCAAAAAGCAAGAACTCAAGAGAAAAGAAAGGAAGGAAAGAAAGAAGGTAATGAGAGAGACAATGAGAAAGAGAAAGAAAAGAATGGAAGGAAAGGGAGGAAGGGAGAGACAAAGGGAAGGATGGAAATTAAGGAGAAACAGAGAAAGAAATAACAAGAAGTAAGGAAGGAAAAAGAAAAAAACACTAAAAGAAAATAGGGAGGGAGAAAAAATACAGGAAGGGAGAAGAGACAGAAAGAATAAAGATTGAAAGAAAATAATAAAGAGGAAGGAAGGTAAGGAAGGAAGAAAACAGGTAAGGAAGAATAGGAAAAAGAACAGAAGAAAGGAAGAAAAGAAAGGATAAACAGAAAAAGGGAGAAAGATGGAAGAATAAGGGAAGGAAAGAAATAAAGGAATGGAAAGAAAAAGACAGCAAGCAAACAAGAAAGAAAAGATATGGAGAGAGAGAAAGAATGGAAGAAAGGAGAGAAGGAAAAGAAAAAGGAAATGAAGGAAGAAAATAAAGGAAGAAACGAAAGAAAGACAAGAAAGGAAAAAGAAGGAAGAAAGGAAAGAAAGAGAAAGAAAAGAAAGTGTTGTATACAGACTCGGGACCCCCGAAAGACCACCAGAGACCATGACCAATGCAAACAGCAAAAGACTCGTTTATTTGCAAGTTTGGTCCTCTGCACACTCGGTAACCAGTGACACTAAAAGGCCCAAGCACAAAATCAGCACAGCTTTTATAGTATTGAGCAAACAAGTTTAGAAAATTTCCACACAAGCAGTTACATGATTGGCTAACATCTATAAAGATTGCATAGTCATTTTTTATTGGCCCATGTACTGAGGTTTGAGTCCACCCTAACCACACTGCCCTTTTTCTGAACCATTGGTCCATGTTTGATGGTTGGATGATTGCAAAACCGTTATGTTCTGTTTCTGGAACACTTTGGCAATTGTTCTGTATCTTAAGGGTGGGCAAGGTTGGTGGCAACCTGCGGTTTTTCTGAGAACTGTTTTTCTCTCTCTTGGTTGCTCTGAGGACAGCCTAGGACAAGATGGTGGAGTTAATCTCAAAATGGAGTTACTTTGGCTCTTCAAAAGGAAGAAAAGGTGAAGAAGGAAGAACAGAAGGAAGGAAGGAGAGACACAATAAGTCAGAAAGGTGGGAAAAAACAAAATGAAAGAAGAAATGATAAAGAATGAGAGAGAGAAGAAAGAAGTTAGGAAGAAGAGGGGGGAACACAGAGGAAAAAAGAAGGAAAGGAAGGAAGGAGGGAGGGAGAGAAGGAGAAAGGATGAAGACAATAAAAAGAACAAAGAAAAAAGGAGAAATAGAAGAAAGAAACATGGATAAGGAGAATAGAAACAAATAAAGGGAGAAATAAAAAAGAGGAGACAAGGAAGAAGAAAGAGAAGAAAGCAAAGGAAGAAATAAAAGAAGGGATGAAGATGAAAGGAGGAAACCAAGAGAAGGAGAAGAAGGATGGGAGGAAGAAAGAAGATAAGTAAAAGGAAAGTGGAAAGGAAGAAAATACAAGAAAAAAAGTAAGAGGAAAGAAAGTGGAGGAAGACAAAAGAAGGAAATATAGAAGGAGAGAAAATAGAAATAGAAAGGAACAGAAAAGAGAAAAAGAAGGGAAGGAAGGAAAAGAGGAAGGAGACAGAAAGAAAGAAAGAAAGAAAGAAAGAAAGAAAGAAAGAAAGAAAGAAAGAAAGAAAGAAAGAAAGAAAGAAAGAAAGAAAGAAAGAGGAAGGAAATAAGGAAGAAGACAAGGAAGAAAGAAAGAATTGAAGGCATGTAGAAAAATAAGGAAGTAGAGAAAGTGAAATAAAATGAAAGAAGGAAGGGAAGGGAAGGAATAAGAGAAAGGAAAAAAAAAGGAAGTAAGGAGAGCCGGAGGAAGCATAGAGATAATAATAAGAAAAAAATAAATCATGAAATGGGGGGACAAAAGAAAAGGAAAAAGAAGAATAAAAAATTTAAAAGAGGAAGAAAGGGGAGAAGGAGGGAGGGAAAAAGGAAAGAAAGAAAATGACAAAAACCAGAAAGGCAGAAAGAAAAGAAGGTAAAGAATAAAAAAGAAAGGAAGGGAAGGAAAGTAAGGAATGAAAGAAGGAAAAGAATAAAGAAATGAAGAAAGAAAAATGGAGAACTAAGGAAGGAGATAAGAAAAGGACAGTGAAAAATAAAGGAAAGAAGGAAGGAAAAAGAAAAAAGGAAGGTCAAAGGTAGGAAGAGAGAAATGATAGAGAAAAAGGGAGGAAGACATGGACGGATGCAAGAAAAGGAAATGAGAAAGTCAGAAAGCAAGAAAGAATGAAAAGAAGGAAAGAGAAAAAGAAGGATGGAAGGAAAGAAAAGAGGAGCGAAGAAGAGAGAAAGAAAGAAAAACAGAGAAAGAAGGAAAGAATACTGACAGAAAAAATGTTTATAGGTCTCAAAAATAATAAATTGCTTAGAATATTATTTAATAAGAGATAAACCACTTGTACAACTGAAAATGTCAAAACGTTCCTGAAAGATGAAACAAATAAATGGAAAGGCATTGGGGTGGATGATTTAACAGTTAGCATGTCAGTAATATCCAAAGTGATCGTTAGAGTTTATGTGATCCTATGAAAGTTCGAGGGAAGTTCTTGTCCAAATAGTAAAGTCCGTTTTCAATTAATTACTGATTGTTTTATAATGTCTAGAGGCTAGATAGCCAAAAACTATTTTGAGAATAACAACAAAGTCAGAGAACTTACATTTCCTTATTTCAAAACTTCAAAGTTTACTTCAAATCTATGGTCATCAAATAATGTAGTACTAACATAAAGAAAGGCCAATAGAGTGGAAACAGAAAGAACAGAATGAACCCTTACATATATGCTTCAATCAAATCTCAAGGAGATTGCCAATCAATAAGAGAGTCTTTTTAGGAATAGTGCTGGAAAAACTAGGTATCTGTGTGGAATTAGACCCTTACCTCACACTGTGTATGAAAATTAGCTCAACATGTTTCCACCTAACATAATTACAAAAGTATAACACTCTTAGAAGAAAAGCTATAGGAAAATATTTATGACCTTGAATTTGCCAATGATTTCTAGGATATAACACTAAAAGAAAGTCAGTCTTCATTAATAATTTAAAACAGTATATTAAATGACCATATCCAGAGGGAAAAGAGAACCTATATTCATGAAGAAAGTATCTTCAAATTATGTATCTGAGAGTGATTGATATCTTTAATATGTAAACAAACCCTACAACTCACTAACAAATGTCTCCAATGGCTTTAGTATTTGTACTTCCATGTTCACAGCTGATTACTTACAATAGCTAATATGCACATAACTTGTGTCAATAGATGAATGAGTGGATAAGCAAAATATGACATGAAGATATACACATTATTCATCCTTAAAAACACGGGAAATTCTGGCAAATGCTGCAACATGGAGCTATGGATTAACCTTGAACATATCATGCTTAATTGTATTAGCCTTCTGAATAGGACAAATATATTTTAAAGTTGTACTTATATGAGGTACCAATTGTAGTGAAACTGATAAAATAAAATTAAGGTTGAGAGAGAGACATAAGTTCTATTATTATAAAGATTACTGTGCTTTCCTCAACTGTAGTAAAATGAGAAAATTTAGATATCAAGCCAGCCCCTAATATAGCAGTAAAATTATCATCCCCTAGGTATTAAACATTGAAATCTGTCAAGATTTTATTCTAATTTCTCTTCTGTTTGTATATCCTACACTAATGTGAAAGAACTTAGCTACAGTTTGGGATAGCATTCACAGGCAGAGAACTAATAAATTTATATGTTCAATTATCTCCCTATGATCAATTATTTCATGTTTGAAAGTCAATATGTTCGAGACCAAATTCATAATTAGCCAATTGAATGAACTATAAAGCCAGAGCTCCACTCTCTTTTGCATCCTATCCCTTATCATAAGATTTTGTGCCACTATGTTCATTGGCTCTCATTTACCTCCACAGTTTTACATTCATCTCTTGTGTGCATTTGACTAACATTTGTCTCTCAGAATACAGTACTCATTCCCTGTGGACTTTATTTTTGCACATAATCATATTCTCAGAATATAGTACAATGCCCAGTGTGTAAGTACTGGTTATTTGTTGGATGTGTAAAACATTGAATTCATTATTAGGCAATAGTATGATAAGAAAATATTAAAATCTGTTCCCCTATATGACCCAGCAATCCCACTTCTGGGCATTTACCCAAAGGATCACAAACATGGCCATACTAAAGCTAGCAGCACAACTATGTTTATTGCAGCATTATTTACCGTAGCTAAGATATGGAACCAACCCAAATGCCCCTCAGTAGATGAGTGGATCAAGGAAGTAGTAAATATATACAATGGAATTCTATGCTTCCATTAGAAAGAATAACACCACCCAATTTGTTAGGAAATGGAAAGACTTGGAAAAAATCTTATTAAGTGAAGTTGCCCAGTCCCAAGGAAATTTAGGTCTCATGGTTTCCCTTATTTGCAGTAATTAATATCCATATAGGAT
The DNA here is from genome assembly GCF_019054845.1 of Dipodomys spectabilis. Taxonomy (NCBI): domain Eukaryota; kingdom Metazoa; phylum Chordata; class Mammalia; order Rodentia; family Heteromyidae; genus Dipodomys; species Dipodomys spectabilis. The sequence goes on along the minus strand of NW_024871030.1, from coordinate 1,689,030 downwards.
AATCTTATCCGATGAATTGAAAAGCTCATCCGATGAGCTGAAAAGCTCAAAAACCATGTACAAATGACCATATAACTTGATGCTAAGTGAAATGAATCCCAAGCTTTGGACACAAGAGGTCTGTCTTTATTGTTAGTTTTAAATGTACCATGTGATTTTATTTTTGTTGTTGTTGTTTCCTTTGTATGTTCTTTCCTCTATGGCATATCCCCTGTGGTCACTGTACTCGATTTTGATACCCTGCATCTTGTATATACATATGTCTATTCTGGGGAGAGGAAGAGGAATAACAAAATGCTGAAATAAGGACACAGGATGACCCATTGCAATGAAGATACCTACTGGACAGTGTATTGGAAATGAACTTTACAACTTCAGGTGGCAAGTGGGGAGGGAATAGTAGTATGGGAGGTGGGGGAGGGAAGGGATAGTGGGACAACAATAAGGAAGGGAAAGGGTAAGAGTGATCAACAAGTAATGTACTCATTGCTTTACTCAAGTAACTGTAACCCCTCTGTACAATATCTTAACAATAAAATAAAAAATTTTAAATAAAATAAAATCTAACTGTTCCTATACATATGAATGTGAGAGTTGTTCCTCAGAGACAGTGGTTATAGTTTGAAATTCGCTTTGAGTTACTTGAACATTTCTAACTTGTCCAGTGCAACGATTCCCATATTTCTTCCCTGGCTTTAATGCTAGTCCAAACACACTTCAGTTTCTTAGTTGGAAAATATTTAATATTTAATGCTCACAAGGCAGATGATGGAGTGGGAATGGATGAGAGATTGAGACAGTTTTATCTTAGGGTTCAAATTCTATGCCTTTAACCTCTGATTTTCATACTAGTTTGAGTTTAACTCCTGAATGTGTTTCTACATCACAAAAAATATGGATATTATTAAAAATATCAATTGTACAAGTTTGTGATAAGGATAATGAGGAAAGTTTGCAATATTACTTTTTAGAATGTGAAATTTCACAAATGTACATGATTAATCCTCAAATAGCAGTGGAACTGTGGTGGAAGTACTCTTTCTAGCAATATTTTATATTTTGTGGCTAACTACGTTGTATATTCTGTTTCTATTTTATATGTATCAAACATCGTTAAAGAGAAAGTGAGGAATAAGTTTGTAATCATGTATTTACAAGTCAATCCATTTAGAGTCTGTAATTCTAACATTTTAGCCTCTTAAAAATTCCAAATCTTATTCTCTATCCTAACGACCTAACATCACTACCAAGCTGGTGGTTACCAAGTGCTACTAGGCTTCTTGCAAGCCAGGTTTTACATCATCTGATTGTGACATAGAATCCTCAGATGCATCACCAATTATGACGTCTCACACCCTCTCCTGAAGCCGTGGCTACGGCACATATCTCAGCTATACTAGGTGGTGAGAGACCGGTAGCGCACGCACTGGCCCTGGGCTCCCCAAGACAGGGCAAGTAATCGCCCCTGCTTTCCAAGTGCCAGCAGGGGTGCCTCTATCTCAAGAAGAGAAGAGGCCTAACACGAAACATGAGCATCTTTTTTCTCCTAATGACCTGCGTTGTGTTTACCCTGATGTATATCTTCTGGAAAAAGCGGTTCCAGGTAAAGGATATGAGAGGGGGAATGCGTGTGTTTGAAATATGTGGGTTGGGGAGTAAGGCAGAAAGTAAGGTAGAAAGACAGTAAAATAAGAACTGGTCTCCTGTAATGGTGTGTGCATGCATGTGATGGAAATTAGAAGAAACTAGACGAATATGTAGATTGGGAAGTAAGACAATAAAAGGAAAATAGAATTAATTTTTCAGGGATATACATGGGTATTTCCTGTGTGTGCACACAAAGATAAACACACACACATGTTCATATATCCATTATTGGAATTAGATAAAGAAATGAAGCTAGATGTGTAAATAGATGGGGGTGGGGTTGGAAAAGAATAAATAGTAAAACAAGAATTAAAGGGAGATAACCTCATTCTTCTCACTCTAAAAAGAGCCAATCTGTATTTCCCCCTTTTCCACAAACCCTGGGTTTTGACCAGTGATTGGATAGTTGTGGTCAGTTGTAAAATAATCCTGAGTTATCAAGAGAAATTGTAAACTTTTCATACACCTGGAGGAAAAAGGATTGATTCACCACATCTCATGTTAAGAAGCTTTTCTTCTCTCACTTTTACTTCTCCAAGTTCCCGTTGGCTTCTACCCTTTTGTCACCATCATTGTGGAGACTTTCCAGACATCCAAAATACCTCATGTCTAAATGTGCATATCCCAATATTTAAATTTGCAAAAGGGTCAAAGATAGGGCCCATGTGTTGACTACTTCTCAAGAAATGTAAGAAAAATATAGCATTTGGTCTTATTAGGGTACTTTCATATTTTTTTTCCTTAATCTGGGCAAAACATACTTTCAAATCAATGTTATTTCACCTGTTTCCAAGCTCTAGCTTTTAAATGAGATAGCTCATTTTTTGGTAAACTCAATAAATTAGATGTGTATAATTTCCTCTACAGGGAAACACTGGTGAAATGGCAACTGATTTGGAATTCCCCAAATCACCTACATCATCACCTGAAAGCAGTACTGATACTCTGTCAGTCAACAGCCTCTCCCGGGATATCTTCAACAGTTTCCCACACTCAGTGGCTATACAGAAGCGTATACTGACAAACCTCAGGATGGTGGAATACAAACTAAATGAACTGGAACATTTCCTAAATGTCAAGGGTACAAATGGTACATTGACTCATCGGAAATGTTCAAAGATTTCCAATTGTAAGGAGAATAAAAACAATCATTAAATGCACTCTTGATTTTACATGCCTATGTATTTATTCCAAATGAATTATTTAAAATGGAGAGGATGTAAAGTTAGATATCGTTTTAAATATTTATGGGCTTGTTTATTTTAATGAATTGATTACAAATACTTGGTAATATATATTTTAATGGTGAAGGAAAACAGTTTAAAAGGAAGCGTTTTCCTTTTTCTTGCAAGCTGCAGTAAAAGTGATTATAATTTCTTTGAAATTTGATAAAACAGATTTCTTGAATTGTGTACAGTATAAAATACAGTCATTTTCAAGTTTGTATTAAGTTAGGTAAAGTTATCTGAAACTTCACAGAATATTGTTCCTTGCTATTGCTGAACCTGTGTAATGGGAATAGAGCTTACTAGACACCCTACAATATATCACACACTCTAACATATGCTGTTCACAATTTGAAGATAGTGACAATCCTTAACTATTCTTTGTGGTAAGCATTGGATATTATTTCCTCTTTTTATCCCACTTTACTCAATCAGCTATTCTTTCATTAAACACATACCCAAATCTTGGAATTGTAAGAGTCACACTAAGGAAAAACATGTTTTTTTTTAAATTTGGAGAAAATCTGACACTTAAAATAGCACCAAAATACAGTAATAGAATGAGTCTAACGTGTTTGAGTAAAATTAAAGTACTTGTGTGCCTGAACTGGGGCTTGAACTCAGGGCCTCACACTCTCACTTGACTTTTTAGCTCAGGACTGGCATTCTACCACTTGAGCCACATCTCCACTTGGATTAAAATTAAGAAAAAATTTCTACGCTGTACTCAGTCATAGAGGTCAATCAATAGTTTATAAAATCCAGTATGTCTATGGAATTATTCTCTTGAAGTTCACTAATAGCACTTGAAAACACTAAAACTATTAAATGAATTCCTAATATCTGTATATACATAACATCTGAGGTTGATCAAGAATACTTATCATTCTTGACACCTTTGCCCCTCAAAATAAATTACAAGCATAAATTAAAGAAATACCTTAATTCCTTGCTCTAATATTCATTTACAAATAAGAGAAAATGGAATTGAAAGTGTTGCTGAAAAAATATTCTTGCTATTGTCATTGTTGTCACCTCTATTACCAAGTACCAAAAGCTAAAGATAGTTTATGTGATTGATTCTTACACTTTTTGAATCACAGATTCTTTTGCTATTTTGATGAAAACAATGGACTCTCCCTAAAAAAATAATAAAAGGATATTCACCTGCACACAGGAAATATCACATATAATTATTCCAGAAGCCTTGCTGAAGAGCCTGAAGAGTTGCTGAAATGTTCCTTATATATTTAGGTAATGTTTACTATCCCAAGCTGTGCTCTTTAAACCAATTTTCTATGACACATAATCAAGAAAATAAAACATAAAATCTTCATTCTTGACAAGTTTGACAATCTTACTTTCTATTAGTATGCAAATCACTGTCATTCATATGCAATAACTTATTCACATGAGACAAAATCATTCTCCTTGATCTCTTAGGCATATATCACTATCATAAAATGCTAGATTTGATTAAAGTCATTTTATAATTAACATTTGAATCTACATCCTATGTGCAATTAAACCTTGTACTCGGAGAATACTCCTGAGAACTATTCATAATTTTCGTGAAACACAATAGAAATTATGAGCTATACTTTACTCCCAAATACAACCAAAGGATGAAAGGTAGTATGCAAAAAAAAGTATTCAAGCTTTGGTATTACATTTTCTAGGTTTAGCCCTTAGTAATCATAGGATTTACTTTTCTGTCTTATTTCACTGTTTGTAAATTAAAAACATAGTGAGCAAGTTCACATAAAAAGATGAGTCCTGATAAATTCACAAAGGTTTAAATATTTTTGCATTAAAACCTTAGACTACAGTTTTCATACAGTATATTTCCACATATATTTCTAATTAAGTGAGGTCTTTAGTTTGAAACATTTTCTTTTTTACTGACTGATTTCCATCCCCATCTATGAAAAGGTAAGTTTGTATATTAAGAAAGCAGAAGCAAGTACTATCCTTACGTTTACAAAAATAGAAAATAATAGAACTTCTGTCAAATTGGTACAAATTAAAGCTTTCAATGTATTACAAAAACATGGTGGTACTATTTACAAAATGTCATTGTAAAACAGTCTAGTAGGTATGTATTACACAGATAGGTAATCTTAAAACAAATATAAGCATATTGCTAAGCATTAATAGATTCACATTTTATATTACAGTCTTGTGTGAGAAAAATACACATCACTCTATTGTGAACATAGCACATATTTTTCTACGCAATTAACATACAAATAAATAAAAATTTCCCTCCTCTAAAAAATCACATTATGCAACAATCATGTTTTAAAATGAGATCTCATTCTGGTTTTCTACTGCCACTAATAGTTGGTATTTCATGGTCAGTCTCTTTCTCAGGCTGTGCCATGTCTTTATATCTCTCTCCACGATGTTTTTCCAGGTATGGACCCCAGTTAGAAGCTGGTCTGCAGCAGCTTACAATACGCTGAAATTTAATAAAATTTTGAATGTAATTACTATCATCTGTATACAAGTATTAAACTGAACTACTTTATGTTAAATAAGTTCATTGTTACCAACAATGAAATAACAAGTCATAGAAAAGTAAAAAGTAAATCTTTATAATATACAATTTGTTAAGAAATTATAATCAAATAAGTTATTGTTAAGACTTATGTATATGTAAATGATGTCAGGTAGAATGTGAGCCTTTAGAATAACTGTGTCATTACAGATATATTTGCTGAATTCTTTTTTATTTTCATAAACCTTTGATTATATGTTTTCTGTAGTTGTTCATCCTGGGGTTTGAACTCAGAGCCTTGGCCTGGTAGGCAAGCACTTGCCTACTTGAGAAATGACTCTACCCTACATTTACTGAATTATCATGCATTATCCATCCTGGCCTTAGATTGTGGATGAGGTGAACATCTAAGCTACTGTATACTATAATGTTCCAACAACAAGGAAAAGAAAGCTCCAAAGTCAACCCACTGATTGGATGACCTTGAGAATGTAAATCTAAGATGCCTGAGTTCACCTTGTCATTGTTCTAGTAAAAAAAGTAGTAACTCTATTTCCTAGACCTCTATGAAAGCATGTTTCAAGTTCTCCACAGGGTAGAAGAAGTTTTAGTATGCTTAAACAGAATAAGCATACATATAATTCTTGTATTGTAACTGGATAGAACCTTAACAATTGAGACTAGAAAAGGCTAAATAAGTAATTAAATAATTTGCTTTGTGAGATAATCTTCCAGTATAACTCTGGACAAGTACAGAGATCATAAATGTTAAAGTTGAGCTCTATAATAGAGTCTGAGCATTCAGCAACAAAAATTAGACTCCCACCAGGAGGCTATAGTCTAATACAGGGAAACACACAAATATATAGAGAATATGATTCTATGGACCAGAAACATGATTGTTTCAGAGACAGAAGTGGAACAAATGATTCATTTGATATCATAAAAGTCTTATATTACTGGCATGTAACTAAATTTTTCTTCCTTTTTCTCTTCATTTATACTTTACATAAAGTATAAAAACCCAATGTGCTTACTTGAAGGATGTTTCCTTTAGCCTGAACTAGTTTGACAATAGCCACAATTGGAATCCAAATAATGCAGAAAATAATCATGCACCAGCCTAGAGCAACTCCCCAATCAGGGTAAGGAATTTGAGCATATTCAGGTCTATGAAATTTCACCAGTGACCATATAAAAATTGCCTGTAAAAGTACAATATGGAAAGATAAAATTAAAGATTAGACTTTATGGTAAAAATGATTAGTGTTTTGATTCCATTCCTTACTTATCAAAAATAATGAAAATAAAACTATAATTAAGGAACTAATACTCCAGTGTATAAAATGAACCAAAATTCTTCCATAATTAATACTTCCATATATTTATCAATGATATGAATACTTGTTCAGCAAATATTGCAATAAAATGTTTTATTATCTGTGATACTCAAAGTAAAATAAATAAATTTATTACTGAAAATTTTTAAAGTTTAAATTTATTTTAATTTTAATTGAAATATATCATGAAACATACCATGTTATGTTTTTATACATATATAGGTTAAACATTTATTTTCTCCAGCATCATTTTATAGTGAAGAGTTTCAAAATCCTTTCTTCTTTTTCAAATGTACAGACATTATTTTATCTATTATATCTAACATAATTTATTGTCTAGTAACACATCAAACTTATTACTTGAACCTTACAATAACTAAGTACCCATTTATCAGTATGTCTTTGATCCCCAACACATATCCACATACTTCTAGCATTTGATAACTACCATTATACTCTCAATTTTTACAACATCAACTTATTTAGATTGCTCATCTGAGTAAAATCATATGGTGCTTGTCTATCTGCACCAGAGTTGCTTCATTTAACCTGATCTCTAGTTCTCTCTATGTAGTCAAAAATGACAAAATATCATTATTCTTTAGGCCTAAGTAATATCCACGGTATGTATCACATTTTCTTTATCCATTCATCAGTTGATGGACATTTAGATTATTTCCATTTCTCAACTATTCTGAATAGTGCTACAATGACCATGGCAGTGTAGATGTTTCTTGAACATACCAATTTCCTTTTGTTTGGATATGTTCCCAAAAATGGGATTGTTGTTAAGGATGTGGAGATAGGAAATCTTTACACATTTAGTCAAATTGTACATCAGTGTAAGTATTATGGAAAAGTGTGGAAGTGACTCACAACTTAAAAATAAAACTACCATATCATCCAGAAGTGCCAGTGCTAAGTATATACACAAAGAAAATCAAGTTATAGTTTGTCCTATCAGCTAGCCTGCATATATATTAATTCTATCACTGTGTAAAAGTACATTCTAGGCATACTTCTCTCCTTGATAAGCAATTGTTTCTGTTATTCTCCACTACACAGACTACCCTTTTATGCCTATCAAAACACATGTGAATTTAAATACACTCTACTGGAACATTTTTGCTAAAGTATATATCACTTGGAGACATTTACTGAAACAAAAAAGTTCAGCACAAATTCAGGGACTCTGGTAAAAATATGAACCCTAAAAGATAAAAATAATTCTTTTTTTAAACCAGTACAGTGCTTAACCTCAGGGCCTCAAGTGTTTGCTCAACTTGCCTGAACCTCTTTCTTGATCGTAACATGATCTACCACTTAAGCCACATTTCCACTTTCAGCTTTTTGATGGTTCATTGGAGATGAGTTCCACTTCTGTGTCTGTACTGATTTTGAACTGTGATCCTCAGATCTCACTTTCCTGAACAACTAAAAAATACAAGTGTGAGTGACTTGCGGATAGAGAATACAACTATTTTTTTTGTCAGTTGTGGGATTTGAATTCAGGACCTGGATGCTGTCTCTGAGTTCTTTTGCCCAAGACAAGGTTTCTACCACTTTTATCCACAGCTCCATTTCTGGTTGTAGAGTGGTTTACTGGAAATAAGAATCTCACATGGAATTTTCTGCCCAGGCTGGCTTTGAATCAGGGTCCTCAGATCTCATCCTCCTGAGTAGCTAAGGTTACAGGCGTGAGCCACCAGAGCCCGGCCATACAAATACTTTAATTCATCATATCGAGTCTCAAACTGCTCACTACTTGAAAGTGATAACACGATGTTAAAAATAAAACCTAACACCTTATAAAAGCAATCAAATATGGTACTTCAGATATAACACAAATCCTGAATCAAATTGCTTGATGTCTAATGAGAACTAAAACATCTCCAACGTCTTTAGCACTGCTCCACTCCCATCATTAACTCAAGACTATAGAAGTTCTCCAGCTCATGAAATTAAAATTTCAGCACTCAGCTTTTTGCTTTCCTGGACTGTTATTTGACATTTTTAATGTTTTATGTATCACATCTCCTCAATCAGACATCATTTGTTTGCCTTCAGCTCCTAAATATTACCAATTGTTGGATTTATCAGCATAAACCACTGCCTGCAGAAGTGTTGATGCACTGATGTCCTTAAAGTTTACCTGGCCTTTATTGTTTTTTCTTCTCTACCTGGCAAAATTGTTAAGAACATTATTGACATATCAGCACCTCTCTGAGAAAATGAGAAAAATCATATATTTTGTGTGTGTGCCAGTCCTGTGGCTTGAACTGAAGGCCTGGGTGCCATCCTGAGATTCTTGTTTTCTCTCAAGGCTAATGCTCAACTTTCACTAATGAAGCCACAGCAACATTTCTGGCCTTTTTTGATGGTTAAATTGAAGATAAGACGGTCAGGGATTTTGTTGCCCTATTAGCTTCATATCATGATCCTGACTCTCAGCATCCTGAATAGGTAGGGTTACAAGCATTTATTCTAATGATGTGTTTATCCTATTAATAGTATTAATAGTTTTGAGTTATTGATACCTTTTCAGTCAATAGGAAGCTCTTATTTTATCAAACGGTAGAGGTTTAAGCCCATGGCCTCAAAAATCATCACTAAATGGCATTGTAATTTAGGCAGTTGCAGGCATCACTCAGGAACAACATAAAACCCAAAAATCATTCATTTACAATAGTTATTTTCATTGTCTTTAATGTATATTATTCCCCAAGTTTCTCAGAAACAAAAGTATGGTTTTTAAAATATCAAGCTCATGCTATATGAGTACTCACCGTCAACAGGATCGGCGTAATGACAAACCAGCAAGCTCTCCACCATAGCCAGAATATCCACCTCTTTGCTCCAAGCATCATTTCTATATCTTCAATGAATCTGTTCCCTCCTGAAGAAAACAATGTCAGAGTATATTGAGCCCTTACTCATTTCCTCAAATCATGTCGCCTAAATTATCTTTTCTATTATCTACAATTTTACTATATCACAGCAAGAAATTCTATACTTTCAACTACATTTATAATACATTTTGATCAAGACATCTTTCTTTACTACTAGCAATTATTAATAATATAATTACATAAGCATGATGAAAATGAAAAATGAACTTTTAATGAAAGTCATAAATCATTTTAGAGTCAGTAGTTACCATAAATCCAGATGATTCCTATTATTTCCAGTATAGCTGCAATCAAAATGCCCCATCCAGCACAGAAGTGGTCAATTAGATGAACCCAGTAAATTCCAGCCTACCAAAAAAACATCAATTACTTTCAGGTATATTTGAATTATTTTTGCACTTGACATTTGAATTATTTTTACACTTGATGAAGTGTTCAAATAGAATCTATAATTTGTACTTAATACTAATTACATGAGAACAAATATTCCTTTCAAAAATACACAAATGTGTGTTTAACTAGTTCAAAAACCTTTCTACTTTTTTAAATTGGGAAAACATGAATATGTGGAATAGCTGATTTCCATTCTGTCTTTACATGCTCCAGACAGCCACCCAGAAATGAACACTGCATGCTTAAAGTCTCATTAATTTGTAAAATTGTCATGATTAGCCTCTTCTTCTGCAAATATATACTCCCTAGTCAAGTTACAATAGAGGGAAATGGGCTAAAACTGGAAACATGCACACACTTGTCACTAAGCATCTCTAAGCCTCGGTATGTTTTCTTTAGAATCCCAAGTTGCAACTAATATTTTGTCTATGAGAAGAGAAAAACTGTACTTTACCTGAGTCACACAGACAAGACCCAGGAGAAACAAAACCAAGCAGCAACCCAAAGTTATTGGAATTCTCATTTTCTTCATTGCACTGGGAAATAGATCTTGAATTGTTGTTGTAATTGTTTCTTCAGAAGAAAAAAAATATGCTAAATTTGATCCAAAAGACTAATAAAAGAATTCAATTTGCATTAATCATATTTTCAAATATGTGTTGAGTGTATACTCTGAGCCCCACCTTAAAACAAAACATCATATGGTCTGTTGTTTTAGGAACCATCACTTGAGGATTCTGACCAAAAGAGAATGTGTTTATTCGTGTGTGTGTGTGTGTGTGTGTGTGTGTGTGTGTGTGTGTGTGTGTGTTTACTGGGTATGGAACTCAGAGTTACTTGCTCTTGCTCAGTGCTAGTGCTCTACCACTTGAGTCACACCTTCAATTTCAAACTTTTTGTTGATTAATTACATATAAGAATCTAGGATTTACCTTCTAAGGTTGGCTCTGAACTGTGATCCTCTTGAGTAGCTAATAGATATGAGCCACCAATGCCTTTTTTTTTATTAGTTTGTTTTTTATTTGTTTATCTGTCTTACAAGGTTTTTCATTGATATCAGTCACAAACTAATATATCTCTGGAGACTAAAGCAGTTTTAAAAAGAGTTAAAAGAAAAAAGGGGATTCAAATAGGATTTAAATCTAGGTAATATTTTAAAAGTATAGACACGGGCATGTCTTTAGATTTCAGAAATATATGTGTTCATTAAACAGAGAACTAGCTAAGAACACAAAGGTGTATGAAATCATTGTATGTTTGAGATGTTTTAGGGCTTTGGAACATAACCAGAAGAATCTAGACTTGCTCTTGAAAACAAAGTATCTAGAAAATTTTTGTGTAAGAGAATATGATGAAAACTATTGCATAGTTCCTAGCTGTGTACCTTAAGGGAAATTCCTATGTATATATAGAACAGTGTATAAGGATAGTTATTTCAGCTGTGATTGTAACTTTTTAAAGTAACAGTTTAACCACATACAAGAAACTGAAATTTGTGGTGTGTTATGGGGGTGGAAGGTCAAGGGGAGGATGGTAGAAAAATGGAGAGAGAAAATGTAGATGAATGCATCATAATATTCAATAATTATATGAAATAAAACTAGGAAAATTGGGACAGTGGGGTTGGGAGAGATGAGGGAGAATGACAAAAGTAGTGATGTTCATCAAGATGCATTGTATAATAAACTGACATATTGAATGGTAACCCCTTTCTAAAACTAAAGATAATTTTAAATTAAATAGGGAAATTTAAATTAAATAGGGCAATCCATAGGGCAATAGATTATTTGTTAAATAGCTCTATATGTCCATGTTTTAATGTGGATTCATTTATATGTCTTTGTATATCAAAATAGTATGTAAGTTGTGAGACTTCACATTTATGTGAAGTATTGAATATTTGTGCTAATTATAGATATATACAATGTATGCAGACATGGAATGAATATGGTAAAATTGAAGATGATGTTTCCTCTCAGGAAAAACGTGAATTGTGTAGTATGAGACTTCAAGTTCACCTGTAACACCAAGCAATATTTGAAGAATATATGATAAATTATTTATGTTTATTTCTTCAGAGAGTCAGCTCCACGAATACTATTTATTTTTTCTATTTCTATTCTTTTAATTTACATTTTAGTTTGAAAATTAATTGAGAATGGTTATGCTTTGAATAACAGCTAGAGGGGGATGGTAGGAGTAAACAAAGGATACTTTTAGTAGAGAAAAAGTGAAGGAAATGGGGATTATGTTAGCACTGGGAGTATTCCTTACCAATTGTTGCAAACTGAGAATCGAGACCCAGAGTTAAAAGCATGAAGAAAAACAATATGGACCAAAATGGACCACCTGGAAGTTGGGCTAGAGCCTCTGGGTAGGCAATGAATGCCAAATCGAAGCCTAGGGGGAAAAATGTGTGATACTTTAAATTAGTCACCAAGAAAAACCAGATGTTTGGATACTTTCAAAGATTTTACAGAAGTCTTATCTTAAATAGGCAATGCAACCTATGGCAATGTTTATCAACTATATGATTTCATCTCTTAAAATATGTGACGTAGTTGTTATAAAATATGCTAATGTGAACATATGACAAGAGTTAAGCTACTAGTGCAAATTTTACACTTGGAATATTTCTCATGTAAGAATATATATTCTTTATTTATTTTAAACACAGTCTCATTGTATAGCCCAGGCTGGCCTCAATTTCTAAATCCTCCTTCTCCTATTTCAAGTGCTGGGATTAACAAGCTTGTGATTTGGAAACAACTGTCTTTTTCTTTTCTTTTCTCCTTCTTCTTTTTTTTTTTGCCAGTCGTGGGGTTTGAACTCTGGGCCAGGGCACTGTGCCTCAGCTCTTCAGCTCAAGGATAGTGCTCTACCACTTGAGCCACAGCACCACTTCCCGTTTTCTGAGTGGGTTATTGGAGATACGAGTCTCATGGACTTTCCTGCTCAGGCTGGCTTTTAACCATGATCCTCAGAACTCAGCATCCTGAGTAGCTAAGATTACAGGCCTGAGCTACCAGCATCTAGCTGGAAACAACTATCTTTAATGTTAAAAACCTAAATCAGTTCACTTTATCTTAGTCACAAATTCAAAAAGAGTACCATTATCTAGTAAGATACATATTAATATGGAACTACATTTTAACCTTCATTCCAAATGCTTACTCAGAATCCCTGAGCAATGCCATTTTAATTAGCTTATAGGTATCTGCAAAGTTGTATGTAGTAAACTATAAATTGAATCTTGTTTTCTATTTGATATTACCTTAATAGATGCTTTTAATTTTCTCCCAATTTAATTACGTGATCTTGCTTTAATTATTTTGTTTCTCTTACTTCCCAGAGGACTGACCTGGGATTCCTAAAAATCAACTTTGAGTATAGGTGCTATCATTTCCTGGATGTTTGACCTTATGTAACACAAAGATAACATTTCTGTACATCAGTACACTATGAAGAACTCTACTTGAATCCCTTCTAGTCCTGACATTCTGTCATCATTCACCAATAATTCTATCAAATGACTTAAAATAGAAGTAAGTTTAATAAGGAATTCCTGCTTTAAGAATCCTGGTGTTTACTTTCTAAGAATGTGTGTGTGTGTGTGTGTGTGTGTGCACGCACTCACACGCACCAGTCCTGGGGCTTGAAGTCCAGGCCTGAGAACCGTTCCTGAGCTTTTTTTTAATCAAGGCTAATTTTGTAGCACTTGAGCCAAAGTTTAACTTCTGCTTTTTGGTGATTAATTGGAGATAAGAGTCTTTCAGATATTTCCTGCCTGAGCTGGCTTCATACAGTGATTTTCAGATCTCATTCTCTTGAGTAGCTAGGATGACACGTGTGAGCCACCAGCACCTTGTGTCTTCTTAAACAGTGGTTTTCTACTAAACTGTTGTCAACAAAGATCACCCATTATTACAATATTAAAACTAACTATATAAAATGGAATCAGAAAATATACTCTAAATCACAAGCATTAATGAGTATATGCTAGATTAGAATTTTATAAGTTAGTTACATTGAATTAATCAAAGCTGATAAATGTATAATTTTATATACCTGATTTTACAACTTGAGAGACTTCTTGTCCAGATATATGAGCCATGTGTCCCAAAATAGAAAAAATAGCAAATCCAGCAAACACACTAGTGAGGCAATTTGTCAAACAAACTACAATGGCATCAGAATAGCAGTTGTTATTGAACTTATTGTATGATGACAGAGCAACTAAGCCACCCCAAGCCACTGAAAGGGAATAAAATATCTGAGTTGCTGCATCTTTCCAAACCTGTAAGAGAAAATTTAGATTTTTTTTTAAATGTATTTGTATTTGTTTACTTTGTCCCATCACTAGATACTATGTTAGTAATGAACTATACAACTTGGGGGAAAGAGAAATGGGAGGGAAAAAACTGGGAGAAAATGAGGGAAAGGAGACATTGTTCAAAAAGAAATGTACTCATTACTTGATTTATGTAATTGTAAGTCCTCCATACATCACTTGTACAGTAACATTTTTTTTAAAAACACATTTGTATAAAATGTTTTCAAACATAAAACAAAATAAGCAACCAAGAGTTAACTCCTCAGCTTAAGAAATACAATGCTATAGTTTTTCAAAGCCTCTTTGACCCCTCTAAGAAAAAAAATGCAAAGGCCAAACAAAGGATGAGGCAACAATGCTTGAGAAGAAATGTACTCATTATCTTGCCCATGTAATTGTAACCCCTCTGTATGGTATTTTCACAATAAAAAATGCAAAATGTTGGAAGCCTAATCTTATATTATAATATCAATTGCATAGTCAAACTACATTAATTCATTTTAACTTTTTAAATGATCTAACAGATAGAAGGTGATAAATTTGAACTTCAATTTTATTTCTATCTGTTTGCCTCTAGAAATAGTCTTTGGATTGGAAAACTTGCCAAAGTTAGAAAGGGGTAGACCTAAGGCAAATGAAGAAATATACTAATCTCACCTATGGACACATCAATGTAAATTAACCTCCAACATTAAATAATAAAGTCAAATAATTTAGACTTATTGTGGTTAATCATTGAATGAAAATTGTTGAGCACAATAAAAGGAACTCAAAACAAAAATTGACATTTCAAGCTTTAAAATGTAAATGGCAAGTTTCCACAACTAAGACATCATCAATTTGAGAAAGTTCCACAGAGAAATTCTACATCACATAATAAAATATTCAATTATAAATATTTAGAAAACACCACTGTGAATGCTGAGCCCCGAGGTCTGATAAAGAGAATTGGAATGCCATTCTTTGACTCTCATAAAGCTGGGAGCAGCCTGAGAAAGATCAAACTGAGAAAGATCAATTGCTTCTAGCCTTACATATACCCAAGATTTTGCCCTAAATGTGAGTTACTCAGAATCCAAACTTTCTTGGACCATGAAGTTAAAGGCTTATACAGATTGTGATGGTTTGCTACTTGCTTCCCCTTCCTAAGAAAGTCACTTATCCTAAGATTATTTCCATGCTGATGACTGTAACTTCACAAAGAGATTGAGATCTTACTTTCTGCATGTGTTCCTCTGTCCGATAATCAATAAAGACCCTGTTAATGAGGGACCTTGGGAGGAAAGATTAATTACCTATAAAGGGAAATCAATTAGAATCACCTCAGATTTCTCAACAGAGACAATCAAAGCAAGAAGAGCCTGGAATGATGTATGCCATGCCCTAAAAACAAACAACTATCAACCAAGAATACTGTACCCAGCTAAACTCTCCTTCACAACTGAAGGCCAAATAAAAACCTTCCATAGCAAAGAAAAATTGAAACAATACATCTCCACCAAACCAGCCCTACAAAAGATTCTTAAAGATGTCCTACACATAGAAAAACAGCAAGACCACAATAAAGGCCAAGAAACTGCAACCAAACTGAGAATCTAAGAACCATAGGAAGAACCCAGTTTTTGCAGCCCCAAGAAGGTGGATAATATGGCAGGAACTACCAAATAACTATCAGTTTTATCTCTCAACATTAAGGGACTTAACTCTCCAATTAAGTGACATAGATTGTCTAGTTGGATTAAAAAACAAGATCCTTCTATCTGCTGCCTTTAGGAGTTACATCTTGCCCGTAAAAACAAACACATTTTCAATATTAAAGGCTGGAACAAAATCTACCAAGCAAACGGCCCCAATAAACAGGCAAGAATTGCAATCCTAATATCAGACAAAATAGACTTCAAATTAAAATTAGTGAGAAGAGATAAAGAAGATCGCTACATACTAATTAAGGGATCTCTCCTTCAGGAGGATATTACAATTCTAAATATCTATTCACCAAACAAGGGACCACCCAAATTTATCCAAGAAACACTACTTTCCCTCAAATCCCACATAGATCCAAAGACATTAATTGTAGGGTTTTTTAACACACCACTCTCCCCACTAGATAGATCAACTCGGCAAAAACTCAACAGAGAAACCGCAGATCTAAACAGCTGCATAGATCAACTAGATTTAACAGACATCTACCGAATATTTCACCCAGCAGCACCAGAATACATGGTTTTCTCAGCAGCACATGGAACATTTTCTAAAATAGACCACATTTTAGGCCACAAAGCAAACTTGTCCAAATTCAGAAACATTGAAGTTATACCTTGCATTCTCTCTGACCACAAAGGAATAAAATTAGAACTCCACACCAAAAGCCACCAAAGAAAGTCCTGTAACACATGGAGGCTGAACAACACTCTGCTGAATCACGAGTGGGTCATGGAAGAGATTAGAAAGGAAATTCAAATGTTCATGCTATTCAACAAAAACGAACACACAAATTACCAGCTCCTCTGGGACACAGCAAAGGCAGTACTCAGAGGCAAGTTTATAGCTCTGAGGTCCTACATCAACAAATTGGAGAGATCAGAAACCAACAATCTAATGACGCATCTAAGCCTCCTGGAAAAAGAACAGCAAGATAAACCCAAATCCAGTAGACGGAAAGAAATAATTAAAATTAAATCAGAATTAAATGAATTAGAATCCAAAAAAACTATAGAAAGAATCAACAAAACAAAAAGTTGGTTCTAGGAAAAAATTAACAAAATTGACAGACCCTTAGGAAATCTTATCAGAAAAAGAAGAGAACACACCCAAATAAATAAACTCAGAGATGAGAATGGAAACATCACTACAGAAACAACCAAGATTCAGAACACTATACGGGACTACTTCTCAAAACTTTATGCTAATAAGTTTGAGAACTTAGCAGAAATGGACCTTTTCCTAGCAAATATTGACATGCCAAAACTAAACCAAGATGAGTTAAACTATCTTAACAGGCCCATATCAAGCACTGAAATAGAAACAGCAATAAGAGACCTCCCAGCTAAGAAAAGTCCAGGACCAGATGGTTTTACAGCGGAATTCTACAAGGCCTTAAAAGCAGAGCTCACACCAATACTCCTCCAACTCTTCAATGAAATTGAAAGAGAAAGTTTACTACCGAACACATTCTATGAAGCCATCATAACCCTGATCCCAACACCAGGCAGGGACTCATCAAAGAAAGAGAACTATAGACCCATTTCTTTGATGAACATTGATGCAAAATTTCTCAACAAAATTTAGGCCAATGAACTTCAACAATTCATCCAAAAAATTATACACTATGATCAAACAGGATTCATTTCAGGGATGCAATGCTGGTTCAATATATGCAAATCAATTAATATTATTCATCACATCAACAGGAGCAAGGATAAGAACCACATGTTTATCTCAATAGATGCAGAAAAAGCATTGGACAAGATCCAACACCGCTTTATGATGAAGGTTTTGGAAAAATTAAGAATCCATGGATCATTACTCAACACAATAAAGGCTGTATATGAAAAACCTACAGCCAGCATTATACTTAATGGTGAAAAGCTAAAGCCATTTCCTCTTAACTCAGGAACAAGACAAGGATGTCCACTATCTCCACTTCAATCTAGTATTAGAATGCTTAGCTACAGCAATAAGACAAGATGCAAACATAAAGGGGATCCAAATAGGGAAGGAAGAAATAAAACACTCCCTCTTTGAGGATGATATGATCTTGTATTTAAAGAATCCTACAGACTCCACTCCCAAATTACTCAAGCTGATTCAAAACTTTGGCAAAGTAGCAGGGTATAAAATTAACCCCCAAAATCAATGGCTTTTCTGTATACCAACAATGAGAAAAGTGTGGCTGAAATTAGGAAAGCAACTCCATTTGTAATAGCCTTACAAAAAATAAAATACCTAGGAATTAACTTAACCAAAGAAGTGAAGGACTTCTATGATGAAAACTTTAAAAACTTGAAAAAGGAAATCAAAACAGAACTTAGAAAATGTCAAAAACTCCCATGCTCCTGGAATGGAAAGATTAATATCGTGAAAATGGCAATACTTCCCAAGGCTATCTACAAATTCAATGCGATACCTATCAAAATTCCAACCTCATTCTTCAAGGAAATAGAAGAGGCAATCCAAAAATTCATATGGAACAATAAAAGACCCCAAATAGCAAAAACACTCCTCAATGGAAAGAACGCTGCTGGAGGAATATCAATATGAAATTTCAAACTCTACTATAAAGCCATAGTAATCAAAACAACTTGGTACTGGAATAAGAACAGACCTCAGGACCAATGGAACAGAATTGAAAACCCAGAAATGAACCTACAGACCTATAGCCATCTAATCTTCAATAAAGGAGCTAAAAAAAATAGAATGGAAGAAAGATAGCCTCTTCAGCAAATGGTGCTGGCAAAATTGGTTAATTACTTGTGGAAAACTAAAGCTAGATCCTTCTATATCACCCTGCACCAGAATCAACTCCAAATAGATCAAAGACCTCAGAGTTATAGCAGACACTCTGAAAACATTACAGGATGGAATAGGAGAAACCCTAGGTCTCCTTGGCGCAGGCCAAAATGTTCTTAATAGAGACCCGGAAACACAACAAATCAAAGAAAGTTTGGACAAATGGGATTGCATGAAGTTGCAGAGCTTTTGCATGGCAAAGCACATAGCTAGCAAGATCAACAGAAAGCCTACGGATTGGGAGAAGATCTTCACTAGCCATACAACCGACAAGGGTCTCATATCTAAAATATACTTGTAACTCAAAAAATTAAATCCCCCAAGAAGAAATCCTCAAAGAAACAACTGCCCAATAAATAAGTGGGCTAAAGACTTAAAGAGAAACTTCTCTGAAGAAGAAAGAAGGATGGCCAATAGACACATGAAGAAATGTTCAACCTCCCTAGCCATTAAAGAAATGCAAATCAAAACAACATTAAGATACCACCTCACCCCAGTAAGAATGGCAAAAATCAAGAACTCTAATAACAGATGCTGGATGGGATGTGGACAGAAGGAAACCTTACTGCATTGTTGGTGGGAGTGTAAACTTGTTCAACCACTTTGGAAATCAGTATGGAAGTTCCTCAAACGACTCCACATAGAGCTCCCCTATGACCCACCAATCCCACTTTTGGGCATTTACCCAAATGTTTACAAACAAGACCACACTAAAAAATTATATTAAGTGAAGTAAGCCAAGCCCAAAGAAATATAGGTCCTATGGTTTCCCTCATTTGCAATAGTTAGTATATGTAAGAGTCAAGTAGAAAAGGTCAGATAAGGTGATGTTAGGAAAATGAACCCTAAGATATGTATTTAATTGTTTTTTGTCTTTCATGCATTTGTTTCTAACCCATTTACATGATTATTTCTTTGTTGCTTTGTATGTCCCTCCCCCACAGTAGAACCCCTGCTTTCACTGTATTTGATGTCGGTATAATTTGTGGAGGGGAAAGGGAAAAACAAGTCGTTTAAGTAAGGATACAGGTGGACCCGTTGCAACAATGAGAAGTACAAGTTGTCATGTCGAAAACAAACTTTACAAGTTTGGTGAGGGGGTCGGGGGAGTATTGGGTGGGAGGTGGAGGCTTGGAAGGGATGGGAAGGGGAAATAAAGGAGGATGCTACAATGCTTGATAAGAAATATACTCATTATCTTGTCCATGTAAATGTTACCCCTCTGTACAGTTTTGTTCATAATAAAAAAATTCAAAAATAAAAAAAAATGAGGGACCTTGGGGAATCTGTTGCTGGCAAGAGGCACAGGCCCCCTTGGTTCCCCTAAACCATTTTCATGGTCCAGTTTCCATTGCTGCCTTGCTCTCTGTCGTGCTAGGTTAAGGTGCTCGTGGTGGTTTACAACACCACTGGCTGGAAATTAACATGAATTCTATATAGAAGACTTTATAGCTCTACTAGTTCTAGTTTCGCAGATAACATTATTGCTTGGTTTTGTTTTGTTGTTGTTTTTGTTGTTTTTTTTTTTGTCGGTCGTGAGGCTTGAAATCTAGGCCTGGGCACTATCCCTCAGCTCTTCAGCTCAAGGCAAGCACTCTACTGCTTCAGTCACAGCGCCACTTCCTGTTTTCTAGTGGTTTATTGGAATGAGTCTCACGGCCTTTCTTGCCCTGGCTGGCTTTGAACTGGGATCCTCAGATCTCAACCTCCTGAGTAGCTAGGATTATAGGCATGAGCCACCAGAGCCCGGCTTGCTTGATTTTGATGAGTATGAGTTTCTAAATTACCAGAGGCTTAAAATATACAGTTTGTAAATGTTGTCTACAAAAACTATGAAAACATTCTTAGCTTGTAACCATAGGATGTTAGTATCTACAGTACACTACTATTCTTGCTCTCTTCCTCCAAAAATTGTAAAATTATCATGTGCCATGACATAAGCCATTATCTACAGATATGCCAAAGTTAATACAGCTACCTGACTCACATTCATTGCACATGTTTATGTAAAAATTTTATATATAGAATACTTAGTCTGTGTTAAATTTCTATTTTAGCTTTATAATATAGTAGACAAAAATTGATCTCACTTTTGGCATATTAATATTTGAAGATAATTAAATTTATAATAGGGGGCTGGGAAGGTGGCTCAGTGGTAGTGCTTGCCTTACATGCATGAGGCCCTGGGTTCGATTCCTCATCACCACATAAGCAGAAAAAGCCAGAAGTGGTGCTGTGGATCTAGTGGTACAGTGCTAGCCTTGAGCTGAAGAGCTGAGGGACAGTGCCCAGGCCCAGAGTTCAGGCTCCCCGACTGGCAAAAAATAAGTAAAATAAGATGTATAATAGGGCATGAAATTTTCAGCAAAGAAATATCCTTTTGAAAATTAATAATCCTTCACTGCTACTAGTCAAAGAGAATCAGTTATGTTAATAAAAGGACTTAGTCTATTACTCAAAACTGAACGTGAATATAATAAGGGAGAGTGAGGAAACCAGTGGAGATAAAAGGAGAAAGTGATGGAGAGATACAATTTTTTTAAATGTTAGTATATATTTTTTATTTTAAAGATTATTATTATAAAGGGGTTACAGTTACATGAGTAAGGTAATGAGTACATATCCTATTGAGCAGTTAACTCCTCTTTTGTTTTTCCTATACCATCCCTTCCCTCTCAACCTCCCCAACTCACCCCCCTACCCCCCTGCAAGTTGTAAAGTTTGTTTTCAAAATAGTGTCTTCTACATCTCATTGTTACAATGGGTCAACCTGTATCCTTTATTTCAGCAAATAACAAAATGGTGAAATAAAGATGCAATTTAAGTATACTGTAGACATATATGAAAACAGAGTAATGAAGCACATTCATATTATATTTTCAAATGGTGAGAAGTGTTAAGAAAGAATAATGGGATGAATATGACCATATATGTCTATGTGTGGAACTATAACAATAAAACCCCTTTGTACAATTTTTACAATTAATAAATATTAAATTTGAATTTTTCTATTGATAAAAGTTATCTCATTCACAGGAGAGGACTACTGTCATATACACAGTAATATCAGACATCCTGGTGGCCAGAACTCTTAATATTCAACTACATGTTCTAAATATTTTAGAATTGTTTAGGAGAAATCTTGTTATGCTTTATAATTTTAATTTTCAATGTTTATTTTATCACATTTTTTAAAAACAAGTTTAATTTATATTCATAACACAAATTAAATTTTATTTTCTAATCTTTAAAAAAATAAACTACATGTTCTTTTGCAAGCTACTGTATCATGGTATTTACATGAAACAAAAGGATTTCAATGTTTTCTATTAAGGTTTACATTCTCTGTTAATTTTAAATCCAAATTCTTACCTCAGCTTCCTTAAGTTTTGTGAAATTTGACTGTGTTCCAATATAGTATGAAATGCCTTTTGATGCACCCTCCAGAGTTGCACCTCGTATTAACAAGATAAGTAGGACAATATAAGGGAAAATGGCTGTAAAATATACCACCTAACAAATAAAAACAACCAAGAGTTAGTGTAATTCTAAAATCTTGGCACAGTTGAATGCAAGTTGAATGATTAGTCAATTGAGATTAGTAAAATAAAATACTAGAGATTTCATAAGGTTATTAATAAGTTTGATGATTCCTTTATCACAGTGAATAGAATTTCACATTTCTGTTCTCTCCACTCTCAGAGGATCTATTTGCAAAACACTGATGTATGAAGCAATATTTCACAGGTTCATGCTGTAAACAGCAATACATCGGCAGTGATAACTTGAGATCTAGCTGAAATACTTAAGTATGTCCTTGTAGAAACATCGAGGGGACAGAATGTCTTTCATCAAATTATTGCATAAAGATGAAAGAATTATTTAAAATTCTACAATAGTTAGTACAGTGTCATGTCCCCCAAAGAAGAAAAATATCTGAGTGCATGTCCAAATTCCATGAAAGTTTTATTAAATAGTGAACAATTTTTACTTGAAGCTACTATTAAGAGCATTGATAGCACACATTCAAACATACTGCTGTGGTCCTAGACCATACATAGTTCCAATTGAACAAACCGTCTTTGTAGCTGGCTTTTCATTAATGTAATTTCTTTGATCCATAGATGTCCTGTATTTGATAATATGCTCAGGGAGATTATTTAAACAAGTCATCCAATGGCCAATAAAAATTAATTGCCTGGGTAAATGGTATTTAATGGACTCTTCCAATGTTAATACCAAAAAAGAACCAAGAGTTTCAAAAAATGTGCAATTGAAACATGTTGGAAATTTCCACCTAGGTTGTGATATTCATGGTATTTTTACAATATAAGCATGTCTCATGAATTAAAGGTGCTAGATATCATAACAATAATAAAAAGATATTATCCTGCTATTACTGTTTATCTGCTTTCAATAAACTTTAATAGTAAAAAATACAATTATTTTCCTAAATACTGTATAACTCCTCAGAGGGAACTTTTCATATTGTTCTTTGAAATCATCATTACACTAATGAAAAGATTTGGGATTTTTTACTTTTGGCAATGTTGGGAGATTGAACTTAGGGCCTTGCACTTATTAGGCATGTGCTGTACCACTTAAGCCACTGTAAGTTCTGCAAAATAAAAATATCATACTGGGTGTATGGCTAAGTGGTAGAGTGCTAGCATTGAGCAGAAAGGCCAAGCAAGAAAGTGAAGCCCTGAGTTCAAGATCCAGTACTGGCACAAACCACAGACTAATACATGAACAAATAAAGAGGAAAAATATGACAGATTTTTTAATTTAAAGAAGCCCTTTTGCTGCGAAAAGGTGAGTCCATTTGTAAAGGTTTAATTTAGGAAAATAAATACCAAGTTCTCTCTCTCTCTCTCTCTCTCTCTCTCTCTCTCTCTCTCTCTCTCTCTCTCTCTCTCTGTCTCTGTCTCTGTCTCTCTCTGTCTGTCTGTCTCTCTCTGTCTCTCTTATAAGAGTAGTCCCAATATTATTGCCCTATGCATAGTGGAATTCAATGTTTCACCTATGCATAGTGGAATTCAATGTTTCAAACCAAACACTAAAATACTATATAACATTCAAGATGCTTATTATTATAGTGGGACAAATTTTTTAATATAGTTAAGCTTCAATTCTGAAAAATTATACAACTCTTGCATTTAGATTTTGCTTTCTTGTTAACAGTAGCAGTGATCTAATGTATTTACTTTAGAATGTCTACTTTAAAAGTTCTCATATATTTGAATGAAAACTATTATAGACAAAAATACAATGAAATTGGAAGGTCACAACATCATTATCTGAAGCACTTCCTATATTACCTTGCCAGAAGACTTAATTCCTTTAAATAGTGCTGCTCCAACTATGAGCCAAGCCAGAAGAAGACAAAGTGCTAGATACCACACAATTACTCCAGTTTCATCCATTCCACTAGACCGTTGAAGTGCCACTTTACTGAAACACAAAAGTCCCTTTATGAACACAGCATCATTTCTTTTTAAATTATTGAACTTTGGGGTCTGTTTCTTCTAAGGGAAAGTATCATGAGTAATGTATCTGATTAATACAGCAATGTCGTGGGACTCTTTCATTGATAGATTCTATTCTAGGAAGGCACAAAAATAATACCATTAAAAAAATTAAGCTCTGGGGCTGGGAAGGTGGCTCAGTGGTAGAGCGCTTGCCTTGCATGCATGAGGCCCTGAATTCGATTCCTCAGCACCACATAAGCAAAAAAGAAAAAAGCCAGAAGTGGCGCTGTGACTCAAGTGGTAGAGCTCTAGCCTTGAGCTGAAGAGCTGAGGGACAGCGCCCAGGCCCAGAGTTCAGGCCCCAGGACCGGACCAAAAAAAAAAAAAAATTAAGCTCTGAAGAGACCTGTATTCATCTATGGAATTGGCACTATCAAATCCTCTCCTATTAATGTATGCTAATGTAAAAATAAAAAATAAATGTATTTATAAACTTAAAAGTCAGGCTAATCACAGCCAGTCTAAATTTCTAAAACCTATAATGAAAAAAAATCTACTAGTTTCATGTATGATTTTTCCCTTAATATTTAAAACTTTTACTGTGAAAAATTTAATCATATATCCTGTCTTCAGTTGACTCATCATTATATTTTTTCTCAGAATAATAAAGAAAACATGTTAAATTGTATTAGATAGTTTCTTCTTTCATACTTGTACATATTGCCAAATTCAAAACATCCCATTATTTATCTTTTTAAAAGGTTTCCTGATTTTTCCCTAACAATACACATGGATCTAGACTCTCAATTCTTGATGTTTATCATTTCAAGACTTAAGATTTTAGAGTGACGCTATAGAAGGTAGGATGAAGGTTCCTTAAACAATATAAATAGATCTACCATGTTCTAGCAATTTCTCTATTGGGTATATACTAAAAGGGAATGGTTTTAGTGTATGGAAGAAACATCTGCATTCTGAAGCTTGGGAGCACCTTTCACAACAGCCAAGAAATGGAAACAGCTTTGATGTCCATCATATGATTGGATAAAAAAGGTGGTACATATATACAATAGAATTCTATTTTGCCTTATTCAGTAATGAAATCCTCTCCTTTGTACATCAAGCTGGAAGTCACTGAATTACATGAAATGAGCCAGACAAAGAAGACAAGTATTTCATGATCTCACTCATTTATGGAATGTATAATGCTGATCTCATAGAAGATGAAAAAAGAACAGTGCCACCAGAGGCCAATAGGTACTATGTTCACTAAGCTAAATTAGACAGGAACAAGACAATGTAGTGTGCTGTGGCACAGCATGGTAACTATAACAATGCACCTCAAATTCAAAAAGCTAAACAAAGAGATTTTGAGATTTCACCATAAAGAAATGGTGTTAGAGATGTTATTGAATATTTATTTAATCATCACACAGCATATTTATGTAGCAAAACATCACACAGTCTACCATTAATATGTATCTTTTAGGTTTAAATGTATCAGTTAAACATAAGGTTTAGGGTCTTAACATGAGGCTGAAGAGCTCATTAAACAATAGAGTCATGTATATTAGCTAAGGGTAATGGATAGGTATAAAAGCAGTAAAGAGAGATGGTTCAAAGGGGAAGGAGTAGACAAATAAAGAGGAGAAAGGAGAAGAAAACAGTCAAAACCCAACGTATATATTACAAAATTATAAGAATGAGGAAAAGACTGGGTACATAAGGGATGGGAGTGAATTTTGAAAGGAGTGACATTGATCAAGATATATTGTATTCATAAACTGCTTTGACAAATTTGTACAACTACTTAAAGATAAAATGTTAAATTAAAAAATAAACAAAAATAAGATTAATAAAAGTAAACATAACCCTAAGTATCTATTGTTACAGTGACAATTGTAAGCAAAATGGATAATGTAAAATTGCAACTTTAGAAGGAAAGTTGGGCCAGCTACCAGTGTCTCACAATGTAATCCTCGCTACTCAAGAGTTTGAGAATGGAAAGATCATACTTTGAGACCAGCTTAGGCAGAAAAGTTTATGAGACTATATAGAAAATAGCAAAATCAAGGTTGTAAGCATGGCTCATGTGGTAGAGCATTTGCCTACCAAGAAAGAGGTCCTGAGTTCAAAACTTAGTAAAACAAAAAAAGTGACTAGCAGTATTACCCACCAATTCATCATCAAAATTTCTTTATTATAGCCAAAAAATTGGATATTTTTCCAAGTAATCTGTTAATTTTCTAGCTAGTAAGTACTAAATTATTACTTATAATACTGTACACCTTGAATAACTGATAAAATACATATTACTAATTATAAGCTGAAGTCTCAAGAAATAACTACTTATGTAGGATAAGTAAATCTCTGAGTCAAATGAAGTCTAATCTGCTATGATTTCCTTTTTTTCTACTTATGACTGCTAGAAAAAGAACTGGTAAGGATTTTGATTTTCTTTATAAAACCTTTCCATAACCTTTGTAATAAATCATCTAGTGTACTTACTCCCAATACTGTTCACTGGGAAGCTGTCCTGGCTGATAAATTTCACTGCCATTAATGCAAGTAAAGTTGTTGGCATCTACCCAGCTTATATTCACTTGGATGAACTCTCTTCCTGTACTCACATTACAGTGAGTTACTAAAAAGGATAAAAAAATAAAGTTCAGACATAGACATATTCTTAATTCTAAAAGACTACTTTCCTATTGAAAAAGTTTTAATGATAAAATACGTAAATTACTCTGTAAATTGTTATATGGTGATGGTAGAATTAAAAAAATTATAAAGCCAAGTGCTGGTGGCTTGTGCCTATAATCTTATCTACTCAGATCTGAGGATTGCAGTTTGAAGCCAGCCCTGGCAGAAAAGTCCCCAGGAGACACTTATCTCCAATTAACCACTCAAAAATCAGAAGTGACACTGTGGCTCAAGTGATAGAACACTAGCCTTGAGCACAAACAGGCTCAGGGACAGTGCCTAGGCCCTGAGTTCAAGCGCCACAACTGACAAAAATTAAAGAATAAACTATGTACAGTCAACATGTGATTCTTCTCTAATACTATGTTGCAAAGAAGTATAATATCACCAGCCCTTTTAAGTCATTTTAGTATTTATGATAATTAACAATAATATTGTTTAAGTTGATATTTAGTACTTGAAGGAATTTTTAGTAGGTGAACTTACTTATTTAACCTACATAGATAAACATGTCTTTCAATTCTTTAAAAGTATGAAATCTTTATAACTGTATCCACTGATATGTATATATAATCACAGTGGGACATTATCCCAAAGATTAGCAACATATTGACAAAGACAATCCCCAATGTTCTCCAAAACCTACAGTACTACTATAGTGCAAAGCACTTTTCTCTTTATCACATTCTCATTTCTATTCTGCCCAGGACTTAGGTCTGCAAGAAGTACTCCTAGGCATGATTTAGCATTCCTGGAAACATGTTACATTAATCATATTTTCAGGTGATTTGTGCTATATTCTGTTTTACCCAGTGACCCATGGAGTACATAAAATTTTACCTAAATTACTTAGAAAATAGTTTAATCCTTTAAGTCTATTTTAGAAGATTTTTTAAAAGAAAAAGTTGATTATATCTTAAAAATTAAATCAATGAAATTTACCTATTGGGGATCGGCTACAGTTTCTGTCTGACCAAGAAGAACAATATTTCCATGGTAGTTCACTTTGAAAAGAAGCAAACATGTAGTAAAGACTATAGGCAATTATGACATTGTAATATATTGTCACAAAGATGGATATTAGGACCATTGTGATTCCCACACCTGGAAAAGAGAACAATTAAACTCATGAGACATTTGTCTTGTTAAATCACAAAAAGGCTTTCATCTCAACTTCTACAAAATCTATTTTAAATAAAAAAATTATTTCATGTAACTCTGTCATCCTTTGAGAAGGGTTAGAGATGAAAAGGTGATACACTCAGAGTACCTTTTATACAAGATTTAAAACTATTTTGATAACTGGCTTTTTTGGGCCATTCCTGGGGCTTGAACTCAGAGCCTGGACACTGTCCTTGAGCTTTTGTTCTCTGAGCTAGCACTCCACCGATTGTGCCACAGCTTCACGTCCACCTTTTTGCTCTTTAATTGGAAATAATAGTCTCAGACTTTCTGGCCCAGGCTGGCTTTGAATCATGATCCTCAGATCTCAGCCTCCAGAGTAGCTAAGATTATAGGCATGAGCTACCAACACTTGGATGATTGGGGTTTTGAGACAATTTTCTAGTTGTTTAGAAAATGTATTAAGTCAAACTCATAAAATTTACATAAACCTTGTGTTTATTACTTTTTAATTTTTAAAATCCTTCTCACAATAAGCATACTTAACACTAAAAAATTTCAAAACTCAGGCTCTATTGACTCACTACAACTTATCTGTAAAGCAGCATTTGCCACACAAAAAAGGAGGTCTCTGCATTAATGTCTTGAAAGGACCTAGTACTGAATTTTTAGACGTATGTGTAAAGGAAATTCAGTGATTCAGTAATAATTTAAATTCAAATTTTGAAATTTTCTTCACCTCAAATTTCAAAATGTATTTTAGCATACTGGATATAGCTCCAATACTTGAGACTAGTTTTGAAATCAGCCCTTCAATCTTCCAACACAGTATTCTATTTACCTCACTAGGGATTTTTTTTTTGTTAGTCGTGGGGTTTGAACTCTGGGCCTGGGCACTGTTTCTCAGCTCTTCAGCTCAAGGCAAGCACTCTACCACTTGAGCCACAGCACCACTTCCGGTTTTCTGGTGGTTAATTGGAGATAAGACTTTCATGGACTTTCCTGCCTCAGCTGGCTTTGAACTGTGATCCTCAGATCTCAGCCTCCTGAGTAGTTAGAATTACAGGCGTGACCCACCAGCAACCAGCAGGATTTATTTTTGAAATTGCATTGTGCCTTTTACAAATAATTTCCAGCAGCTAATACATACCAAAATGATATTTAATCTTCAGGAAGAAAGTGAGTTTGATGCTTAATAACAATCAAAGCATTTTTCCACTTTATTAGTGTCCTATTTTATTAGAAGCATCCAAGAAATAGTACTGACTTGCTCTTCAACTTTTCTGAATGAGGCTTTGTAAAAAAGACATGCAAAGGCAGGAAGACAAGGACCTCATAAGAAGTATAAAGAAAAAGTCGTAAAGATAATACACAACAGGATTAAATAACAAAGAATTCAAATAGTGAAAAAAAATTAAATGCCATTCTAGTCACCTTCCTAATCATTCTCATGTCTGCATCCAGGTTAAACAAAAATAAAAATAAATATTTAATTTGCAAGGTTTATTGTAGAAAAATACACAGAAAACATGGTTTCTTTTCACAAAGAGAAGGGGGCATAATTAGACCAATAGTTAGGATGATGAAAAGTCTTGAATACCAACCTTGAAATAATGGCAGAATCCTCCAAACTGAAACAGGACCTAAGCTAGCAAATTGCCCCAGTGAACACTCTAGGAAGAACAAAGGTAAACCAGCCAATGCTAGCATAATTGTATAAGGTATTAAGAAAGCACCTAGAAAAGACAAAAAAAGAACAGAAGTATCACTACAGTTCAAAGACTTGATGTTACTTTCACAACCAGTACAACATTTTTAAAGTCTCCTGATACAGTGGAATCAATATCCTAGATTTGGAACCCTAATTCACTTACTTTCTGTGAGAAAGGTGATTGATTCACTAAATATTGGGTTTCTCATCCAAGAAATTAGAATGTTACTATTAGTTAACAAAGATGTTGCAATTATTAAAATGGATGGCCTGTCAAAAGTAAGGCAGAGATGAAATGTTCACAATCTGTGGAGCTAGATGGACTTGGATTAAATTGTTGGCTTTATAATTTATCAATTATGTCTCCTAGGACAATTTACCTAACCTATAGACCTTTGTGTTCCTCATAAAGGGGAGAACAAGGGCCGGATATATGACTTAGTGGTACAGTGTTTGCCTAGCATGCATGAAGCCCTGGGTTTGATTCCTCAGTACCACATAAACAAAAAAGTCCAGAAGTAGTGTTGTGGCCCAAGTGGTTGAGTGCTAACCTTGAGCAAAAGAATTTCAGGGACAGTGCCCAGGCCCTGAATTCAAGCCCCCGGATTGGCAAACAAAAGAAAAGAGTACAACACCAATTCATCAGTTTTTAGCAAGGGATTAAATACTAGGCCTATGTGAAAACACTTGACATGACAGGCATGTGTTCAATAATAATTTCCCTCACGTCTTTTGTCCTTTAAAAATAAATGTCCTACTATAGATAAGATATGGAACCAACCCAGATGCCCCTCAGTAGATGAATGGATCAAGAAAATGTGGTATATATACACAATGGAATTCTATGTCTCCATCAGAAAGAATGACATTGCCCCATATGTTAGGAAATGGAAAGACTTGGAAAAATTATATTAAGTGAAGTAAGCCAGGCCTAAGAAACATAGGTCCCATGGTTTCCCTTATTTGCAATATCTAGTACATGTCTGAGTCAAGCAGAAAAGGTCAGATAAGGTGATGTTAGGGAAATGAACCCTAAGATATGTATCCAAATGTTTTTTTTTTCTTTCATGCGATTGTTTCTAACATATTTATGATTATTTCTTTGTTGCTTTGTATGTCCTTCCCCCACAGTATAATCCCTGCTTTCACTGTATTTGATGTCAGTATAATTTGTTGAAGGGAAGGGGAAAAACAAATCGTTTAAATAGGGATACAGGTGGACCCATTGCAACAATGAGATGTACAAGTCGTTATGTCAAAAACCAACTTTACAACTTTGGTGAGGGGGGAGGGGGAGCGGGGAGGATTGGGGGGGGGGGGTTGGGGGGGGGCAGGGGGAAGATGGGAAGGGGAAACAAAGGAGGAGGCTATAATGCTTGCTAAGAAATGTACTCACTATCTTGCCCATGTAATTGTAACCCCTCTGTACAGTATTTTCACAATAAAAAATAAATAAATAAGTAAATAATAAAAATAAATAAAAAATAAATGTCCTATTTATAAGACTTAGGGTAAAAATGCTAAATGTAGTTCACAGTGAAAATTACTGCAATTAAGTTTATTGCTCTCCAAATAGTCACAAGACTTTTTCAATGATAATAGGAAATTTATTGATTTAGTAGAAGAATTTCAACTTTTAAGATACTAATAGTTAACTTTCAATATTATATGAACTATTTTACCAGTGTTAGCTTATCCAGACCTATTCCTCTTTTTAAAGAAACTTTTATTATTTTTGTTTTATCCACTTTTGGGCATAATATGCCAATTAAAATCATTACTAAATTAAAATGTGAAGCAAAGATAAAACATTAAACTTATTGATCAAGCATTCTGGAAGTCTTGGTAAAGTGTGACAAAAGTAATATGGGTTCAGTGGATGCAAATAAGAAATTTCTTCTACTCATATTAAAGATTCACTCAAGCACTTTTCATCCTATGATATTATAACATCATAGCTCAGAATTACATGTTTTGCAACCTTAAAATAGATTCTTTTGAAAATGAGACAATTATTTGTTCAAACTTATATTTAACTGGCTTTAATACTAGCCACAGAAGTCACCAGACCATAGGGAAAAATATGTTTGCATAGATGTTGCAATGTGGATACCATTACTACTATGACTAATTGAAGTCCAAACAGTACCAATGATAAATATGAAGAAAAAACAAACACAAAATAGGTTTACCTACCACAATGAACAAAGATATTGCCAGTCTATCACAGACAGACATTTTGGAAAAAAGGAAAAGATTCTTTCAGTGTTATATATGGCTTTTTACCCATTATTTCATTATTAGTAGAAGGAATAATTAAGCATTTGTTTAGTATAGTGGCTACAAGATGTTCATATTACTAATAGATAGCTTACATTAGGGTAACACTTCTATTTCATAAATTATTTTAAAAATCTGAAGATAAAACTATTTCCAGATTTAAACAGTTTATGTTAGCTTTGTTTTCCAATCCTGACAAAAATTAAGCTATTAAGTTTAGATCTTTTAAAAATATATTTTAATAGATCACTTTTAACATTTGAGAAACTTGAATGTCATATGCATATTGAATTCTTAGTTAAAAAGAAACAGTTGAGAGAGCCTAGATAATTACTGGAAATTATTTGAAAAAGTTGAGAGCTAAGC
This sequence comes from Dipodomys spectabilis, assembly GCF_019054845.1. Classification (NCBI taxonomy): domain Eukaryota; kingdom Metazoa; phylum Chordata; class Mammalia; order Rodentia; family Heteromyidae; genus Dipodomys; species Dipodomys spectabilis. The sequence continues at coordinate 1,656,520 of NW_024871030.1, read as the reverse complement.
TTTAAGTGCAGGTAGCTGATATCTGTAATCCTAGCTATACAGAAGGTTGAGATCTAAAGATTACAGTTTGAAGCCAACCTGGGCAGGTAAGTCCATGAGACCCTTATCTCCAATTAACCCATAGAAAACTGGAAGTGTTAGAGTGCCAGCCTTGAGCAAAAAAGTTCAGGAACGGTGCCCAGGCACTGAGTACAAGCCCCAAGACCAGCACAAAAACAAATAGAATGTTAGAGCCCAAACAGTATATTAATTTTAGAGGAAATGGCAAAAAAAAACAATAGTTTATAATAAATATTATTTTTTTTAGACTGTATCTAAAAATTCTCTAATAAATCTAGTATGGTATAGTTCCTAGAAACTTACAGAAGGGGCTGGGAAGGTGGCTCAGTGGTAGAGCACTTGCCTTGCATGCATGAGGCCCTGGGTTCAAGTCCTCAGCACCATATAAGAAAAAAGAAAAAAAATCCGGAAGTGGCGCTGTGGCTCAAGTGGTAGAGAGCTAGCCTTGAGCTGAAGAGCTGAGGGACAGCGCTCAGGTCCAGAGTTCAGGCTCCACTACTGGATCAAAAAAAAAAAAGAAAGAAAGAAAGAAACTTACAGAAAATACTAGGTCATAGGTTATAATGTAAAATCACAGGGAATATCTTATACTCAGCATAGCAAGGTCAAAAGGGTCCTTTTGACCCTAAGTACTTGTCTTTACCACACTGAACTTACGGATGTTACAAAACATCATAATACCTGATTCATTTCCCAGCTAATAATATATCAAATCCACTATGGAGTGACCTAAGCCCTAGATAAGGAACACTTAAAGTGCTAAATGAACAGAACTCCTTTCTTAAATCTCTGAAAGCCAATGTGAATATTTCTAATGAACTTAATTAACAAGACATAAGATTTAAGTATTATCACACAAAATACTATTGTACTATGAAAAAAAATAATTATGATGGCACAGGTACACTGGTAGTCAGTTATGAAATGAAAAGACATGTCAGTTCTCTGATTCTAACAGAAACTGTAATTTCTAGTAAATAAAATATACTGTAAGTGAAAAGTTGTTTCCACATTACTAGACAATTGTGCAATTCATTTTCTTTCCCTGTGTATGTCACCTCAGTTATTTTTTACTCCTTGTTCTAATTGAGCATGCCTTAACGATCTACAATGTATAAACAGTATTATTTTGCAAGAATAAAAATACCTAGTCTTATGGTTGCTGATTTTAGAAGGCTCTTCTACATGGTCAGTCCAATGTGGAATACACGTAACTGAATAATGCATCTTTAAAGTATTAAATTTTTTATTGCTTTTTAATCATTTCTTTTCACATTGAATACCAAATATAATGCCTTATTCTTCTTAAGCAAACAATTTATTTGCACATATAAGTAGAATTGTATTTCCCTGATTTTTTCTTAGATTTAGTTACAGATCAAAGCACAATTTGAGTCTTGATTATGACAGGAACACACAAAAAAATTTAAGGTGCTCATCTCAGAAGTGCTAAAATGTAAAACTTTTATCAAGTTTTTTTTTTTTTTTCTGAGACTGTCTGGAATCCAGATTCCTAACTTCAACTAGTATACTTATTTCTCATCCTCCTAATTACCCTAAATATTGTATACCTTTCTTTAGCTCTTAAAATATCCTCAGATTATGTAGCACCCCATTTACAAACAAAGCAGGGGAAAGTTAGGAAGAATACCTCCGCCATTTGTATAGGTGAGATATGGGAATCGCCACACATTTCCCAATCCCACTGCATATCCAATCATAGAGAGGAGATAATCTGATTTTTTGGACCAGTTTCCCCGATCCTGATTCTCATCACCTTCATCAACATGGAAATTCTCAGATGACGCTGTTACTTTCTGAAGAAGGAAAGAAAATATGTATCAATAACTTGTTTTACTCTTACAAATTGCAGAGAAGCATAATTTCACCCATTTATACTTACAAGAAAGAGAAAGGTAGAAAGAGCAGACAGTCCCTGAATACTGGATCCCAAAGGAGTTCTTACCAAAGTTGGGAGATCTCTGCAAATAGCTGCTTTCTCTTAACATTTTCTTCTTGAAACAATAAAAAGAAAACGTGCAGGTAGAAAATTTCACTAGACCATCCTAGGTTTGTTGAAAAGTTAAACACTACGCCAGCAGGAAGAGCAAACAAAAGTGGACAAATCAAGTCTTAAAGATGAGTTAAGAAAAGTCAACACTAGAGATTATAGTTCTTGATCTTTGGGAAAAAGAAGCAAATTTAGTTTCTACTTAAATATGAAGAAATTTACGTACTCCTGTTCTTATGTGCTGATAGTTTCAGATGTTTAGGGTTAAGTCAAATGTAGTTTCTCTCCACGGCTTATCCCATAGAAACAGTGCTTTTCTAAAAGCCACATAAATAATGTGCTAGTATAAATTTTTCCTGTCCCACCACTTGGAGCAGCTATCTCTTCCATTGAAGGTAGGAGGAGAGAGGGAAGAGGGTTTCTCTCCCATCCTCTTAGCTGCTTTGCGGTAGGGAAGGCTCCCTGGGTCAGTTAAGGACATTATGCTTCTGCATTTTCCTCCAGCACAGGGTACAGTGGACAGGACAGAGAACAGGAGGAGTCCGTAGGTGCTACCAAGATACAGGCTGAAATGTTCCCAAGTTAAGATATAGTTCCTAGCTAGGATACTTTCCCCTCCCTCAGGGGAGAGGGTAGAAAGACTATTTTACCCCCTCTATTCTGTTAGGAGATTACAGGCACACTTGAAGATAATTGCACAGAAATGTGGAGAATAAAGGCAGTAACAGAAAGTAAAAATTGAAACTTGTCCTTTCTCTTAAATATTCCCATCCCGGGCCCTCCACACATCCAGCAGCTCCCAGACCCCTACCTCCTTCCCCTTGCACTTCAAGAAGCTGGGGCACTTCAATTTGTCCATGGTTTGCTCAATCCCTTGGCTGACTCCGCCTGGCCTCTTCTCACAGTCTGGCTGAGCTTGACTAGTGGCAGACGCACCCTTCCCCGTTTCCACCTGCCAGAGTGAGCCACCTTGCCCAGGGGTGGGACCATTTATGAAGGGAAGCTCTCTCCTCCCACTCCCCCGGTGCCTAGTCGGACTCAATTTCCGGAAAGGACCAAAGTGAGCCTCAGGTTTTTCCCCAGATAATCCTGCATGTAGCAATTCCTGGTCCCAGCCCCAAGAAAGGGCTGGGCTAGGAGCAAGTGAGCCGAGCAACCGGAGCCTAGATGACTGACAGCCTTTGACTCAGAGCGTTTCAGGTGCCTTAGCAATCTTGCCTTCTTTCCTGGATTCCCCCTGGCTTCCTATTAACCTTGCTTCTCAATTTGGTCTCTGTCCTGGGGCCAAGTGCTGATCTTTTGTGGTGTTAAAGATGGGAGGGGCACAGTCTGTGAGATTCATTCTGTTTACTAAGACTACCCTTAATGGACCAGACTGACTTGGGCCCTTGGGTTTCTCAAAGTTTGCCCCCTCATTAGAAAGCTCTTCATCCCCTGAGGCATATGCTCCCTCAGTGAAAACCCCTGATCCACATACCTAGAAATGTAGCAAGCTAAGATAAGATTACCCAGCTGGCTCTACCTGAAAAGAGCAACTTTGAGTCTGTGTCTCAAGCTCCTTTCTCAGCCTTCCGAACAGTTTTGCCTTTTACAAGGATTGCTTTGTGTAGTATTTCAAAGCAGCCAAATACAAACAAATTATTGAGCAGGTTTATGGGAAATTCTAACCCTAACAAAGGACTCCACACTGCAAGAAGGGTGAGGCCTAGAAAGTAAACTGAAAGGACACATCTCAGCTTGACCAGGGATTAAATAATCATTATAATACTGTTTACATATTTAACACCTTTTCATCAAGAATTTAAAGAGTTTACATTCAATTTATCTGGTAGGGGATGCTGCAAGCTCAACAACACGCAACACAAATCCATGAAACCAGAAGAACCAAGCAGAGAGCCAAATTACGCATGCTATGTGTAGTTCCTTTGTTCCCTACTGACTGACAAGAATTTCCCATCTGCAATCAAATTATGCTCTCAGGAATCCAGGCAGGTAGAGCTACAAAAATCCACAAGAAAAGTAAGGAGGTTATAAGGAAAAAGCACTCATAAATTCATGTAACTTGATGTTGTGAATGACATAAGCTGTGTGTGTGTGTGTGTGTGTCTATGTGTATGTGTGTAAGAGAGAGAGAGAGAGAGGAAGGGAGGGAAGGAGGGAGGGAGAGGGAGGAAGAGAGAGAGCTAAGATGAAATAGTTTTTAGCCTGTCTTTGTCACAGAAGAGTGTAGCATGTAGGGTTTGTAAGCCTATTTGTAAAAGGATACGCTGAAAAGCACATGTAATTATTTCCAAGTTATCAGAGTCCCATAGGAAATAAAAGGACCCACTATGGACTGCTGCAAACAGTTGGTAACTGAGGGAATAGAAAGAGAATAGGAATCAGACATGTAGATTATGGAGATCACAATGAAGGGGCAAGTGATATGTGCAAGGAAAAACTAGTCATTCTCCTTGTGTGGTACATTTGGAATTACCTGAGGCACAAAATTTCAGATAAAAACTATTTTAGGGAATATACATTTTTGTTTGAAGCTGTTTCCACACCCTGCACAGCTTTCAATGAAATTACAGATGCCTATGTGTTACTATCATTTCTTTCCATTTTTTTGTGTGGAACTCTTAAGCTTGTGTGTACTGTCCTATACAGACTGTTTCTTACTCCTGTGACTTTACTCATACAATTTCATTTCTGGAAATTCTCATCTTCCTCTTTATTTGGTTAGTTACTTACTCATCCTTTAAGTTTCTGTGAAGGTGTCATCTTCTCTGGTCCTTTCACAGTGGTTCCTCCTGTACTACCACAGACTAAACTAAGATGCTTCTCTTCTGTATTCCTATGTAACCTACATTCTTTTCACATTTCATGAAATTACTTTCCTCTATGGCTCTAGATTATGAGTTCTTAAGAGGCAAGAAAGATTGCCTTGATCTTTGTATTCCAAGCATCTAGCACAGAACCTGATGGAAAGCAAGCATTCAGTAAATGTGTATGGTAATGTTTCATTTGGACAGACCATTTAATTACTGCTGTCGAAAAAAAATAAAAAGAAATGATGACTGATCAAGAATTTACCTCCAAGATCTCTTCTTGGAAATCTGCTTATTAACTAATGAAGAAAGCATGTTGTGCATTTTAACCTATTTGTTTAGATGAGTAGGTGTGAGGGATCATAAGAATCTGCTGATACTTGGAGTAACAAGGAATAAGGTTGGGGAAAGAAAATGAAGCCACTCATGTACAGTCCAAGACTAAACTATGGTTTGTAGGCAATTAAAAAAAAAAAAGAGGGCTAACAAGGAAAGGACATATTGAAATAAGAATACAGGGTCTAAGTAACAATGTCTAGTCCTCACCACCATCCTGGTGCCTTGATGAGTGGTGTAGGGCTTTTCAGCTCATTCTGAAAAGCTTAGAATTCTTTGAATTGCAGATGAATTACATTGTTTTGTCCCCAGGAGAACTCTGCTCCTGAGAATATGAAGAGGTGTCAGGCAGTTTAGCCCCAGGGAAGTTTTGACCCAGGGAATGCTGGCCCCTGATTGTTCCCCTAGATGGTATGCTTTGCTCATGTATAGTACTTTTGTTAGGTTTGCTCCCCAGCCCATCCGGTGTCTTTTGCTTTTATAAGCTACACTCTGGGCTATAAGTCTTTGGGACTGGGGTTGACCTGATCAGTCTCCCATATAACAATATGACAAGTTCTGCTTTAGTTGTGCAAAACTTCAAAATTAATATTAGTGATTCCTATTCACTGAGTTGTGCAATGCTGGACTTTCAACTCTGGACCTTTTCTTCCTTGACACACACACACCACAGCCATGAATCAGATTAGCTTTTTCTTAAAAAAAAAAAAGCCAAATGTCACTAATAGATTTAGTTAGGAATAAGTCACTAGTAACAAAGTAATCAGCTCATAACTGTGGTTTTGGTCAGAAAATAAAATAAAAATTGATCTTTTTCATACTAGTATCACCTTTATGTTATTAACCATGGAAAGTCCTTTACTTTAATTCTTAGTGACAAAACAATAAGAATTTTTTACCTAAAGCTTTTTTTTTTCTAGCTATTTGGATGCGAAATGTCTGTTCAAATGAGAGAGTAATGAAACATGCTCACAAAAACCAGTGACATAATAAACATGGATGTATGTTTAAAATATGAATAAATCCCAGTGTTCTATAGTAAAATTAAATAGTATATTAAAATTCATATAACAAGGAATTTACACACATAAAGGAAAGGTGAAATTGATGAAGACATTGTATTCATAAATTGATTTGTTAAATGGCAACTCCTTTGTACAACTACTTAAAGATAATAATAAGCATGGTGGCTCACACCTGTAATCCTAGCTACTCAGGAGGCTGAGATCTGAGAATCTCGGTTTGAAGCCAGCCTTGACATAAAAGTCTCCGGGAAACTCTTATCTCCAATAAACTATTCAAAAAAGCCAAAAGTGGCACTATGACTCAAGTGATAGAGCACTAGCCTTTGTCACAACAAGGCTCAGGGACAATGCCAAGGCCCTGAGTTCAAGTCCCAGGACCAGCAAAAAAAGTGTTAATATAATACATGAAGCTGTTCACTAGACTATCAAACTCTACTTGTTTTGTAAATATTAGTGAATATTTCCAGAAATATTTGTTTCCAAGAAATAAAAATTTCTTTAGGAAATACTATCACAGGGCTGGAGGTATATCCCAGTGGTAGAGTATTTGCGTAGAATGTAGAAGGCCCTAGATTCCATCCCCATCCACACACACACACACACACACACTCTTGTCAAACAAGGTGCTAAATCTCTAGCTATATCAATTAGTGAATGGACCGAGAACTGCATACTATTTTCCTATGGAATATAAAGGATAACATGCCAGAGAATTTTGAAAACTAAAAGACAGCTTTCCTGATAGATAATTACTGGTGTTTTCCACATGGAAAAAGTTAATCTATTTCATGTCATGATCTTTTACATTGGCCATTAGCATCCCATAGAGCTGTTGTAAGGTATAAACATTATATTGAAATATGACATGCAGGCCAAATACAATCAGATTTTTTTCTCAAACTGCATACTCCTGTAGAACTAACATAAATTCAAGAAACATTACTAGAACCCACATATCCCTCATTAAATCCTCAATTAACCACTATCTTGAGTCTTAACATCATCAATTATTCTTGCCAATTTCAAGCTTTGAATAAATGGAAATGACAATATATAGACTTTTCTGTCTGAATGCAATGGACTCAACATTATGTTTTAGAGATTCTATTGTACCATGTACTTGTAATTAATCCATTGTCATTCTGTATAGTATATACATATTCCAAGTATAATATATACATATTACAAGTAGTATACTACTAATCAAATATCAATATGACATTTACTTGGTCATTTTACTTATGAATATTTGAACGGTTCAAATTAATTAGATGCTGCCTGTTTATCCAATGCATGTTTCCACCATCACCACCACATAAAAATTTAAAGGCCCTGTGAAATTAAATGGCCTGTGATATGAAAAGAAAGGGAATTGGAGGGAAAGAGATTCTTGATAGTAAAAGACAAAATGCATAGGTACTGAACCAAGGGCTATATTATATGTCGTACATTTATTATAGAACTCCTTAAACTATTATAATCTTTATTTTACTAATGAAGTAACACGGGCCCAGAGAACTTAAATATCTTGCTCAAAATGAACAAAACTGGTGTCAAAAACTAGATCAGCTATTTGAGCTAAGACTTTCTGACTCTGAAGCTTATGCTCTGAAACCTCTAGATTATACTAAACTAAGGACAACATCTTTGAAAATGCTTTATCTGTGCCATTCCTGATGCATATGGTTTGGCACTCCATCATTGTTAATAACAATAGAATCATTTGGCATTATTTAACCCTGCAAATCCAATAGAACACTACACATGAATGAAATTCTGTTTAACTTCATCCTTAGTTGGGCATAAACATTTATCTCTATACCCTTCTTGAAAGAGATACAACTTGCAAAAGTTGTGCCTCCTTCCTTTTTTTTTCACTTTGCCAGTTTACAAGGGCCACCTAAGTGTCTTGGCTTCAGTTGATCAATATGAGAATAATCAGGACTGGATGTTTTAGGTGAAAGCTACATTTTAGTACCTACAGCTCCTATACAAAAATATAAATAAAAATAAAAACTTACGTTTCTCTAAGATATAACAATAAAATACATAGGATTTGGAGCCTAAAGTACATTTAAATGCTTCACTAACCACCAGATGCAATGCAACCTTTTCTTCCCCAAATCTCTTTAAGCAAACTAAATCCTTAATATCAAAAACCCAAATCAACTGGACAATGAAGCTAATGTAGTTATTGGGCTTTTTAATAAATCATTTTTCTCTCCCAAGACAGAGAGGTCCTTACTTCAAAACAGCAATTACTCAGTTTCTGTCACACTGAAACTCTGAATATATAGCTACTAGAGGTACTCTTTAAGTTGCTAGCAGCAATGAATAAACATATTACCTTGACCCAGTTACCTGACACTATTGTAATGATACATTCAAGTAGAGAAATATCAGCTTTCACCTTTGAGTCACTGGTATTTCACCTTTTAAGTGCATTTCTTTAAGGTATGATCATTGCTGGTTTGTATATACAAAATTTACTATGTACTACTGTAGCTTTTAAATATCAGGCCCTTTGAGAGATAGGTGCCTATTTTTTGCTTTCTCAACTAAGAAAATATTTCATAGCCACAGAATAATTGTCCCCATAAAGCATGAAATTATTGTTATGGGATCCATTTGCAATTCACCCAGTGGAGTCCTACAAGGAGATTAAGAATAGTTATGCTAATTTTGTGTTCATGTACAGGCATTTTCATTTTTTCTCAGGGTTAAATTGCATTAATACCTACTCCAAAGAAAAGGTAGGGCTAAAAACAGAACTAAGCATACACATAAGGTATAGCTTTATTTTTCTCTTGCCTAGTTGAAATCCTTTAATGAGATAATGATATGCAACCCAATGTCTAATATGTAAATAATATGATTCATTTTATTTTTGCCATGTGCAGGGAAGTTCAAGCTTCCTTTGCTAAACTTCACATCTGGAGAACTGACAACCCTTCATTGATGCCCTATTGTTAATGCTGAGTGTCATGATAACTGATTTGTTTGTGTTGTCAAATGATATTATCCCTAACAAGGGTGTGCAACTGTCTGTAACAATAATAAGAGTAATAATCATGAAAAACCCACCCTTTTTGAGTATTTACCATGCCATGACCTTTATATGTGTCATTATCAATCATTATAAGAACTCTACCAAACCAAAACTGACAGTCCCAGTACATGGTTTAATAAATAGGCCCAGAGATGTAAAATCAGTTTTTCCAAAGTCATAAGGCTAGAAAATTTAGTGGTTGGTATGCAAACACAATTTGATCAATAAATTTGAGCTTTCCAGAGTAATCATATCATGGAATGTCTCCTACCTACCTCCGCGGGCTCTCAAGATTATTCTAATAGTTCTTTGCCTCCCCTGGGCATTCCACCTCCCCCCTTGTGGTTTACTTCTATTTCTCCTTCCTTTACCAAGTGTCTTGCCTCACCCAGCCCTTCTAAATTATTTTCCCTTTCTTGGCAAACTTTCCTCCTTCTACGCCTCCCCTCTCAGACTCTTCTTAAAACTCAAAGGGTAATTAGCATTCATCACTAGACTGAACAGATTAACATTTGTCAGATATGGCCCTGAAGCAATCTGGGGATCCTTCCCAGGAGACTGCTAAAGGAGGAAGGGTGATACAGTGTTTCTGCCATTTGGATGGGCTTCCTATGTTTTTCCTACCTACAGTCAGAAATTAGGTTGTGAAACCAGCACTGAGACTTCTGCCAGTGCCCATGACAACTTACAAATAGAGTCCAGCTCTATAATCAGTATTCTTACACTTATTAACAGTAAGGTGCAGCAATCACTAACTGATGGTCAGGCTGCCCCTGACCCTGTGTCATTGGAATAGTGTTGTTTTCAAGCTCACAAGTGCTGCTATACCTGCCCTGTAATTATACAATACTAGCTAATGCTTCAGTGTAGATTACAGCCTGACTCATTTATTTAGGTCTTTTGTGTCTAGAAATGAAGGAAGCTATGTGATTAAGGCTTACTGAAAAATATAATTTTAAAATGCAGAAACATTAAAATACAGCTTCTTACATATTTTTCCTAATAGATATTTTTACCAGCTTGAGTTGCTCAACCCAGAGAAGTACACTCAGTGAAATAGGTTCAGTATGTATTTGTTCATTTCTCTAAATAGTTTTAAAAAAACACTCATGTTACTGTTATGTAACTTTTTGATAAAAGAATACCATGGTTCTATAAAATAGCAATTGTCTGGCATATGTACCAAATTTATTATTCTAAATAGGATAACCATTAAAAAATAGAAATATGCCTGATATATATATATATATATATATATATGTATACTGAAGTATATACTAATACCCAATTCATTGGCCAGTGGTAGGTACAAAAATAGATTGCTTTTCTGAATACTACATTATCTATGTTATGTTGAATCGCTATTTCCTAAAACATAAAAAAACTTTCTCATCATATTTACATATTAAAATCTCCAAATTAACATTTTTTGTCACCCATCCCCTCATTCTCCTTCCCAGTCTGCAGTAATGGCTATCCTACTCTGTTCTATGAGAATGGAAATTCTAATTCTCTATAGCACAGTAGAGTAACTTCTGTCTACAAAATTCTATGCCAATTGTGAGTTTATAGTTATCTCTTGTATATTGATTTACTTTCCTTCTTTGGAATCTTGGCTGATTGCAGTTTGGCTGTTATGAACAGTGCTGCAATAAATGTAAGTATGCAGGTATCTTGCTTGCATATTAATTTATTGTCATTTGGATATATGCCAGTGGTGGCATGGCAGGATCAAAAGGCTGATTTATTTTTAGTTCTTAATTTTCAGGAAATTCCATGCTGGTTTCCATAGTGGTTATACTAGTTTGTTTTCCCACAAAGAGAGGGTTCCTTTTATGTCCTGCTCCACATCTTAGCCATCATTTATTGTAGGCTTTCTGGAAGCCATTCTAACTGGTGTAAATCTTAATGTTGTGTTGGTTTGCATTTGGCTAAGGTTATTGTTTATTTTTTCATATATCTACCAGCAATTTGTATTTCTTCAGAGGACTGTCTGTTCAATTTGCTGTGCTATTTGTTCTTTTACTATTTAAATATTTGAGTTCTCTGTATACTCTGGATGCTATGCCTTTGTCTATTGAATGAAGATTTTCTTTCATTCTACATGATGTCTCTTGTTTCTAGTAATATTCTTTTACTGTGTGAAAAACGTTTAATTTGATGCAGTTTTGTCTGTTCTTGCTCTTTTTGAGCAACTAAGGTTCTATTCATAAAATAATTCCCTGTGCCTATATCTTCCAGAAGTTTTCATGTTTTCTTCTAGTAATTTCAAACTTTCAGATCTTATATTAAGTTCTTTGATTCATTTAGACTTGATTTTTGTACAGAGTTTAGTTTCAGTTTCATTATTGTCAAAGAGGCTGTTTGGCTCTATTGTCATTCTCATTGTAGCTATGGTCACAATAGCCAAACAGTAGAATCAACTGATGAATGAATAATCAAAACATAGACTTAGATAGAAAGAAAAGTAAAATTGTGTCATTTGCAGGAAAATGGATGGAAGTAATTGGAAATCCTTAAGTTGAGCAAATAAAAACAGTCTTAAAAAGTCAAATATCAAGTTTTCACACACCTGTGGAAATAAAAGATATACAAATACATATATATACATTGATATATACATAAATATGTATGTAGAACATGATTATCACTCTAGGACTCAGGGGGAAGGGAGAAGAAAAGAGAATGATGGAGGATAAATAATATTGTATGTAATACATTGTCTATATATGAAGACAGCATGAGGAAACTCATGAAATCTGTTAAACAATAGAAAGATCAGTGTATGGAGAAAGATAGAGCAAAAGTAGAGGTTAAGCAGACTAAAATAAAATGTATGTAAAACACCATTGTGAGACTCCTTTGCACAATTAACATATGCTAAATATTTCACATTGTATAAATACTGTACCCTATTGATGTGTGCAAATATTATATGTCAAATAAAAAGTATTTTTTAAAGCAAAACAAAGTCTAGTCTTATAAAAACTGCAATGCATTACAATTCACTATTCATTTTTTCTCTAACCCCTAGGACTTCCATATTTCACTCAAGGAACTTGCTCTTTATTTCTCACCTCCTTTTTTAGAATCCTTATCTCCTTTGCAAGGTTAGATTTGAGAATAGTTATTTGTACAATTTTCATTTGGCTGGAACTGGATTCACTCTCTATTAATGGCTAGTCATCAATACTATCTTTCATGACAGACATCCAAATCTTTGGTGCATAGAAGGTATTTGGAAGCTATATAAACAGATGGCTTGCTCTTTATTGTTCTCTAATATCATGTAACTTCTTGCAAGCTTCCTCCTCTGGTAGTACTCGTCATAGTCTCTGGCTTCTAGGAACATCCTTGTTAATTGGCAGCCCACTTGGGTAGTACTCTGGCAAGAATATTCATGCCTAGGTACCTTTAGTGAAATCCACTTGACCAATGGAAAATGCATATAGATTTCTATGCCAATTAGAAGTTCAAGCTGCTTTTGACATGTCTTCTCTTTACTCTGCAATCTCACTTCTAATATTTTCTCTTGTTCACTTACAAAGTAAGGATAAGAGTACACTTTTCAAAGTTCTCCTATGTGTCAGAGACAGGAGTAAATTAGTTTGCTTATTCTAGGCCCAGATTCGTTGCCTTCAGGGTTCTATCTTATACTTGTATCTATAGTAACATGGAGACTTTCAGGGCCTCCCCTAATAAATAATAATAAATCTACTTGAACAGGCTTATTCAAGGCAGATCAGCCGTATACAGAATTCATCCTATTGTATTAAAGCAAGGTTCTGGTAAATAAAAACAAAGTAGATAGATAGATAGATAGATAGATAGATAGATAGATAGATAGATAGATAGATAGATAGATAGATAGATATAGATAGATAGATAGATAGATAAGATAGATAGATAGATAGATTATTGTGTTTTTTGTGTGTGTATGTGTATTTCATACTAGGTGTTGTAGCCATTAGGAGATTGCAGACTTTCTCAAGAGGGTACTCAGGTGTTAAACAAGACAAGGAGTTATCAATAACAAAGATTTAAATGTTTAGATAAATAAAATAGAGATTTATAAGAAACTTAGAATAAACAGTAACTAAAAAGATTAGAGCTTGGGGCTGAGAAGGTGGCTCAGTGGTAAAGCGCTTGCCTTGCATGGCTGAGGCCCTGGGTTCGCTTCCTCAGCACCACATAAGCAAAAAGATAAAAGCTGTAAGTGGCACTGTGGTTCAAGTGGTAGAGTGCTAGCCTTGAGCCCAAGAGCTGAGGGACAGCGCCCAGGCCCAGAGTTCAGGCCCCATGACCGGACTCCTCCCCCTCAAAAAGAAAACAATAATCTGGCAAGAATTAAATAAAATAGTATAAAGCCAGTCATATCAGTTTTCTGGTGATGATGGAATTGGAAGAAATGGTTAACTCATTGCAATGGCAGTATCCAATAACAAGTTTCAAAGAGGTACCCTGTCTTATTCACCACTGTACCTCATCTCCTTGATGGAGGCCCAGCACATGGCAGGCTCAATAGCTGTTGTGTGCCAAGCTTAAGAATAGAGGCACTTAGGCATAGTGCTGGTAGTTCACAACTGTAATCCTAGCTACTCAAGAGGCTGAGATCTGAGGTTAGTGGTTCAAAGTCAGCCTAGGCAGTGAAGTCCTTGAGACTCTCATTTCCAATTAATCACCTGGAAGCCAGAAGTGGCGCTGTGGCACAAACGGTAGAGCACTCATCTTTAGCTGAATTGCTGAGGGACAACACCCAGGCCCAGAGTTCAAGCCCTACAACCAACAAAAAAAAAATAGAGACCCTTAAATCTGAATTTTACCCTGTAGTTAGGAGAAAGACTTTACAGTTATTATCAAGAAAAGAATCACTTGAGAATTTTCTAAGGTACTTATCTTAGTTTGTTTTGTGCTGACCAAAATAATAGCACAGACTGTGTAAACTACAAACCATGCATGTTTGTTTAGCTCCAATCAGAGGCTTGAGAAGTACAAGAACATAGCAATGGCATTCGCTGAGGGCTTTTGTTCTGCATAGCAGAAGGCTAAGTGAGCAGGCCAAAGATAAGAGAGGAAATCTGGCAGAACCAATCTTTTCAAACAGATTATCCACTCTCAATGAGAATGGAATCAATCTTATTTACCAGTACTAAACTCCTATGACAGATGGAACCTCCCAATACCATTATCATGGCAACAAATTTCAATATGAGTTTTGGAAGGGGCAGTCAAACCATAAGACTATCTTTAACAGTATTTCAAATTTTATTTTGTTTCCAGTCTTTATTATATAGCCTTACACCCTCTGAGGATATCTCAAAGCATTGATAAGAGGAAGTTATAGTCAAGACACTTGAATTGAGGTTTAAAAAAAAATGACAAAAGTAACACCCATTTCTGTTTTATTGCTGTCACCAAACTCAAATTTTGTCATAATATTTATTTCTTGTAATTTAAAAATCTAAATATACATAGATTTGCATAGTTGAGGAGACTGTAAGTTGCTGTACATTTCTAGAAGGTAATTTGTCAAAATGTTTGAAATCTCTGATCTTCCTTCAAAAATCACATTATATTCTGTACAAAGTGTATCCATTATTATTTTAATTATAATTTATGAAACACTTTTCATGAAGAGTTTTTTTTCATGAAGCGTTTTTATTGTATGGATAGTAAAATAATAGTTATTAAATTCTCACATTGCTTAAAAAAAATCTTAATGATATTCATCCCTTTGATCAAAATCTTTTTTAATTCTAGAATTCACTCAAATGGAACTAAGATGTTATATATTAAATGAATGCCTGAACATTTTGTGAATGTTTAACTAAACTTTATATCATTCAACCAAGAAAATGTCTAGTGTAAAAGAGTTAGCTATATCAAAAAATGTAAACATATACAGAAATATATTGAAAAAAGTCTAGATGATACCATGCCAAATTAGTAAAAAGGACACTTTCTGCAGATCATGAAATGATTAATACATACAGAACTGTTTAAGTCAAAAAAATGTATAAGTTCATTGAATATGTATTTGATCTTATCTTCTCATCTCTTATGGCAAGACAAAAATAAAAACTGACAGAGAAGTAAAAGTGATAATGAAGTCAATGCAGTGGTGAAGTACAAACTGTCACAATATCCTATACTCATTTTTCAATTAGTACTGTAAATAATGCTTTCCTTATTTTGAATGTTATTAACCACCCCAACAAGGTTTTCCATGCAAATACCAAGAGAAAACAAAAGGCAGAGGTAAGAAAAAAAGTCCAAATCATACAACTCTCCAATTTCTGATGTCCTAGGAAGAAGTGATAGTGAAAGCATGGGAACCACCTAGAAATCTAGTGCATTCTTCTCTTTCTTGACTTTAAATTTGTCTCAAATTTTAAAACAACAGTGAAGATGTACTACTTTAAAACTTTGAATATTTCCTTTATTTTCTCCCAACTTCCTGATAATTGTATTAGGAAATACTTTCTGAACCAAGCAGATTTTTGCTGGCTAAATTACTATTAACATCACTCAAGGTAATTGCTGCATACCACAGGGGAGGGAAGTTTTTTTTCCTGCACTCTTCCTTATTGCCATTGCTTTCCCCCATTTGCTGCTGCTTTTTTCCTATGTCAATTGGCTGCACATGCTCTGTCAGCCAGTTACAGCATGAAACTACTGCAAAGTGTGGCAATTCATGGTACTAACTCTATGCAGATGAGGGAAGTTGCAGGCATGCAGGCCTATTATTTAAATTAGCTAGAAACAACTTACTTATTAATTAAACCCTTAAAGAAGCTGTTACCCCTAAATTTTTCTCCAAGGCAAGCCTTGGCTAACTCACATATTTGGCAATTTTCCTTCCAGCAAGCCCACTCCTCAACACTAAGGTAAAACTTCCCCTTCTTTAAGTATTCCAAAACTATATTACACATAGTAATATATGGCCTGTCATTATTCTCCCCCACTGCTCCCAATCCCACCCCTTCCATCAATTTTTTTAAATTTTGTAGGATATGGATCAAATTTTATGACTTTATTTCTATCAGGAAAATGATTTCTTCAAATTTTAATCTATGCATGGTTATCAGTTAGGCTGGTATAATGGTAGAACTCACCACAGCTGCACAATGAACCTTTATTTCAAATGCACCCAGAACTGGAGATACCCAGCCACTCTGGAACCACAACAAGGCTTATTCAATGTTTGTGAGGTAAGAGACATTGGCTGGCTGGCCTTTTGCCAGTAAAATCACGTTAGACCTGTTTGGTTCATGTATGCTTGAATTGGCTTGTGACAAAACATACAATTATGAAGCCAAAATGTTGACCTTTCCAAGATCACTGAGAAAGATCCAATTGAATTCAAATATCAAAGTCCAATCTCATGTACCACTTTTTCAATCACAAATTTAGTACCCAAGATCCAAATACAAACTGGGCAGTTATAAATTTAGTAGGAAAATGAGAAAATGTGTTTCAATGTCTATAGAAATTTGGCAGCCAAAAGTTTTGTTATAAAAATCTCCTATATTATTCAGCTTCTCTCTTTTCATTCTATTATATAAAGGCATCACATCTATGATCCCTTGGGGACTTTAAAATGTGAGGACATTCTGTTTGTGACTCAACTTTTGTAAGTTACCATATGTTCATAAGAATTTACTCAGCCAAGTATTTTAATGCTTCAAGAAAGATCTATGTTATACTGGAGGAGAGGAAGAAACCTATACTGAAATTTAGAAACTTCTTCCAATTCATAAAATAGAACAACTAAGAAGAAGCTGAGATAATTTCTTTGTCATTTGCTTGTCCTGCCAATCTGATTCAAATCTGTCTGAGTTCCGGGTTTAATGTAGTGCTTTACTGTTTACTCAAGGTTTAGATCAAATCATCAAATGTCTGTTTCTTTCCACATTACTCCTACTCTCAATAAACAAAGCAGAAAATTGAAAGTATCTATACTATCATCTACCAAAATATAAGATTTTGGTAAATAAACAATATAAGTGTTTTCTAACCAAGATGTGCACTTTAAACAAATAGAAAAGATCATTTGACATCTTTTCCATGACTTTTTCCTTATTTTGTGTGTTTGCTTGATACTCAACATACTTATGAGGAAAACACAGGTTGTAAGTATACAGTTCAATTGACTTTCACAGAGTTAACATGCCCAAGGCATTCATCACTCAGGTCAAGAAATAAAAAGTTACTGGCATCCTGATGCTTTGTGAATCTTCCCAGCAACTATCCACCCACAAAGTACAACACTACCACAAGTTCTTTTATTGTCCACTACATTCACATTTGTGAACTTTGTGTAAATTGAATGATAGCATATGAACTTGTTTTCGTATCTAGCCTCCTTTATGTCTCATTATATTTATAAGATTCACCAAAGTAGTTGCATAATAGTTCATTGTATAGATATACAACAAGTTATTTATTCATTTTATACTTGATGAGTATTTGGATTGTTTCCAATTGTTGGCTATTACAAATCATGCTGTTAAGAGTATTCATGTGTATGTCTTTGGTACATTTATATTCATATTTATTGCATATTAGTGAGAGAAATTGTTGGTTCATTAAGCCATATTAACATAAATACAGTGTTGAACAGTTTTCTGATGTGACTATATACATTTATATTCCCATTAACAGTTCATGGAAGTTCTAGCTTTAAATTCTCACCAATATGAGTCATTATGTGTCATTTTCATGTTTTCTGAGTTTTTAAGTTGTAATTTCTTGATGATTGATGACTCTGAGAAGCCATTCACGTATTCATGTGGATATCCTTTCTATGAATATCTAGCCAAATATTTTACCCATTTGTTTGTTAGGTAGTCTGTCTTTGTTGATTTGTGTTTCTTTAGCTATTCTAGTCAAACCAGCTTGTTGATTGTATTTTCTTAGAAACATCTCTCATCCTTTTTACTCTTCTAATGTTTTTGATTTACACAAATTCATAATGTTCAACATTAAGGCATCATTTTTATTAGTAGCGTTTTGTTTCCTGTTTAATAAGTCTTTGCCAAATGTCAACAGGATACTTTTCTAAAAATTTCATTTATGTTTGCAGTCTGCCTGAAATTAGGGAGTATAATCTAGATGTTCTATTTCCTTTTTCCCATATCTTAAATATTTACAAATCCAGCACCATTTATTGACAAGCTTATCTTTTCCTGATGTACCTGTGTCACTTTTACCATAAAACAAGTAATCATATTTTTTATCCTAGTTTTTATATTCTCAGTGGTTCTCTTGTACTTTATCTAACCACGTATATTTTTCTATTATGTATCTTACTTTTCCTAATTGATATTTTATTTTACAGATTCTGTCTTCTAATTTTTATTTTATTTTTGAAAACATAATAAAATTAGATATTTAATCCAGTATTCAAATTCAATGACCTTGAAAATACATTCTTTCAGATTTTATATATATGCAATATCATCAATGAATGAGGAATTTTGTTTCTTCCTTTCCCATTCTTGTAGCACATGTCCCTTGCCTTGCTATACTGTCTAGATTTTTCTCCTGCTGTCATATGTAGAGTGATGATCCTTCAACATTCCACTTGTTAATCATATTTTTGATTGATTCTCTGGAAATTTTAAAATGTGAGGTCTGAAAAATCTAACTTTGTTAATAAATAGCAGATCTATATCATCAATGTTCAAATCTTTGTACCGGTTTCACCACAGAATGAGTGAATTATTTACCATAATGATAGATCATAATTTTAATTCATTGTTCAATATGTTTTCAGTATTTTGACATCATAATAGGCCTTGTGCTAAAACATATATATGTATATATGTACATATATACATAAATATATACGTATCACCTATTTTCCAGAATGCTAATTATTACCTTCTGATGTCACCTGAACTCAGCAGTAGCTTAACAAGTGTCAATTGTCAAGAATTACAAAGCTAAATTTCCTGGCTAATTTCTACAGATTTCCAGTAGCAGAAGCTCTTTGATATATAATCTTGAACTTACACCCACTCTGACTGAGGAATAATACCTGTCTAAAAAAATAGAATGTGGAAAGTAAAAGCAACAACAACAACAATAATGACAAGTAGACACTTGAGTGCAAAATAAATAACCTGGGAACATACTTTATGAAACAATTAAATGTGGTCTCCATTAAACTCAGATAATAAGAACAAGGCAAGCAAAGTCATAAATTCAAATCAGTTACTAGCTGCGTAATGTCAAGCACAATAAAGTAGGAATTATTAATATTACAAGTTTAAAATAATGAGCAGCTCTAAACTGCTGTCTTTTTCAGATTTAACTCAAAATGATAGTTCCTTTAGTTTCTTTCTAGTTAAAATTGAAGAGGAGTCTAGGGAGGAATTTCTAGTAATTTTTTTTCTCGGAAGAGACTCAGAAATAAATTCTCTATTCCTATTTCGGCATCTCCCCTGATATCAGGTATTTCTCTAACACATAAGAACAAATACAATGCTTCATATTATTAAAAATTGTGAGATGGAAGGAATGACCTATCTTTTTAAGAGTATCACTTATCTTACATGCTCATCAAAATATTTATGTAAATGTCACTTCTGTATGACTTTTTAACTTGTTATGTAAGACTAAAAATCCAGGGTGAATTCCCCATCAGCGATGACTAATTAGATATTTCTTAGTCATGAAATAATTGAGTCACACTCTCTGTATACATCCTTTGATCTGACAAAAAGCACTTGGGATGCGGTGAATTTAATTGTTTACCATTGTTGGTACTTTCCTCAGAGATATTTCATCACTAATAGCATTAATATGGGACTAAATCCAGTGCATTCATCATTTTATGCCTGAACTCCTGATCCTAGTTATATCAGCTGGAGCTAGAGGAATTAGTATAACTCTAAGTGACAACCCTTAAACTATTGAACTCTGCTCATTTCTCAGTGAACTCTTTAGTGATGATTATTGTTTTAAAGCCCTCACATTGAGCCACACCTCCAGATTTTTTGACTGGTTAAGTTTTATATAGGGTCTTGTCTCCCTCCTAGATGTATGCATGTCTGGACTGTGATCTATCTATTTCAGGCCTCATTGTAGCTAGAATAATAAGCATGCATCACTGTGCTCAACTATGGCTTGAAAAGTAGTTTTATGCCTAGGTTGGCCTCATATTTGGTCTTCCAGTTCTCAGCCTTCCAAGTAACTAGGATTTCAAGTGTAAGCCACCAGTACTCAGTAAAGATCAGTATGGAAATCCATCTTGCATAGTAATCATAAACACAGGTCGAATGTATGTTCAAAAATGATGTATTTAGTTTTATGGTAGGAAGATTTCATATGATTTTTTTCAAACAATCCAAATCAACACCTCTGTAAAACAAGTAACCAATTTAAAAAATTGATAGCCTTGACATTTGTGAACGTTTTCATAGTATCATCAATATTTAAATATCACAAAATTATAAAATTTCTTTATAAATCTTGATTTTTCAAATTACTGAACAAATGACTAAGAAGGGAAAAGAAATAATTGTGTCTTTTAAGAAACTTAAAAAATGCTAGATAGTAAAGAACAGTTTTCAGCTATTGAAAAGGTAGTCAAGTATTGTTGATATTACAATGTAGTCCTCTCTATCTACAAATTCCATATGTGTAGATTGAACTAACCTAAGGTTATATATATTTGAAAAAATACATCTGTATTAAAAAATATCTAGACATCATTTCTTATCTTTATTCTCCTCAAAACAACTTGTGTAGCATTATATTGTATTATGTATTATGAGTCATTTAAAATGATTTAAAGTATACAGGAGGATATACATAGTTTATATGCAAATATTATGGCACTTTATAATAATGGATTTGAGGATCTGTAGACTTTGATATCTATGAGGAGAGCATACTGGAAGATATCTATACTCTTACAGAATTATTAGGGCTTTAAGGGATCTTTTAAATCACTAACTACATTCTTTTTGGGGGGAAGAGGTCTGGTCGTGGGGCCTGAACTCTGGGCCTGGGCGCTGTTCCCCAGCTCTTCAGCTCAAGGCTAGTGCTCTACCACTTGAGCCACAGTGTCACTTCCGGCTTTTTTCTTTTTGCTTATGTGGTGCTAGGGAATCGAACCCAAGGCCTCATGCATGCAAGGTAAGCGCTCTACCACTGAGCCACCTTCCCAGCCCCTACTAACTACATTCTTTTATTAAACATAAAGAAACTAGCTGGGTGTTGGTGGCTCATGCCTATAATCCTAGCTACTCAGGAGGCTGAGATCTGAGGACAGTGGTTTAAAGCAGTCCTGGCCAAAAAGTCTGTGAGACTCTTATCTCCAATAAACCACCAGAAAACCGGAAGTGGTAGTGCACTAGCCTTGAACCTAAAGAGGCTCAGAGACATCACCCAGGCCCTGAATTCAAGCCCCAGTACTGTTTTAAAAAAAGCTAAAGATACCTAGTCATAGACAAAGAAAATGACAATTTTAACCTCATTTGGTTACTCAGATATAGTTTTTGTGGTATGCTTTTGGGTGGATAAAATACAATGGATAAAAGACAATGAGCATGCTCCCTAGGAAACTTAATGGAGAAGTTACTCATCTCTAGCACACTCAGCAACAAATCAGCTTGGACTTTGAGATTCCTGTGTAAAGGAATGTAGGGAAGGACAGAGTCTGTGAATTCCTAACTTGTCAATTCAGCCTAACTACAAGGTTTATTCATGCATGCTTACCCTTATAGGGTTGCCTAGAATATATAAAACCATCATTTTCCTAAGAACCAATTATTGGCTATCCTCCTTCTTTATCACCTTCAAAATCCTTTGAACACCTGAATCTGCTAGGGTTGCACCCTATGATCCCAGTTAGTATGGGTGGCTCCCTACTCCCTTCCTGAAATTTAGCTGTAACTACCTATGTGAGAGGATTTCCAAGGCTGCTAGTTCCTGGGCACTTTACCCTGGCTTTCAGGTTTTCTTTATCATGTCCATCATTAAATTTTATTCAAAATCCAAGTTGAGTGGGTTCCAATTTGTTGATAGAATCATAGGTGACACAAGTCTCCCCACATTTTTCCCATACAATGCCTTAAGTTGCAGTGAGATTTGTATTGTATTCCTTAGTAGTTTAAAACAAGCACACCGTGCTCCACTCAGAATTGACCTCTTAAGAACATTTTGTAATTCATCAAATATGGTTGTTTGCATACCTTTACCTCCAAGTATATTGCTGGCAAAGCATCAGTTATTTGCCTTTTATGTAAATAGAGATTTTTTTTAAAAAATGATACTACCAGTTTTGTTCATGCTACCATGTTCTTTTTGTTATTTAAAAAATTTTAACTGAGCCAGACACTGGTGGCTCATGTTTATAATTCTAGCTACTCAGGAGGATCATGGTTCAATGCCAGCCTAGGCAGGAAAGCCTATGAGATTCTTATCTCCAATGAAGCACCAGAAAGCTAGAAGTGATACTGTGGCTCAATGTGATAGAGTGCCTTGAGCAAAAGAGCTCAGGAACAGCACCCAGACCCTGAGTTCATGCCCCATTACTAGAAAAAAAATTTAACTGATGCATTTAAACTGCACCTACTTTGCATGTGATATTTTGATACATGCATATATGGCATACTATTTTTTTAAAAAAAGAGTAAAACCATACTCTCATAAATTTATAATTTCTTATGGTAAAAACATGGAAAATAATTTCTTCTAGCTTATTAAAATCCCGAATACTATTATCATCTATAGACACTGTACTGTGCAATGAAGCACCAGATGAATGGATAAAAAAATGAGACAGTACACAATGAAGTACATTTCAGCCGCTTAAAAAGAAGTAAATCTTGCCATTTGTGCTAAAATGGATGAACCTGAATAACATGATATGTGAAAGTAACCTAGGCAACAAACATAAATACCACATGATCTCACTCACATATCTAAATATAAGTGAGATATGAAAGGTACATTGAAAGCATAATTTTAAATCCACTTGCTTATTCAATTACTACTTTGGGCAGAGTAAATTTTTGAATGCCACCTAGTAAAATTAATTAGATAAGTGTGTTAACTGTAAGATTAGGAAGCCATTGACAAAACTCTAACTAAAATGGTTGATAAAATTAAGATTAGAAGGGGTTGAGAGGTGAATGGCTTACAAAGGAGAAGAAACAAATATTGAGCACAAATTTTTAATTATCTATAAAATTAGGATGATCATTCTGCATGATACAGGTTATGATTGCCAACATAAAGAAGTGCTGGTAAGGAATTTAGCACAGAGCTTACAAGGATTAATATTGTTATTATTACTGTTGTGTGGTGACTAAAATAAAAGATGAGTCTTGAACTACCATTTTCCTGTGTGGAAAGCAAAAAATATGTCTCGTTTCCATTTCTCCTTACTTGAGCGCTGTTATATTAAAATAAATGCTTGCTAAAAGGTGCTAAATAAACTAAATTTCCTAATAAAACACTGCTAAAGAAAAGTAAATTAAATTAAATAATATAATAAATAAAATGAATGACAGCTTTAAGGAGTACTAAAACAATACCAACATTTAGTTCTGCTTCACCTTTTTTTGCCAGTCCTGGGGATTGAACTCAGGGCCTGGACCCTGAGCTTCTTTTGCTCACAGCTAGCACTCTGCCATTTGAGTCACAGTGCCACTTACAGCTTTTTCTGTTTGTGTGGTACTAAAGAATGGAACAAGGGCTTCATTCATGCTAGACAAGCACTCTACCACTAAGCTACCTTCCCAGTTTGCTTCATCTATTTTAGGACAGAAGAAATAGGCTCCATTAGAGATGCAGAGATTGAATAAGCAAGAGAGAAGGGAACAAGATCCGAGGGGAAGTAAGTGTGAATGAGGGTAAAGAAAAAGATAACAGCTTTGGAAAATGACATTATTTTGTTGAGTGGAGATGAGATGATATTTAAAAATTAAACCCATTTATAAATAAAAAAAATATAAAGAAACAACAGAAGTTTATTGCCTCAGTCATTTGCGTAAAATGAGACACATGGTCATCATAATAAGAGTAAAGATACTAGAACTTTATTTTTTAATTTTTTTCTGCCAGTCTTAGGGCTTGAACTCAGGGCCAGGGCACTGTGCTAGAGCTACTTTTGCTCAAGGTTAACACTCCACTACTTGAGCCACGGCGCTATTTCTAGTTTTCTTATTTATGTGATACTGAGGAATTGAACCCCAGGCTTCATGCATGCTAGGCAATAAGTCTACCACTAAGCCACATTCTCAGACTAGAGCTTTCATGATACATTTCAATGGAAAAATTTTGTATAGAGCATGAGTATGCCAATAAAATATTAGTTACAGAAAACCCAAGTAATATTGAGGAGGCAGCTGAGGGCAGTAGAAAGTTTTATTAACCAATGTTAGAGCTGGGCTCCGGTGGCTCGTGCCTGTAATCTTAGCTACTCAGGAGGCTGAGATCTGAGGATTGCGGTTCAAAGCCAGCCTGGGCAGGAAAGTCCGTGAAACTCTTATCTCCAATAAACCACCAGAAAACCAGAAGTGGCGCTGTAGCTCAAGTGGTAGAGCGCTAGCTTTGAGCTGAAGAGCTGAGGGACAGCGCTCAGGCCCAGAGTTCAAGGCCCACGACCAACAAAAAAAAGAAGAAGAAAAAAAAGAAACAACATTAGTATGGCTTTATTTCAACAATCTGATGTGAGCAGAGAGTGATATGGTAGCTACTCAAGCTGACAATGAAGAGGTATGGGATAGCCCAAGCAAATAAAAATTATTAGAGGCTAACAAAGCACTGTTGAAATAATTTTATAGCAGGCAAAAAAATGAATCAGGATAAAATCTTAGATAAATAGGAACCCTAAGAGAGAATGTCCACCATGATGTGGAGTAAAGGAAAAATGCAAATTGAATTTATTACATAACCATAAAGGAATGAGTATGGAGAAACAAACAAGAATGTATTCTGGTTCTAGTAGTTTCTATAATATCTGAAATATAAAATTTTCACTACCTTATTTTGTTCTATGAGACAAAATATTCTCAGGTAATGAAAAAGTGAATGTGACTCTAATCACATTGATTATCAGGTCCTCACAAATGTGACTAAATTAAATAAAAAATAATAAAAGTGAATGGTAGCTTCAGGTCCTTCCAAACAGGAACTTTCCATGTACTAGCCTCAGTCTGATCCAGTGCCACTGTTCTCATCTACTTGACTGATACTCATTCTTCAATTCTTGGTTTAGATGTGACTTCCCAAAGGAAATCTTTCTTGGACTCTCAGGCTAAGACAGTGGTAAGTAGCTCTCTTTTAAGCTGTTTGTACTTATAAATCTATTTGCTTATTTGATCATTATTTGGCACAGACTAATCAACAGATAGTGAATAAATTAAAAAGTAAATGTGAGTGATCTTTGAAGAATATGTGCTATAAGAATTCAAGTGCCTAAGATTTTGAAAAACAAGATTAACAATAAGTACAAAAGACTTTATGTTATAGAGAATTGTAGTGATCTAACCCTCTAGAACTTCTTTTTGAGAAATGCATTCAGAGTTTACAATATATGTTTCTTTGTTATTGTCTGTCAAGGAGCTTGACTTCAGAGCCTGGGCACTGTCTTTGAGCTCTTTTTGCTCAAGGCTAGGGCTCTACCACTTTGAGCCACAGCCCCTTTTCTAGTTTGGTGGATAATTAGAGGTGATTCTCAGGGACTTTCATGCTCTGGCTGGCTTTGAATAGCAATCCTCAAATCTCAGCCTCCTGAGTTGCTACGATTGCAGGCATAAGCCACTGGCACCTAGCAATGTCTGTTTCTTTTTTTTTTTTTTCTTTATTTTCTCTTTATAGTTAGAACTGAATTTTGGCAACAGTAAAAGTTATCATTGGTCTATTATGCCTTACAGAAGCCTCAAGTGTAGAAAAGTGGGTAAAGAAGTAGCATTGATAGCACATGAATCTCAAATTAAGCTGTATTGTTAAAATTATGAGACTGAAAGTTGTATGTAGTTTACAATTTTTTTCCAATGACAATAACCAAACATTTCCATGATGTTTTCTATTTCTGATGCCTTGTCTTAAAACAATTATAAACAAAGGAGGAAGCAACAATGCTTGATAAGAAATGTACTCATTACCTTGCCCATGTAATTGTAACTCCTCTGTACAGTATTTTCATAATAAAAAAACAATAATTATTTCTTGATTAATGTGTTCATGATTAATATTCCAATTGCACTGATCTGATGATTATATATGTTTTCAAATGTGACTACAGGTTGATTAACCCTGAAGAAAATGAAATTAAGTCATTTTCAGGGAACAGATATTTAGCAAGATAAGGAAGTTCAGCAAGACACATATCTCATGTTATCACTTATAAATGGACTCAAGCCCTAAAAAGATAGCAGCAACATGATATAAGTGTAAAGGGACAACTGTGGAGGAAGCTAGATAGTGATGAAGAATAAAGGAGAAGGTAATGGAAGAGGTGAATGTTAGACAAGTACATTACATACACACAAAAAATAACGCAATCCACCAAAACTCTTCAAAAGGAGAGGGAACAAGGAAATGGATTAAAAAAGTAATATAAAAGATATGAATCACAGAATAACTAATTATTTACCTGTATAAGGCCCTAGGGTTTTGAAAATTGGCATAACTAATTTTCTCTCCTGTCTTCCTATTCTCAACATCATCAAGTTGAAATTAATAAATTCTGACTTGAGATTGGAACCAAAAAAAAAAGATATGAATCTGACCAGAGTCCATTACATGCACATATGAAGCCCTTTTGTGTGCTCTATTCTAATGAAAACAACAAATAAATCATGGTTCTCACTGTTTCATATAGAGCCTGATAGCTCAATGAATAGAGAATATTAGTATGCATAGAAATGTGGAATACTATGTTGATATATTTAGAAAACCTATATTTGATCACCATCACTATCCTTATTCGTGAATCATCCATTCCCAAAGGTACTCTAGCTAGAAAATGATGACATATTACAGAAATCTCAAAGGATCACCCTATATCCTTTCTGTATAAACTCCAACTCCAAAATTTCAACCATTTTTCTAAATGGTTCTGGAAATCCACATCAATTATTTCTCATATGTTATGTAGCTACCCTATAGCATTCACCATCATCCTGTTCCAGCCTCCTTCCCTAGCATTCCTAAAACAGGTATCCGATTACCATCAATACTAAAGGTGACAGTTATGCTACCAATGCTCACCAAATGGACCAATAATGCTGATACTTGGCAGACATATTGCCTCCAATTCCAGGATATACAAGGATCTCCACCAATTTTGCCAGTATTCATTTTGGAAGTAACTAATATCCACAAGAAGGACAATGGCTTCTGTTGCTACTGAAACCCTCAGTGCAATCCACTGAGTCTTCAGGAGCTACTAACACAACCACAGCTGAAGCAGAACATTCTTTTCTAAGATATAGGAGTGAAACTGCCATTTCAGCTTTGACTCCATGTCATTATCCCCTCAGGCTAGGACTCAGGCAAGATTCCAGATGAGTTGAGTCAGGTGATAACCTAAGTTGTATGCGCTGTTGAGAAAACATTCTCCTCTCCAAGCAACTGTGCTCTTATCATTTTTCAGTTAAAGTGAATTCTACTCCAAAGATCCTTTCAAATTGGACTTCTAATGGTCACTTTTTCATGAGGCCTACTTATCTATCCAGATGTATATCACGTCTCTAGAGAAAATGCAGATTTTAACTAAATATTTTCACAGTATGTCTAGACATGGGACATGAAAGGAGAATGGATGGTATCCAACATTTATATATAATGGACCATGCACAGTTTCATCATAAAATGTCAGTCTGAGGATGAGTGTGTTAATATATACAACTTAAGTGCTACTAGGTTATGGGGCCAAATTATTTGTAAGTGATAAACTTGAGGTATGAAAATAAACAGAAATATCTTTATATAAATCGCCCCAAACTCTCATTCATGTGTTCTAACTCAGCTTTATCTAATAGTATTCATTGTAAAATTATATAGCGAGAAAGAATGCAAAACAATTGTAAAATAATGAATTTACATGTCTTATAATTGCATTTATACAAAGTCTACAGTTGCTACTACTAATGATAAAGTAATATTTATCTAATACATACTACTTGCCAAGCACTGTGATATATGTGAACATTATTTTATTTCATTCCCATAAACCTTTTAGATAGAAAATGTATGACTTGGAACAGAGAAGTGACCTTCAAGTGATAGGAAGCAGTTAAATGAAGAAGCCAGGAATGAAGCCCAGCCCCTCAGATCTCAGTGCCTATGCTTGCTTCTCTTTAAATTCCTGGATACTGCTAAGGACGAAGGGGCAGAAGCAGAGGGTGACAAATTCTTACGTGGATAAATTGCACTGGATGATGTTCACACACCCACTTGTCTGCTTGATACAGATCAATGCTCTCACTGAGGAAAACCCCAGGGCAACTTAGACCAAGATAACTAGAACTTGAAAAGGACCAACAGCTCTGAAAAGGAAATCTAGAGAAGTAAACCAAACCTCTGCAAACAGCTTTGCCCTCCACAGCCTGTGCTTATTCTGGATTTAGGAAGAAACACCAGCAAGCAAGGCAGAATAAGGATGTGATTGAGAAGCAGAAAAGCCAAGAAAGCTTTTGGCAAAGTTTCAGGACTATAAAGAAAAATCTAGTTTGAGACTTTCAAGGGAAATTGAACTTTAAGGGCCAATATCCAAGGAAGAAGACAGGCGAGGAAAATTAAGCCTGGCACTTTGTTCTGGTCCACCTTGAAGATTTGCTGAATAAATCTATGATACAGGGCAATAGGCTAAGAAAGAAACTAAATAGAAGGCTGCTGAGAAATGAAGCTTAGTTTTTCAAGTAATTTCTTAATTCTATGTTTCCATAAAACATGAGAGATCCTAGTCAACACAGTTGCTCTTTGTTGAAACCCCTAAAAGATACACTCTAAATATGGAACAAAATATAAACTGACATTCAAAACAATATCCTAAAACTCAATCTGAATTCTGTTCAGTCTTTGATTTGGATCAAAATGGTCTGTCCTTAAATAGGTTTCTCACCAGAGAACGGGATGAACCCACTGTAGAGGAAAATTCAATACAGAATCTCTGTAATTTTATATATAAGGTGCACCCATTTTATATATAATATCTAGCAGGTTTTCATTTTTAATTTTTTAATTGTCTATTTGTACAAAGGAGGTGCCATTTAACAAAGCAGTTTATGAGTATAATGTACTTTAATTAGTGTCAACCCTTCAATATCCTCCCCCACCTTCGACCCACAACTTCCCTTTATTTTTCTTAATTTTGTAGTATATATAGTACAGTAAGCCAGACACAGAGAAACAAAGGTTGCATCGTTTCCCTCATTTGTGGTAGATAGAATGTACCTATAAATCTATCAGTAAACATGTTGGATGGTATTCAAGGGACTAAAAGTGTATTAACAAGTATAATAGACTCTTTAGAGAGCTCAAATACTATAATCTTTAAGAAAGACTAGGTCAATTCCCAACAACATTAGCACCAGGAAATGGGTACATAACAGAGGGGAGTAGGGCGAGGGGAGAGGGTAGAGAAATTAAGGGGGAAGTGGGATAGAATGCAGTCAAGAATTCATTGTATATTATAGCATGTTTTCTAATATAATATTCAGCATTCAATCTGGAAGCTTGGCCCAAAAATTACCCTTTCCAAAAACACTAAAATTTTTGAAATGTCAAAATATGAGGGAAATATTAATATATTGTTAAAGCTAAATTAATATTGACTATATAAAAAGTTAAACACAAAGTACTGTATAATCAAAAACACAGACATAAATTCATGACAACACCACAATAGACTGAAAGTTATAAATAAACTTAATATATGATAACATCATGATGGAAAGGGGGAAAGTACTAATTTATATTAAACTGCATGAAGACAAACTAGAAGGTGTCAGAGTGGTGGTCCATGCCTTTAATCCCATTACTTCAAACACTGAGGCAGGATTATCAACCTGAGCTATATAACTACACTTAGTCTCAAGAAACCTCAATAATAAAATGATGTGAAATAAAATGAAATTAATAAAATAGTACATAAAAAGTCATATAATATATCTAGAATAGTAATGCTCAATCCTTTTAAACTCAAAACTTATTGTAGACTCCAGTGAACTCTGTTTTCTGAGTCACATTTTTAGACACATAGATATTGACACATTTTACAATATCTATTGACTTTTAAAAAATAAAGGCAATAATTTGATTTTGGTACCCTGGGTATTGTATATATGTTAATCTGAATTAAAGAAGGGAAAGGGAATAACAAAGTGGTGAGACAAAGGACAAAGAGGGAACCAATGCAACAGTGATACTCACAGACAATATGTTGGAAATGATCTGTACAACTTGGTGGGAGGATTGGGAGGGAGGGAAAGATGGAGAAAAATGAGGGAAGGAATAATAAGTTAGAAAAGAAATGTGCTCACTACCTTATGTAACTGTGACCCCTCTGTATATCCCCTTGACAATAAAATTAAAATTTAAAGAAATAAAGGCAATAAACTTACTTATGAACACAAATAATATCCTTCCATGAAAAATAACTACAGGCTGAAATGAGACTGATGACTGGTGTGAATTCCAACTGAAGGTAGGTTCTTCCTCCAAGCTCCTCTGATGGTTTACAGAGGTTTGGCAAGCTCCAGCTATCCAGCAATCAGAGTTCCAGACCTCTGGGTGTTTTTATGTGAAAGCCTTTTATTTTAGTGTATTGGCCTGACCCTTATATTTAGGAGCTGAAGTCTAGGCAATAGCATGTGTCCCTTATATTTTCATTTCAGTTCTGCTTGAGATCTTCAAAAAAAAATCTGGATCAATATGCGTACCCAGGGCCACCCCTTCTGATAACTGTAATGGCCTATATTATAGGGATAATGATTTTTTTAAGGCTGTGAAAGAAAAGACACAAATTAATTACCAATTAACCGCTTAAGAAAAATCTCTGAGAAAATGAATTATGGGGCTGGGAATGTGACTTAGTGCTTGCCTATCATGCATGAAGCTCTGGGTTCTATTCCTCAGTACCATGTAAACAGAAGAAGCCAAAAGTGGTGCTGTGGCTCAAGTGCTAGACTTGAACAAAAGAATCTCAGGGACATTGCCCATGCCCTGAATTCAAGCCTCGGGACTGGCAACACAAAGAAAAAAGAAAAAATAATAATTATTAATTTGATTTTCCCAAAAGATCAGATTTTTTTTAAAAAATAGGCATGATAATATAAATCATATTATTTTTCATTATCTCTGGTATTTTCCCTAACACTAGAATCCAGAATAGACAATTTGGATATTTACATGATACTAATGAAGAACTCCATGATATTAACCTTGTTATATTTAACAACCTCATTCCTGAGTCCCTTCTGTGTTAAAGTACTTTTCATTTCTATTATTGCCATTTTAATAATATAAATAAATAGAAAATTCATGACAATAGACACTCAGCACTTAAAATTATTGGGCTTTTAGCATTGATATACATAAAATTTGACCACTATTTCCTCAACTCCATGAGTTTCCTAAACCTGAGAGGAGTAACCTTACTATGAAATATAAATACATGATCAATGATTGATGCCTAATAAAATGCAGCAGTTTATACTGAGTAGTAAATGTAATTTCTTTGAGGAATCTGGAAAACAGAGAAATAGGGGAATCTTCTTTGAACAATGATTGGATAAAGAAAGGTAGAATAAGTATGGGTATTAATAGTGCAAGATTAGACAGGTGTTGACAAATATTGAAGCTGAGTGACACATACAACTTAGAGAATCATGGTGTAAGTTAACTTGAAATCAAGATCTCCAAAAGACAAACACACTCTGATGTTTACTTTGACAATGTTCAAAATATCCAACATGTTCATATAACACAAATGCTTGTAGGAGGAAATGTTGACTATTATTTAGTATAAAACCAGAAAAGTATCTTATCATTTGCATCAGCATTACTGGAAGTGAAAAATATGTAAGTGAAATGTCACAGAAGGACAAATATTACAGCGTACTTTCTATATGAAGAATTTCAAATAGCCAAAAATGTGCAAGTACACAATAGAATGTTGATTAGCAGGAAATAGGGAAACAATAAAGGGAGTTGTATAAATTTATAAGAGATTATTTTGTCCTAGAGATCTTGTGTACATCATACTGTCTATACTAAATGATGAGGTATTGATACTTAAATTATTGTTTCAGGGTGAATTTCATGTTAAGTATTTATACAACAACAAATATCCTTTTGAAGGTTATAAAAAGTTTACCACGTGAATGATGGTGATAGCAACACTCGTGATGTTTAAACTCAATTGCATACATTGTATAGATTTATATAAAACAATTTTACTTAAGTGAAATTGGAAATAAAAGGAAACTGAAATCATTCTGCATGTACTCTCTGCCATAATAGAAGAAAGCTCAAAATAAACAATAAATACATAAGAAATTCCCAAATGTTTACAAAGTAAATGCATTGAAACAAACCAAATTCCATAAACAATTATGGAGGAAATGAGAATATAGATCGAAGTAAGGTAATGAACACATTTCTATCAATAAACATGTATGCTACTAAATGTGTGCTTTGAGAAAATCTATAGCCATACCTAAATATATTTATTAGAAAATAAGGAAGCTTGAAAGTCAACGACTAATAATAATTCTTAAGAACATAAAGAGTCAGCATATGAATAAAATCATATAAAGTTTTTAGCAAGTGAATTGCAGCAGGCAAACATAATATTTATATTTCGTCTAAATATTCAAATGTTTACATAGTGATTTCTATTGATACACATTTATAGAATCAATGAAGGATTTTACAGTGGGAGGAAGATATTACACATTGTCCTTGCCACACTGTCAGTTACAATATTACAATGAAAAGAAGAAATAAAAAAAAATGGGTTTGGAATGCATGGTTCAAGTAGAGCGATAACCATGAGCAAGAAAGCCAAGCACGAGTATGAGGCTCTGAGTTCAAGTGGTTGGAACCAGCACACACACACACACACACACACGAAGTCTCAAAAATACACACCATCATCAGAATACAAAGCCATTAGTATGGAGAATGCACAAGAGAGATTATAGGAGTGAGACCACTTCAAGAAATAGTGTAAAATTCCAAGTATACTGCTGAAAACTGTGCAGTAGATATAGAAATACTCAGAAGTATGACATCACTCAAGGACTTTAGATTGCAGTCAGGGGATGGAGGCTGTAAAAAATGGAGGAACCTCATGGTCTCTAATTGACTATCAACACGTAGACATTGAAATAATATCTCCACAAGACCATACAGTTCACTGATTGATAAAATAATGAAGTGATGAAGAGCAATCCAGCAGTGCACTAGGAGATGGTCGATTCCTAGAGCCTGCCTGGATCTTTACCATTTCAAGGTCTTGCTGGCAAACCCCTCCTAAGAGTAAGGCTCCTCTACAAGCTATTCACCTATCTCACACTCTTGTTTAGATCATCATATCAAAGAAGCCTTCCCTCATAACTCCAAATCAGATGACTTCAATAAATTCTCTATAAAATTATCCTTTACATTTTTAAGCAACTGTAATCACTTTCTGTAATTATTTACCTCATCTACTTTTTCCTGTTGTATAATTTAGTCTACTTGTCTCATTAAAATGTGATTGCCCTCAAGGCAGAGGGTGACCTTGCATGTTTTCTGCTTTATTTGCATTTCCCTGGAATGCTCAATTAATCCTTGTTGAGTGATTGGGACACTATTATTGCCTTCAAATCTGTGACCAGTTTCTAAGCAAAGAATCAGTTAAAATGGTATCAATAGGTATTGGCTACTAGTTATTATGAGGTGCATGATAACTTTTGCTCTTAAAACTTTTGCTCTTAGATGTATGTGGTGGCTCACGACTATAATCCTAGCTCCTCATGAGGCTCAGATCTGAGGATTAGAGTTGGAAGACAACTGGAGCAGGAAAATCCATGAGATTTATATCTCCAATTAATAACCAAAAAGGTTGTTGTTCTTTTTAATGTACTTATAATGTACCATGTGATTTTTTTGTTTCTTTGTATGTTCTTCCCCCATGGTACAACTCCTTTTGTCGCTGTATTGGATTTTGGTGTCCTACATCTTGTATATACATTTTTGTAATTTGGGGAAGGAAGGGGAAATAACAAAATGCTGAAATAAGGATACAGGATGACCATTGTAATAATGAGATGTACAAGACACTACATTAAAAATGATCTTTACAACTTTGGCTCAGGGTGGGGGGTAGTTGTGGAGGTGGGAGGGAAGGGATGGTAGGGGGAAAACAAAGGAGGAGGCAACAATGCTCAATAGGAAATGTATTCATTACCTTGACCATGTAAGTATAACTCCTCTGTACAGTATTTTTACAATAAAAAATGTACAAAAAAAAGAATGATAAGGCCCAGAAGGAAAAGGTTGGATTACAGGACTTTGTGTAATTAGCTGGAGGACCACTGATATTAACACTGGCACAATCTGTATCATACTTCAATTTTGTTCTTCTCTTCACATTTATCTTGAGTTTCTAAAATATTTTAAAACATAGATTCAAGAAAAACATCCAATATGTCTTAACATCATAAAAATTTGAAATAAAACTTTTTAACTTTTAGAATTAGATTTTTTCCTTACCTAGAATGGCCACATTATTACACTGAGCAGAGTGAATATGAATAAATTTTTAAAGATCTGACCTATAAACATGAATAGCCCTAAGAACTAATGGAACAGAAGACCCAGAAATGAACCCACAAACCTATAGCCACCTAATATTTGATAAAGGGGCCAAAAACATAAGATGGAAGAAAGATAACCTCTTCAACAAATGGTGCTGGCATTATTGTCTACCCACATGTTGAAAATTGAACACAAACCCTTACGTAGAATCCTGCATCAGAATGAATTCTAAATGGATCAAAGACCTTAATGTAAGGTGAAATATCATGAAAATATTACCGGAAGGGGTAGGGGAACACTAAGGCTCTTAGGCATGAGTTGAAACTCCCTAAGTAAAGATCCAGAATCACAACAAATCAAAGAAAGACTGGATACATGGGCTTGCATCAAACTGAAGAGTTTCTGCATGGAAAAATACATGGTTAGCAACATAAATAGAAAGCCTACAGAATGGGAGAAAATCTTTACCAGCTATGCATCAGAGAAGGGCTTTATATCTAAAATATACTTACATCTCTAAAAATTAAACCCTTCAAACATAAATACTCAAAGAAACACCTACCCAATTAATAAATGAACTAAAGACTTAGAGGCTTTTCAGAAGAAGAAGTAAGAATGGCAAATAGATCATGAAGAAATATTCAACATCTCTGGTCATAAAGAAATGAAAATCACAACATTGAGATTTTTACCTCACCCTAGGCAGAATGGCCATTATCAAGAAAATTAACAATAACAGATGTTTGTGAGGGTGTAGGCCAAAATAGAGAAGCCTGGTATACTGTTCATGGGAATGTAAACTTGTTCAACCACTCTAGAAAGCAATATGGAGGTTCCTCAGAAAATTAAACATAAATTTCCCCTATGACTTAGCAGTTCCACTCCTAGGCATTTATCCATCCTAGGCATTTCTCCAGTCGAACACAAACAAGGCTACACTAAAGCAAACAGCACAACTATGTCCTTGCCCCATTATTTACCATAGCCTAGATATGAAATCAACCCGGATGCCCCTAGTGGACAAACGAGTCAAGAAAATGTGGTGTTTCTTTGAAGATTTGTTTTGGGGAGATTTAATTTTTTAAGTTTCAGGTATATTTTAGATATGAGACCTTTGTCTGTTGTATGGCTAGTGAAGATCTTCTCCCAATTCATGGGCTTTCTATTGATCTTGCTAGCTATGTCCTTTGCCATGCAGAAGCTCTGCAATTTCATTCAATCACATTTGCCCAACCTTTTTTTGATTTGTTGTGTTTCTGGGTATCTGCTAAGAAAATTTAGGCCTGTGCCAATAAGACCTAGGGTTTCTCCTATTCAATCCTGTAATGTTTTCAGAGTGTGTGCTTTGACTCCCAGGTCTTTGATCCATTTGGAGTTGATTCTGGTGCAGGGTGATATATAAGGATCTAGCTTTAGTTTTCTACAAGTAGTTAACCAATTTTGCCAGCACCATTACTGAAGAGGCTGTCTTTCTTCCACTCTATTTTTTTTGGCTCCTTGACCAAAGATTAGATGGCTATAGGTCTTTAGGTTCATTTCTTGATTTTCAATTCTATTCCATTGGTCCTGGGGTCTGTTCTTGAGCCAGTACCAAGCTGTTTTGATTACTATGGCTTAAATCCCCCAAAAAACATATCGTCAAAGAAACAACTGCCCAATAAATAAGTGGGCTAAAGACTTAAAGAGAAATTTCTCTGAAGAGGAAAGAAGGATGGCCAATAGACACATGAAGAAATGCTCAACCTATCTAGCCATAAAAGAAATGCAAATCAAAACAACATTGAGATACCACCTCACCCCAGTTAGAATTGCTATAATCAAGAACTCTAGTAACAACAGATGCTGGAAGGGATGTGGACAGAAGGGAACCTTACTACATTGTTGGTGGGAGTGTAAACTTGTTCAACCA
Organism: Dipodomys spectabilis; assembly: GCF_019054845.1. Taxonomy (NCBI): domain Eukaryota; kingdom Metazoa; phylum Chordata; class Mammalia; order Rodentia; family Heteromyidae; genus Dipodomys; species Dipodomys spectabilis. Next base: position 1,619,547 of record NW_024871030.1, on the reverse strand, counting down.
CTTTGGAAAGCAGTATGGAGGTTCCTCAAAAGACTCCACATAGAGCTCCCCTATAACCCAGCAATCCCATTCTTGATCATTTACCCAAATGATCACAAACAAGACCACACTAAACCTACCAGCACAACTATGTTATTTGCAGCATTATTTACCATATCTAAGCTATGGAACGAACCCAAATGTCCTTCAGTAGATGAATGGATCAAGAAAATGTTGCATATATACACAATGGAATTCTATGCCTCCATCAGAAAGAATGACATTGCCCCATTTGTTAGGAAATGGAAAGACTTGGAAGAAATGATATTAAGTGAAGTAAGCCAGGCCCAAAGAAACATAGGTCCCATGGTTTCCCTTATTTGCAATAACTAGTATATGTCTGGGTCAAGCAGAAAAGGTCAGATAAGTTGATGTTAGGGGAATGAACCCCAAGATAAGTATTGAAATGTGTTTTATTTCTTTTTTCATTTCATGCAATTGTTTCTAACATATTTATAACATGATTTTTATGTTGCTTTATATGTCCCTCCCCCACGGTATAACTCATGCTTTCATTGTATTTGATGTTGGTATAATATGTGGAGAGGAAGGGAAAAACAAATCGTTTAACTAGGGATACAAGTGGACCCATTGCAACAATGAGATGTACAAGTCATTATGTCAAAAAACGAACTTTACAACTTTGATGGGGGGGGAGAATCGGGTGAGGGAAGAGGGGAGTATGGGAAGGGATGGGAAAGGGAAACAAAGAGGAGGCAACAATGCTTGATAAGAAATGTACTCGTTATCTTGCCTATGTAATTGTAACTCCTCTATATGGTATTCTCAATAAAAAAATTAAAAAAAAGAAAATGTGGTGTATATACACAATGGAATTCTATGCTTTGTAAGGAAATGGAAAGACTTAGAAAAAAATTGTATTAAATGAAATAAGTCAGACCCAAAGAAATACAAGTTGCATAATTTCCCTCATTTGTTGTAACTAGAATGTACCTTTAAATTTATAACTAAACACACTGGATGATAAATGACAAAAAATACACTTGTATATGATTAAATTATACAGGACTCTAAACATTCACACCATGAGACCAAAGGAGAATATTCTTACGAAAGGATGACAAAGGCTCAATATCTATGTGCACACGAGCATATAAAATAATGTTTATTGAAATGAACTCCAAGAAATAGAAACAAGATGTTGTTATTTTTTTGTTTTTGTTTTTTCACCTTTGTCACTGTTTTTGTTCCCTATACATTTTGCCTTGTAAGTTTATCTGTTTGAGGGATTGTAAGAGGGAGCACAGAAATGGTGGGACAAAGTGTGAACTAATTCAGCAGTGATACTCATTAGATACTCTATTGGAAATGAACTATACAATTTGTGAGGGAGAGGGGTTGGAAGGAAAAAACTTGGAGAAAACAAGGGAAGAGGCAATACTGTTTTAAAAGGAATGTACTCTGGATACATCACTTTTACAGGAACAATATAAATAACAGTAATAAAAATATTCTTTCAAGAAAATATAAAAGAGGTTTTTGTTATTTTGTTTTTTGCTTTTGTTTTTGTTCTCTCCTTTGTTATTGTTTTTATTTTCTGCTCCTTTTGTTTGTAAGTTTACATGTTTTGGGGAGGATTGGGGGACACAGAAATGGAAGGACAAATGGTGAACAAATGCAGCAGTGATACTCACTAGATGTTATGTTGAAAATGAACTATAGAACTTGGAGGGAGTGAAAGGGGAAAGCTGGGAGAGAGTAATGGAAGGGATGACACTGTTCAAAAAGATATGTACTCATTACCTGATTTATGTAACTGTAATCCCTCTGTATATCACCTTTATAATAACAATGCAATAAAATAAAATACAAAAGATCTCACCTGTATAAATATTGGCCACAAGAGACATGTCTTTATTTAATGCATGTTGAATTGATGTTAAATAAGGCTGTACATCTACTGCAATATCTCTGTACAAACCAAACAGCATTCAGGAGACTGTATAGCTTTTTGCCATCCACTAGCACAACACAAAAACATATAAGCAGCCATCACATGTAGAACAAGATTTAGCTATTTCTAAGAAAATTATCTATTGTACTGCTATTATTTATTACATCATTCACAGTGGTATGAGACATACTAACTGGTAAAAATAGTTGCTGAAACTAGTTCCAAGAAAAAAAGATCACTCTCTTAAATATTAGTGTGTGATACTTTCTAAGAACCAAAGGTGTTTTTGTACTCCTAAATACTGTGATTTACTCAAATGGATGGATGCAGGAGGATAATGAAAATGTTCTGAAATTTATTGTAGTATTCATTGCATATCTTTTGAACATGCTAAAACACCATCAAATTATATAGTTAAAATGGGGGAGTTAGAGGGTACGGGAATTAAATATCAATAAAGCTGTTTTTGCATAAATTTAATTCCAATGTCTACAATCAGTTACTTACATACACAGTGCTAAAATTCCAAACTTAAGTTGATTTTTCTAAGCCATATTGGAAGGTAATTGAGGGTAAAAATATTTCTTTTTCTCTATATCAGAAATAAATAAAATTTGTTGAAATTAACTCAGCAAACTCATTAGAATATAGCTATATAGGAATAGATTCCTTATGATTTATAGCCCCAGAAGTAAGTGATAAATTGTAAAGCAGTTCAGTCGAGACTAATGTACAGACCAGAGCTTTCAGTTAGAAATTTGAATGTCATTTTCATAGAATATTGGAGCTTTAAAAGACCATAAAAAAAGTTCAGTCCAATTCTTTTATTTTCCAGATGGGAAAAACTGTGATTAAAAAAATAGAAGGAACAACTTACAAATGACTTCTACTTGTAGTAAAATAACTCTAGAATATAGACTCTTAACTTTTAATGTAAGCTCTTACTAAGGAGTTGAATCTTAGCACTTGTAAGCAAGGGAACTTCCACTGTGCTATGATCAAGAGCCAAACCAAATATCGGATCTCTTCCTACATCTTCAACCTTATCTCAAGTCACTATTCCTTCACTTGTAATCCTCTAGTGTCTGGGATCTCAGAATAATTCACTCTAACCAATCATGTTACTTTTTCTACTTGTTGTTCTGTCTACCTAGAAAGCTTTTCTTCCAGATGAATCTTGGAACCAGCAAGCCTAGTTTCTACTTATCCTATGGACTTTTAAGTGGCAACTCCGTGTGTGTGTGTGTGTGTGTGTGTGTGTGTGTGTGTGTGTGTGTGTCTGTCTGTCTGTCTATCTGTCTGTCTGTCTGTCTGTCTATATGTCTTGGGATTTGAATTTAGCACCTGAGTGCTGTCCCTTTTTTCCTCAAGGCTAGTGTTCTACCACTTGTGTCACAGCTCTACTTCCATTTTTTGTTCTTGTGTGTGTGTGTATGTGTGTGTGTGTGTGTGTGTGTGTGTGTGTGTGTGTGTGTGTGTGTTTTGGTGGTAAATTGGAGATAAGAGTCTCACATATTTTACTACCCAGGCTGGCTTTGAGCCATGATCCTCATGTCTCAGTCTTCTGAGTATCTAGGATTATAAGCATGAGCCACTGACAACCGGCTAAGTGACAACTTTTTAGAGAGCTTGGTCCTAAATACCGAGATAATGTAGCAACATCCAATTACCATTAGGCAATTTTTGTCTGTCAGAACACTTGTATATTTCCTTTAGTGTACCTTATCATTATTATAATGTTGTACTTCTTTGTGGTTTTCAAAATTCAACTCAGTTCTCTTACCCTACTCCTCCCCACACTAGACTATAATTTTATCAAGACATATCATCTAGCATCTACTATCTGTTTAGTATTCTTTGAGCAGGCACCCCATTACCTGGTTTCTAAATTTTTAAGCCCTATTTTTAATTTCTAGGAACCAGGGAATCCTAGACAGGGGAACTTTCAAGAATCAGGGGTAGACCAAGTTAACCTATCTCAGATATTCAGGTATAAAAAAAGATTCAGAAGCTGTGTGCCAGTGCCTCATACCTGCAATCTTAGCTACTCCGGAGGCTGAGATATGAGGATCATGGTTCAAAGCCAGCCCAGCCAGGGAAGTGTGTGAGACCCTTATCTCTAATTAACCACCAGAAAACCAGAAGTGGTGCTGTTGCTCAAGTGGTAGAGTGCTTACCTTGACCTGAAGAGCTCAGGGACAGTACTCAGGCCCAGAGTTCAAACCCAATGACAGACAAAAAAGTTATACTAAGGATAACTAAGATAAACTCATAGGAGAATCAAGTTTTCTAAGCAATAATCATTTAAATTTGATATATCCAAAGGAGAGAAAGACATTAAAACAGAAAATAATGTCAAGAATCAGTGGTATGAGAATGAAATAGCAATGATGTCTAGAGAAATGTGTGATATTTCCCACATGGAAGCAGAAAATATAGCAGTTGTGGCTAACCTTTAATTACTGTTGAGTTTGAAATGAGTAGTACCAAATTAAAGCTCAAAGTCACAAGCAAAAAACAAAAATAATTTTTGTGCCAGTCCTGGGGCTAGAACTTAGGGCTTGGGTACAGTTCTTGAGAGCCTTTTGCTCAAGACTAGCATTCTACCATTTGAGTCATAGCTCCACTTCCAGCTCTTTTATGGTTAACTAGAGATAAGTATCTCATGGACTTTCTCACCCAGGGTTGGCTTTGAACCACAATCCTCAGATCTTAGCTTCCTGAGTCATCAGGATTACAGGCATGAGTCACCACTGCCCACTTAAACCCACAATTTTCAAAGATTAATTTCCTTTTCAATTTTCACAGTGGAAGCAGAATTAGGTGGTGTTGAAAATAAGGACACCTTTGAGGGTCATTCTTTGCCTCTAGTAATATTTTAACTATAAAAAGTTCCATCAGAATAAATATGTTTTATTCATCATTGCCCCTAGCATACCATCATGCTATGCACATAGTATTACCTGAATAAATTTATGCTAATTAAAAAAATTGAATGGACTGCTGTTCAGCAGGGCAGTCAAGGCAATACTCTAAAATTTGTATGAGAGGGATAAAGAGTATAAGTTTTGAGTCAATTTTTGGAAAGTTTTTTCTTCATTAAACATCGTTACACTCTGTAGTATATTTGGATATTGTATACTATTGGTGAGTCACTTATTAGCTTGCATATATTTAAGTGTCTGCTCTCCTTTTCCATTTGAGCCTCTCTCAATCATTTATCCAGTTTTCCAGAAGGGTATTGGATTTCCTCACTGGAAGATATGCTATTTTATGAAGAAGACAGAGAGAGCTATATTATAAGTGCCGATAGACTAAGTTGTCCTTTAGTGACTAAGGAACATGAAATAACATATAGCATTTTAAAGCAGTAAAGCTATATCTGCATTGTAATGACAGATGGTCTCTCCTTCCTTACCCTGAATCCCTGTCTCTCTTACACACACGCACACACACACACACACACATGCAAACATGCACACATACAAACTTACTATACATAGAAGAAACGACAGAGTGAGAATATTTAATATACTGTTAGCACGGAGATGAAATATAAAATAACTCTCTCAGTTTCTTTTCTTTAAAGAGGTCAAGTATGACGCTTTTCCCCTTACAAACAAAGAAGTTTTTGTGATGAGTTTATGTATTGAAGACTGATAGTTTTCACTACTTGCAGGCATTACTCAACTGTGGTAGGCCTTGAGTGTCATTTCAGAAGCTGTTGTTTCCTGGTAGGAATGATGTAGGTACATATTATAGAGTGTGAGCAAAGCGAAAACACAGTGATACATTTTACTAAGCAGTTATAATAAAAAATAGTTTCCCAAGTGTTTTCTCGCTGAATCTTCACAAATACCCAGTGTCATAGAGAACATTGTTAGTTTTTCATTTTACAGGAAAGGAAACTGATGTTTGTTTCATTTCCATCCAAGATAGAGTAACAAAGGCCGGATTTGAATTTCATCTAAAACAGTCACAAAACAAAAACACACAAAATAAAATTTAAAAATACATTTAAGATACTTCAAGTGCCTTCAAGGAGCAAAGATACCATTGATTTAGGGATGAGACAAAAATAAGTGATTAGTACAACTTCTACTGACCTAAAAGTGTTTTTTTTCCAGATATGGCATAGAAAAAGAGAATTGAGACAAAGACCAGTGGACTTTTTGGGTTAATCAAATGTAACTCAAAGTCCAGGGAAATGGATTCTGCTAGTTCATATGACAGAAGATTAAAGAAGAGAAAGCTATACAGTAAAGGATTCTCAGAGATTGACAGAAGAGTCCCTTTTGTCAAGGCTGAGAAAAGAACATGCAGGAAGAAATAGCTCCTGATTCCCCTCCCCCATTTCAATGAAAAAAATGCATAATTTATATGACTTTGAGTAATAATAATTTTTGAATATACAAAAGGGTAAATATTTCTTCAGTAATGGAAAACAGGATTGAACACTGCTCTAGAACCACTAATGAATCAAAAAGCAAGCTGAAAGGTTATCAAAATGGCACCAAGAAATTAACATCATAGAATAGAACTTGGGAGTGTTTGTGGAGTAAATACCTTTTAATACTTCGTGGTGGTAAAAAAAAGTGTACATATGTGTATTAATCAAAATATGGTAGATTTATGGGAGAACTTAAATGGAGTTCAACTAACAGTTGAACAAACTAAATATCAGGAAACACATACTCAAAAGGTGGGTGGGGTCAAGGGGTGAGGAGTACTCAAATGAGAAGAAAGAGGGAGAATTCAGTGATAAAACTCAATGTATATTCTACAAAATTAAGAAAATTGAGGGGAAAGGTGTGCTTGGAAAAGATAAGGGAGAATAAAAGGATGACATTGACCAAGATCCATTGTATTCAAAAACTGATTTGTTGAGTGGTAATTCCTTTGTACAATTACTTGAGGATAATAAAAATAATCCAGCCACCAATAAGTGGAATCACAATGTCTGACATCAAATCAAGGATTAGGACGCATGCAAAGAAATAGGAAAAAAGGATCCATAATGATGAGACTAATTAGTTAACTTTCCTAGAAATGGAAAACATTCTAGAAAGATGTGAGAAATATTAAAACATTTATTGTAACTGAATTTTCATGTGTTAAAATGGTTAAGTGCATGCACATTGAAGTTAGAGATAAAAATTATTATGTCAAACTTAGATAGATAAAAACTACATTAACAAATTGGAGAAATCTGAATCTAACAAATAAGGCACCTAAAGCCCTTGAAAAACAGCAACAAGCTAAACCCCAATCCAATAGATGGAAACAAATAATTAAAATTAAATCAGAATTGAATGAGAGTCCAAAAAATAGAATCAACAAACAGAGTAGTATATTCAAAAAAATTAATAAAATTGTCAGACCCCTAGCAAATCTTGTTCTCAGAGATGAGAATGGAAACATCACCCCAGAAACAACCAAGATTCAAACCTTTATGCTAATGAGTTTGAGAATCTGAAAGATATGGACAAATTTCTAGCAAATATTGACATACTCAAACTAATCAAAGGTGATGTAAACCAACTTAACATACCCATACAAAGTATTGAAATGGAAACAGCAATAAGAGACCTCCCACCCAAGAAAAGCCTAGGACCTGATTGATTTACAGCTGAAGTCTACAAAGCCTTCAAACAGAACTCCCACGAATACTCCTCCAACTCTTCAATGAAATTGAAATCGAAATTTCATTACCAAACTCTTTCTATGAAACCATCATAACCCTCATCCAAAAACCAGGCAGGGACTCATCAAAGAAAGAGAGCTATCGTCCCATTTCCTTGATGAATATCAACACAAAATGTCTCAACAAAATTTTGGTTGATCGACTTCAACAACTCATCAAAAAAATCATACACCACAATCAAACAGGAATGCAAAGCTGATTCAATGTATGCAAATCAATTAATATAATTCATCACATCAACAAGAGCAAGGATGAGAACCACATGGTTATCTCAATAGATGTAGAAAAAGTATTTGACAAGATCTGACAACCCTTTATGCTAAAAAGTTAAAGGCATTTCCTCTAAATTCAGGAATGAGACAAGGATGTCTACTCTCTCCACTTCTCTTCAACTTAGTATTAGAATGCCTAGCTACAGCAATAAGACAAGATGCAAACATAAAGGGGATCCAATCTGGGAAAGATGAAGTAAAACTCGCCCTCTTTGCAGATGACATGATCGTGTTTTTAAAGACCCCCATGGATTCCGCTCCCAGGTTACTTGAGCTGATCTGAAACTTTGGTAAAGTAGCAGGGTATAAAATTAACCCTCAGAAATCAATGGCTTTCCTCTATGCCAGTAATGAGAAGAGCGTGGCTGAAATTAGGAAAGCAATCCCTTTTGAATAGCCCCACAAAAAATAAAATACTAGGACTTAACTAAAGAGGTGAAGGACTTATATGACAAAAAATTTAAAAACCTGAAAAAGAAATTAAAGAGGAACTACGGAAGTGGAAAAATCTTCCATCTTCCTGGATTGGGAGGTTGAAATTGTGAAAAATGGCAATATCCCAACCTCATTCTTCAAAGAAATAGAAGAAGCAATCCAAAAAGTCATATGGAACAATAAAAGACCCCAAATACCAAAAACAATCCTAAGCAGAAAGAACAGCACAGGAGGAATATCAATTCCAAATTTCAAACTCTACTACAAAGCCATAGTAAACAAAACAGCTTGTTACTGGCTCAAGAACAGACCTGAGGACCAAGGGAATAGGACTGAAGACCCAGAAATGAACCCACAGATCTATAGCCTCCTAATCTTTGAAAAGGGAGCTAAAAAAAATAGAATGGAAGAAAGACAGCCCCTCCAGTCAATGGTGATAGCAAAATTGGTTAAACACCTGTAGAAAACTAAAGGTAGATCTTTATATATCACCCTTCACTAGAATCAACTCCAAAAGGATCAAAGACTTTGAAATAAAAGGAGACATCCTGAAAACATTACAGGAAGAAATAGGAGAAACTCTAGGGCTCGTTAGCACAGGCTGAAATTTTTTTAAGAGACCCAGAAATACAACAAATCAAAGAAAGGGTGGACAAATGGGATTGCATGAAACTGCAGAGCTTCTGCATGGCAAAGGACATGGCTAGCAAGATCAATAGAAATCCCATGGACTGGGAGAAGATCTTCACTAGCCATACAACCGACAAGGGTCTCATATCTAAAATATACCTGGAACTCAAAAAATTAAATCGACCAACAACAAATCCTCAAAGAAACAACTGCCCAATATATAAGTGGACTAAACACTTAAAGAGAAACTTCTCTGAAGAGGAAATAAGAATGGCCAATAGACACATGAAGAAATGCTCAACTTCTCTAGCCATAAAAGAAATGCAATCAAAACAATATTGAGATCCCACCTCAACCCAGTTAGAATGGCTATAATCAAGAACTCTAATAACAACAGATGCTGGAGGGGATGTGGACAGAAGGGAACCCTACTGCATTGTTGGTAGGAGTGTAAACTTGTTCAATCACTTTGGAAAGCAGCATGGAGGGTCCTCAAAAGACTTCACATACAGCTTCCTTATGACCCAGCAATCCCACTTTTGGGCATTTACCCAAACGATCACAGACAAGGTTATACCAAAACTACCAGCACAAACATGTAAATAATGCACAAAGCATTATTTACCATAGCTAAGATATGGAACCAACCCAGATGCCCCTCAATAGATGAATGGATCAAGAAAATGTGGTATATATACACAATGGAATTCTATGCCTCTATCAGAAAGAATGACATTGCCCCATTTGTTAGGAAATGGAAAGACTTGGACAAAATTATATTAAATGAAGTAAGCCAGGCCCAAAGAAACATAAGTCCCATGATTTCCCTTATTTGCAATAACTAGTATATGTCTAGGAAAAGCAGAAAAGGTCAAAAGCTCTGTACACATGACCATATGAGATGTTGTTAAACAAAAGATAAACAAGATAAGGACACAAGTGTTGTTTTTTTTTCTTGCTATTGTTTTTAATGTACTTATAATGTACTATGTGATTCTTTTTTTCTTTTGTATGTTCTTCCCCCACAATATAACCCCTGTTTCCATTGTATTTGATTCTGGTGTCTTGCATCTTGTATATACGTTTTTATAATTTGGGGAGGGGAAAGAATATAACAAAATGCTTAAAAAGGGTACAGGTTGCCTCATTTTAACAATGAGATGTACAAGACACTGTGTTGAAAATAAACTTTACAATTTGGGGGGGGAGGAAGGGAGGTGTTGGGGAGGTAGGGAAAAGAAGGGATGGTAGGGGAAAAACAAAGGAGGAGGTAACAATGCTCAATAGGAATTGTACTCATTAACCTACTCACATAACTGTAACCCCTCTGTACAGTATTTTTAAAATAAAAATATATATGAAAACTCTAATGTGTAATATATAAAGTACAATGGATAAAATTAGTACAAATATATGTAGCAAAAAATTAGAGAAATTAAAAATTATGGCAATACAAATTATGCAAAAGGAAAAACAAAAAGTTGAATTATGGAGGGATGTTAACTAGTCTTATATGCATGTTTATAGTCACCAAAAGAGGAGAAACAGATGAGTGGCAGAAAAATATATTGGGCAAAGTATTTGATGAAAAAATCCCAAATTTTATTTTAAAAATACATGTGAACCCAAAAAATTCAAAGAACTCAAACCACAAGAAATATTAAGAAAACTATACAAAGGAATATTACAATGAAACTATCTACAAGTATTGTTAAATAGAAAAATCTTAAAAGCAGTCAATGGAAAGACTTCTATGTTCACAGTAACAAAGATTATGATAAAATTTTGTTTAAAATTGGAAGCAAAGTATAAAAAAGAGATTCTGGAGTAACATCTTTTAAAGTACAGAAACAGGAAAAATCTGTTTACTTAGAATTTTAAACCCATCAGAATGTCTTGCCAAAAATAGATCAAAGATACTTTTAGAAACACAACACTAATATAATTCATCACCAGAAACTCCTCAGTTCAAGAATTGCTAAAGTACCTCCTTTAGGCAGAAGACAAATGAGGTCCAATTGAAATATAAATCAAAATGAAGAATAAAGAGCAGAAACACATGGATGGTTGGATGGATGGATGGATGGATGGATGGATGGATGGATGGATGGATGGATGGATAGATCGGCAAAGAGGCAGGCATATGTACACAAGACTTCTTCAAAGGATAATTAACTGTTAAATCCAAATAATAATATACAGTGGAATTTAAAACATAAATTTAAAATGCACAGCAAGAATAGAAAAGACCAGAGAGAAGAAATGAAATTTCAGAATTGGAAGATGTTTATTAATGCTTGGGAAATAATAATTTAGTATCACTTGAAAGCAGACAAGGATAAATGTTATAAATCTTAACTACTTACAAGGAAAAAGAAAAAGTTAGCCAAGGACGTGAAGAGTAATCATAAAAACATTTGGTAGAGAAAAAAAGGAAAGCAGAAAAAGACAAAAATGGAATAAAATGGGGGGAAAGAGAAATTAAATAATCGACTTAATCTAACCATGGCAATAATAACATTAAAATAAGTGATATAAATATTCTAACGGTAGAGATTGTGGGATTGTATTAGAAAACTATACAATTATATGCTGCTTATAATAAATACACATTAAAATTTGAAACTACTGTTTGAAAATGAGGAAAGGGGGATTAAAGGGATGTGAAAGAAGGGTGAACTTGTTTAAAATACATTATTCTTTTCTGTGGAATTATCGCAATAAAAATTCTTTATACTGTCAAAAATGTCAATAAAAAGAAATAAAGAGTAATATATGCATTTCAGGCAAAGATTAGCCTGGTTTATTTGATCAAAGTAACACACCCTGTAGTCTCTCCCTACAATTCAAGCTTTGAATGTCTCATTTCACAGTTGTTGCACCACAGGGTCTTATTAACTATCTCTTAAAAGCTTGTAGTTGAATATTCTCAAGAAAAGAATCACCATCTGTCCAAAGATGGTGATCTGTGATCAGAGAAGAGACTGGCTTCCAACTCTGTTCCTTATTACCTATACAAGAACAAGTAGATTATTTAATCTCCTTGGGCCCCAGCGAACTCTCCAATTAAATTATGATTTTGGATCATATTTTCCCAAGGACACATGTTCAGTCATTACCACAGCCAGATTTTAACCTTGGTCTAAAACTTATGTTCCCAATAGCACAGGACTTGGCACTGGACACCAAAAAGATTGTGTGGTGTAGACTGTACTACATAAGAGAATCTTAAGAAGCCAGTACTCTTGGCGGTGGGGTAGGGCTGGTAATGCATAGGAGGGATACAGGGGGCTGGAGAAGAAATTGGAAAAGACAAAGTTTATGGTCTTGGAAAGCACACTGCTAAAGTTGTGCTAGGGTAATGTTAAATCCTGCTGTGCAGTAAACCTTCTCTAGCCAGGACGATGACGCATTTGCAATTCGTTTCCTGACTCTGAGCCAATTTAAGACTTGGATCAATGATATCCCAACCCCCTCTGGTCCCAACAGACATTTGAGAATTAGGCTGAGGATGTTGCAATATCCGAGGAGAAAATTCAGCTACACATTTAATAATAGTCTTATAATATGTCACTGCATCTCTCTTGAACCATTTGAGTTGTAGATATAGGTAGATAGATAGATAGATAGATAGATAGATAGATAGATAGATAGATAGATAGATAGATAGATAGATAGATAGATAGATAGATAGATAGATAGATAGATGATATAGTAGATACAGTCATTCAACTGATTACATACTTGCCTTAAGCACAGACACAAAGCTGGTGTTTTCAGTTTTTCCACACAAAGGGCTGTTCAAACGTAGAATTTTGAGCAATCATTAGTCTGGTAGATTCAGTTTCTCTTCCAGGATCATTTTAATGATGTTAAATAGTACACACTTTTGTTTTGCTTCTATCTATAACTGCCTGCAGTTTTCTGGCAGAGGTTCTCAAAGGTATCTATTGCTACCTGCTCTATTCCTAGGCCTCTCATCTTGCAACTCTCATTTTTTTTTAAGAAAAGCAAGTACTCTAATTTTTTGTTTGTTCTAGTTTTCTCTGGAATAATAGAGGGATAGGTTGGAGGAGAAGAAATAGGGTATTCATTGAGAGACACAAGTGAAAATCACGTGAGTTTGAAATAAAATTGCTACAAAAGCCTTTAGAGTTCATCTAGTCCACTTCTCCACATTTTATAGATGAAGGCCTACAGACTACTTCCCCAAAGTCCTACAGACTACTTTCCCAAAGTCCTACAGTGAACTTGAACTTGAATTTTGACCAGAATTCAGGTTTGCATACCTGAATCAAGTACCTATTAATTTATCCACTTATGCCTCATAAATTAAACTCCACTTTCACAATTTTTACTAATTGTCTCAGTGCCATTCATTTAAATAGGCTGGGGCAGGTTGAGGTAATCAGACAGCTGTGCAAACATAAATGTCCCAACGAAATTAAAACCCACAATTATAAGAAATCTGTTTTCTCCCATTTATTGAAGTTATTCATCAAACAAAGAGATCTTGAAGTGTGACTGTGAGTCAGTTAACAAAAGTCCTATTTGGAAAAAATAAAAAGATTCAATCTCAAGGAGATAAATACACTTCTTGTAAGGGTAGCAGTAAATTTTTCAAACTAAAATCCATGTTCTGATCTTGTCATACTTCCCTTTCCACAATGTACAGTTGTTTTGCTCTTTCCTTTCAAATTGTAGATAAGCCTAATTGAGAAGAATGGAACAAAGAAAAGATATTTTGTAGTTTTATGCTTTGGATATGAATATATATATGTATATACATATACACACATATATTCATTTAGGCAAACAAAAATGGGAAAACAATTACCAAGTGTATGATAATACACTGCCATTTAAGAACATTAAAAATATACACAAAAGCCAGACACCGGTGGCTCATGCCTGTAATCCTAGCTACTCCAGAGGCTGAGATCTGAGGATCACAGTTCAAAGCTAGCCCAGACAGTTAATTATCTCCAATTAATCACTCCAAAACTGGAAGTGCATATGTGGTTCAAAGTGGTAAAATGGTAACCTTCATCAGAAAAGCTCAGGGACAGTGCTAAGTGCCTGAGTTCAAGTTCCATGACCAAGAAAAAAATACACAAATATTTTTTAAAAATTAAAATTGAAAAAATACATTAAAATTAACCATAGGCATCTTACTAAATAAATAAATAACCCCCTATAGAGAATATTAGAATGTTTATGGTAAGAGTACATAAGTGATGCATGAGAATAAAGGAAAATAAATACACATGTATATTACAGCCAGAGACAGCTGCAAAACGTACAACAGAGCATTGCCCAAACTAATGATAACATGATGACATGCTTTAACTGAGGCATATGATAAACTCAGCCCTCAGACTTTGATTTCGACAAACAAATGAAACCAAAGTAATGCAACTTCTCTGACTCTCAATTTGGGAAAGAGGTCCAGGGATGAATGGCTTACTTTTCTTCAACAGTTTAGAGACAAAATTGAAGGGACTTTAAATACTGGAATTCCAGTAGGTATGTTTCTATCATTCTGAACCTATCAATTGAATAAATTTTACATGACAAAATTGCATTCTAGTTGAACATGAACCCAGTGACTATCATAAATATATAAGTGATTGATGAAAGAAGTCTAACAAAGAGAATGAATAAAAAATACTGAAATTGTTTTAAGCGGAGGAGAATTGAATGGAGGAAAGTGATAGATATTGATCAGAATGCAGTGTGTACTTGTGTGGAAATGTCAGAGTGAAACACTCCCCTTGTATAACTAATGTATGCTAATAAAAATAGATAGAAGTGACAATATTTCTGTTAAAATAGAAATTTAATCTTTAACTAGCTACATAAGCACATTTAATTTAATTGGGAAAGGAAGTTAAGAGATTTCCTCGGATTTGCCAATTCATGCTTTAACTTATTATAGTCTAATTTTCTCATTTGAGTCATTGTTTTCAATTTGCTTTTTCTTCCAGCTGAATATTTGGCCACATTTCTGGTCCATATTGCATCAATAATGTGTTTCATTATGAAGTTAGTAAGCAAAGAACACATTTCCATTACAAGCACGTAGTGGTATAAATTTCCATTCTGGGTCTTGAAACACGTCAAAAATGGTCTTGTTATACTTTGTTAATTAAACATGTAAACAGATATTTAGTGAAGACAGGCTTCTTCCTTTTTAGCTTCCCAGCAATGCAATCTTGGCCAGCATTTGAACTCTCTGAGGAGAGAAAGAAGACAGGAAAAAAAGGGCAAGTCTGTGGGGAGGGGGCTTTCCATAAAGTCCACATTAATGTTTCTATAATGGACTAGAAGAAAAGAAAGGACAAGAAAACATACACTGTGGTGTAGTACTTGTTGATCATTAAAGCTTTGACATAAAAGGATATGTATAATGTTCTAATATGAAAATTTTGACAGCAAGACCATCTTATCCCCCAACCACTAGCACAAGATTTGCCAAAATCATTCAGATGTTTTTCATCACTTTGGATGAGAAAAGAAGTAAATTGACCATATGCTGTAAGATAGAGACCCTCCTGTAGATATCAATACACAAAAAGATGTCGAATGTGCTTGGGTCTCCCTTTAGAAATATGATAACTAGATCTTAGTCTCTCCAAAGGTCTCCATACTAATTAAATTCCCTTCTATAAATGAGATCATTCCATGACATGAATAGACTTTTTTGATTGAATAACCACTACCTGTCAGGTCATTTGAAACACACAGAAAAATACATTATTTTTGCATAAAAAGAACCGTGAGTACATACCAACATGATCATCTTCAAATTGAATTGATTCCATTATTAGCAGTAGTTAAATCACCGACTTCAACTAGGGTGGAGGCATTGTCATGTGGTTATTGGCATGCATAAAAATTGTGTGATTTTTTTTGTTACTTGTAGGACTTGAACTCAGGGCCTGAGCACTGACCCTGAGCACTTTTGCTCAAGGCGAGTGCTCTACCACTTGACTCACAGCACCATTTCTGTTTTTTTTATGTGATTAATTGGAGATAAGAGTCTCAGGGGGACTTTTCTGCCTAGGCTGGCTTCGAACCCCGATCCTCAGATATCAGCCTCCTGAGTAGCCAGATTTATAGGCGTGAAACACCGGTGCACAGCGAAAATTGTGCCTTTTAACACTATTACTTTCTTCTGTTTCTCAATCTTATAAGTCCCCTCTGTAAATCTCAGAATAGTAAAGCTGAGTCACATGATCTCTCTTTCTTTTGTCAGTCATAGGACTTGAACTCAGGGCCTTAGCACTATCCTTGAGCTTTTATACTCAAGGCTAGTGCTCTACTACTTTGAATCATAGTTCCACTTCTCGTTTTTTAGTGGTTAATTAGAGATAAGAGGCTCATGGACTTTCCTGCCCCCATCTGACTTGGAACCACAATCCTCAGATCTCAGGCTCCTGAGTAGCTAAGATTACAGGTGTGAACCCATAAGATTACAGGCCATGTGCCCATCATATGGCTTCTTTTTTGCAACAATGAGTTGAGGCCAATATTTGACTTCAAGTGAAAAGAGAGAGATTATACCAGTGTGGCTTGTAGAACCACTTCCCTTGAGTCAAAATCCACCATATACATTTGCTTCTTTTCCAATATTCTGTTGAGCTTATGCCCAAAGTGAATATTGATTGCTTATATAAATTTAATGAAATGTTGGTCTTTCAAAGCAACCTCTTCCAGGAACCAGTGGCTAACACCTATGATCATAGGTACTCAGGAAGTTGAGATCTGAAGATCAAAGTTTGAAGCCAGCCTCACTGGAGAGTCCATGAGATTCATCTCCAATTAACTACCAAAAAAGACAGAAGTAGAGCTGCGGTTCAAGTGGTAGAGTGCTAACCTTGAGCACAAAAGCTCAAAGACAGGACCCAGGTCCTGAGTTTGAGTCCTAGGACCATCATAAATAAATAAATTAATTAGAAAAAACCCACCCCCAAATGCAGCTTATTTAGAATCATCTTTGAATATGAACTTGCTTTCTGGTGAAATGGATCCCTGATGATAAAATAGATGAACATTGTTTGTTTTCCTTTCATCATTTGTAAAGGCTTTTTTCCTAGTCATAGTTATATACAACCAAAGATTAATATCATCAGTACTTATTTTGAACCCTCTGTGTGAGGGTCATCACTCACCTCCTGTATACTACCTTGTAAAGGTAGTATACCCAACTCTCTGTCACTCAATTCATTCCAGTTTTTAAACTCTAATACAGATGTGTCAGCCTTTAATGTGCACACATATTGTCTATATCTGGAACTTGTTAGGCAAAATCTGTGGTAGTTGGTATGGGATGTATTTTTAAAAACTATTAAAATTCTATGCTTCCATCAGAAGGAACGACATCACCCCATTTGTAAAGAAATGGAAAGACTTGAAAAAAATCATATTAAGTGAAGTAAGCCAGGCCCAGAGAAACACAGGTCCCAGGGATTTCCTTATTTGCACTAATTAATATACATCTAGGATAATCTTAGCAGATGAGCAGAATAGCTCAATAGCTATATACATATGACCATATAAGATGATGCTAAGGGAAATGAACTCCAAGACATGGACACAGGAGGTTTTTCTTAGTTGTTGTTGTTTTTAATGTACTATGTGATTTTTTTGTTTCTTTTGTATGTTCTTCCCCCTATGATATATTGTCTGTTGTCACTGTATTTGATTTTTGTACCTTGGTATTGTATATATGTTGATTTGAATTAGGGAAGGGAAGGGGAACAACAGAGTGGTGAGATAAAGGACAAGTGGGGAACCAATATAAGAGTGATATTCACAAGACAATATGTTGGAAATGATCTGTAAAACTGGGTGGGGGGAGGAAAAGTAGGAGAAAATTGAGCAAAGGGGTAACAAGGGTGAAAAGAAATGTACTCATTACCATACTCATGTAACTGAAACCCCTCTGTATATCACCTTGACAATAAAAAAGCTATCCTATTAGTGAATGAATATTCTTATGTATAAAAACAGGCAATCATGGGGGTTGGGAAGGTGGATCAGTGGTAGAGCACTTGTCTTGCATGCATGAGGCCCTGGGTTCAATTCCTCAGTACCACATAAGCAAAAAGAAAAAAGCCGGAAGTGGAGCTGTGGCTCAAGGGACAGCGCCCAGGCCAAGAGTTCAGGCCCTACGACCGGACCCCCTCCCCCAAAAAATAGGCAATCAACCAGGCACCAGCTGCTCAAGCCTGTAATTTTAGCTGCTCAAATCTCTGCGATATGAAGATCATGTTTTAAACCAGCTCAGACAGGAAAGTCCATGAGACTCTTAGCTAAGCTACAATAAAAGCCAGAAGTAGAGCTGTAGCACAAAGGTAGTACACTAGTCTTGAGCACAAAACCTCAAGGATAGTGCCCAGGCCCTAAGTTCAAGTCCCAGGACTGGCACCCAAAAAAGTTTCAAACAGGATTCATTTCAGGGATGCAAAGGTGGTTCAATATAAGCAAATCATTTAATACAATTCATCACATCAACAAGGGCAAGGATGAGAACCACATGGTTAACTCAATAGATACAGAAAAAGCATTTGACAGGATCCAACACCCCTTTATGAGGAAAGCTCTGGAAAAACTAGGAATCCATGGAACCTTCCTCAATACAATAAAAGCTGTATATGACAAAGCTACAGTCAGCATTATACTTAATGGCAAAAAAGTAAAGACATTTCCTCTAAACTCAAGAACAAGACAAGGATGTCCACTCTCTTCACTTCTCTTCAATTTAGTATTAGAATGCCTAGTTACAGCAATAAGACAAGATGCAATCATAAAGGGGATCAAATAAGGAAAGCTGAAGTAAAACTCTCCCTCTTTGCAGGTGACATGATCTTGTATTTAAAGAATTCTATGGACTCCACTCCCAAATTACTTGAGCTGATTCGAAACTTTGGCAAAGTAGCAGGGTATAAAATTAACCCTCAAAAATCAATGGCTTTTCTGTATGCCAACAATGAGAAGAGCGCAGCTGAAATCAGGAAAGCAACTCCTTTTGTAACAGCCCCACAAAAAATAAAATACCTCGAAATTAAATTAATTAAAAAGTGAAGGACCTCTACAATGAAAACTTTAAAAACCTGAAGAAGGAAATTAAAGCAGAATTGTGGAAGTGGAAAAACCTCCCATGTTCCTGGCTTGCAAGGATCAACATCATGAAAATGGCAATAATTCCCAAGGTTAGCTACAAATTCAATGCAATACCTATCAATATTCCAACCTCATTCTTCAATGAAATAGAAGAAGCAACCCAAAAATTCATATGGAACTATAAAAGACCCTGAATAGCAAAATCAATCCTCAACAGAAAGAACAGTGCTGGAGGACTATCAATACCAAATTTCAAACTCTACTACAAAGCAAGAGTAATCAAAACAACTTGGTACTGGCTCAAGAAGAGATCAGATAGCCGGGCACTGCTGGCTCACACCTGTAATCCTAGCTACTCAGGAGGCTGAGATCTGAGGCTCTCAGTTCAAAGCCAGCCAGGGCAGGAAAGTCCATGAAACTCTTATCTCTAATAAACCACTAGAAAACCGGAAGTGGCGCTGTGGCTCAAGCGGTAGAGCGCTCACCTTGAGCTGAAGAGCACAGAGACAGTTCAAACCCCACGACCGACCTGCCTGGGCTGGCTTTGAACCATGATCCTCAGATCTCAGCCTCCTGAGTAGCTAGGATTACAGGCATGAGCCACTGTTGCCCAGCTTAATTGTTGTTCTTACCCTAAATTCTATTTCATTTTGCCCATTTATCCACATTTTTATAGGCAGTCACCATCATGAACTTAATATGTATCTTTCCATTTATTGTATTGTTAGATATTTACATGAATATATATGTCCCTACAAAGTATATAACTTGTTTTTAAACATTAACACAGTTCTGTATAGTACATATCATTCTGCAATTTGCATTTTAAAATAAAAACTAATGATAAATGTCTGGTTTGTGATGTATTAACTGTCTTCTGTTATTTGAGGAAAATGTGTCGTTTTTCATTTTCTACTTGTGGTCAATTATACAGTTTTTCCATATAAATAACAGTGCTTTACTCCACCTGCTTGTCCAATGATGTAATCCAACACTTAGAAGAGTGTGGCAGGCATGTAGCACACTCCACTCAGTATATGTTGAACAAATGACAATTATTATGCATATTAACATTATTGTGGACATCTTCAGTTTATTAGTGTTTCCCTTTAATATATGTATTACCTATCTAATATTTACAATACCTACTTACACTTTTTGAGAGGTGGTCATATCAAATTTGAGTTTCATTAGCCTTAATACTTAATATCCAGTAGTATTCCTCTAAACCTGAACCATCATATTCTTGATGGATTTTAGTACTATCAGATTTTTTATTCACATTTTTTAATTCTTATAGATTAATAGTATTATGTTAAGATTTTTTTTGCCAGTCCTGAGGCTTGACTCAGAGACTGGGCACTGTCCCTGAGTGTCTTTTCCTCAAGGCTAGCACTCTGCCACTTGAGCCATAGCACCACTTCTGGCTTTTTCTGTTTATCTGGTATTGAGGAATCAAACCCAGGGCTTCATGCATGCTAGGCAAGCACTTTACCCCTAAGACACATTCCCAGCCCCTCATGTTACAATTTTTAATCTACGTTTTCTTTTATTATCACTTGGTAAAACATTTTTATGCTAATTAGTTCAATTTTCCCTTTTCATTTCTTCACACTTAAATTACTAAGGTTCTAAGGAGTAGAGACCTACCTTTTATTCATCTCATTCACTATAGCATCTATTTAGGCCTAGTTCTTATTAATTAAGAGGATATCATGATATCCCCTATGTGTCCTACTTAATTCCCTTGTCTACATTGAATCATTATTTCTGTAGTAAATTTGGCATTTAGACAGCATGAAGTAGATTTATGTCAAAGGAGTTTGAAACTTCAAATAGACGCTTAGCTAATCACTAAAATGAGACTCCATATTTTTATTTTTAATAATGAGACTGTAAAGATCTCTCATAACATCTGAATAAAGCAATTCCACATGCCCAAGTAGACAATATCTAGATCTAGGTATACATGTTTTGTATCACCCAATAGTGGGTCTTACATTACAAAGTAGAAGCTAAGAACCTTAGTATCTTAATGATCTAATAGTCCTAAAACCAGAATATAAAATTTAACTCGTCAATAAATAGAACATATTGCAGAAATGCTAGCCAATTAAATTAAAATTTAGATTAAACAAATTGAAACTTTATTAAGACTGTACATTGAAACCTTACTATGACACCATAATTAACCACAATTGCAAACACAAAAATACCTGACAAGGTCGATATGCCTAAAATTGTCCTTTTCAAGCTTGAAGTGCTACCATCAATCTTTAGATTGTTATGTCAGCTGGACTGTCCTCTACAAAAATTGTGAGGCATGTGTCTCATTTTCTAATAGTAATACTATTTTCAAGTTTCCTTTCTCTTCAGATACCAGAAAATCTTGTGTTGCTCTTCCAAATCTGTGCTAATAGATCAACTCAAACACACTGATACAGATATAGGCAGATACATAAATCTATTAGTTTTTCATATGTCCATTTCACAAATATATACTAAGTAACTAGTAAATATAAGGCTTTGTGGTACATTCAATCTGATGTCCTTCCACAAGAGAACCTACTCTTATCTGTCTATTTAAATCTTATTCTTAGTTCACCATTAGTTGAGATGTATTGCTAAAATGTACAAGTTCCTTCTGAGTGCCCAAACACTTCTCTTTTCTTTGATTTATAATCATTTTGGAGCCAGTAACTTGCAAAAGATTTAGGACAAGGAACATAATATGAAAAGTCATATCCTCAGATATATGTATATTAGATGGTTGTGGGAAAACAGAATATTTGGACTTGAGTGGAAGCTTTCTAGTAAAAATAAAGGAGTATGTTTCTAAGGGAATAAAGTGAACCTGCCCATTAGGACTTTAAACAAAACTTTCAAGATCAATAGTTTTCCAACATTCAAAATTCAATAGGTGCTTCTTTCATCAAGCGGTAATGATGAAAGTGTGGAGTTCAAAAATCACATAAAGCATGTTTTGAAAAGGAGCAAATAATCGTGTTCTGCTTGAAAGAAAAATACACATGTAAAAGAGTAATGGAAAATAATTTCAGAGAATAGGTTAAGTGAGAATTCTATTGTGGACATCTTTGAAGAATCTGATGGGGAAGTTTGGGGCTAATTTGGACAGAAAGTAATTTTCTTTTAAATCTTTTATTGCCTAAGGTGTCATTGGAGTCTGGCAACAGACTAAGATTTGAATTGTTGCAGTGTGAAGTTACAAACAGAGATTAAAAACTTGCGGGAAATGATCCCTAAAATATGTACTCAAATTTTTTTTCATGCGATTGTTTCTAACACATTTATAAGATTATTTCTTTGTTGCTTTGTATGTCCTTCCCCCACAGTATAACTCCTGTTTTCACTGTATTTGATGTCTGTATGATTTGTGGAGGGTAAGGGGAAAAACAAATCGTTTAAATAGGAATACAGGTGGATCCATTGCAACAATGAGATGTCGAAAACGAACTTTACAACTTTGGGGGAGGGGAGCAGGGAGGATTGGATGGGGGGGGGCGGGGGGAGGATGGGAAGGGATAGGAAGGGGAAACAAAGGAGGAGGCTACAATGCTTGATAAGAAATGTACTCATCTTGCCCATGTAATTGTAACCCCTCTGTACAGTATTTTCACAATATAAAAATAAATGTGGACTTTAAGAACGTTATAAAAAGTAAATAAAAGATTTCAAACATAAAAACTTGCTAAAATGACATTGCCCCATCGAAAACGAACTTTACAACTTTGGTGAGGGAGGGAGGATGGGGGGGGGAGGGGAGGAGGCTGGGAAGGGAAGGGAAGAGGAAACAAAGGAGGAGGCTACAATGCTTGGTAAGAAATGTACTCATTATCTTACCCATGTAATTGTAACCCCTCTGTACAGTATTTTCACAATAAAAAATAAAAATAAATTAAAAATTTTTAAAAAACTTGCTAAAACATATTAATGCTAGATCTGGGGGATCCACCTTGTAGTTTAAACAAAGAGGTGGTTTTACTATAAGGAAGAAAACCTACCTTTCCATTGCATAACACAACTATGTAACAGAACATGTTATTTCAAGGAGATATATTAAAAAAAATGAAATAGTGCCATAAGTGATATGCTTATACCAGATAGCAACTACCTTACATTCTGTCAAAATCTATAGCAACTCACATAGATCCAGAGCAGATACAAAGTGCTGTAGGAAACCATGGGAGAACTACCATAAGAGGTTAGAGATGCTCAAGCAAGGTGAGGAGTTAAAACTTTTGCACACCATGATGAAAGAACAAAGGATAGGTAGTAAGTAACCATATATCACAGAGTCATGAAATAAAACATCACCAGAAGAACAGAAAAGTAGCATTAGATAAAGGAAAATAGGCACATCAATTTAGCAATCTCACACTTTATGGCAAATATAGCAAGACAGGAGTGAGAAACCCACTGAAAAAAATGAGAAAGTGTCTAGTACATTAGGACAAATAATGTTGTAACTCTCTTCATTCCTAAGCCAAGAATATGATTAGACATACGAAAAAAATTGAAAGCATAACTTAGTTACAAATGATAATTCTTAGAGGAAGTGTGGAAAACAACAGAGGGCTAAGTTTCAAAATGTTTATTTATGAACACAGTGAATTGAAATACTTTATTCCTCAAATACTCTCTTCCTGGGTCAATGGCCATCTGTCCTTTGCAGAGTGAAGTTTCCAACACATGTTAAGAAAGAACATGTCAGCAGAAGATGAATCATGTACATGTAGTAAGAAAAGAGAGCCAAAGTGAGATATGTAGCACTTTCCAAAAAAGTTTTAACTGAAGTACTCAAGTATTTAGGTCCTCTTGTCTGTACTATTCCCATAGTAACAATAGGAATACACACTTGTAGTTAGATGTCACAAGTCATTATAATCATTCAGCTAACTACTTATAATATGTTCTCTATTGAAATGTAATGTTATCAAGAAAAGCTTTGCAAACACCAGCTACCCAAAACACTATCCCGTCAAAAGAGTAGGTTCTGTTACCTTATTAGACTTTATTTTTCTTTTTTAAAATTTATTATTGTTATTATAAAGGTGACATACAGAGGGATTATAGTGACATAAATTAGGTAATGAGTACATTTCTTTTTGAACAGTATCACCTCTTCCCTCACTATTTTTCTTCACACCATTCTCCATCACCATTTCTTTACTGTGCTCATAACTAATAGAGCATAAGATCTACAGGTACAAGTATTCTTGCCTATTTTTTGCACTATTATATCTGAAGAACTTGAATAGCTCTTAGAACATCAAAGATGCTTTATAGTATGCAGAAAGAAGTAGTGAAATTATCTAATAGTTCTTATAATTGGTAGCCAAATAAGGGAATGGAAAGTCTATAGGTGAGTTTTAATGGTAATTACTATATCCTAATACACTAAATCACAGCTTCCAGTCTTTTCTCTCCAAGAACATACTTAGAAGATGAGCAGTATTCAGTTCTCTAAATGCAGCTCTACCACATGCTCATCTACTCAAGAAATCATATTAAAACGCAGTTAAGGGATATCAAAAGGACACAACAGTGGAAAAAGGCAACCTGTATGGCTGGAGGCACAGTTCAAAGGATAGACAGTAATGCAAAGTCCCTGAGTTCAAATCCCAGTGTCACAAAAAAGAAAACAAAGATTCACTTTTTAAAAGGCAATTTATAAAATGACAGAAAAAATTTATAAATGGTGTATGAGATAAAGAGTTAATATCCAGGTATAAAATAACTCAAACTACTCAATAATGACAATAAAATGATTCAATTTAAAAGTCAAAAAGAGACTTTATAGACATTTCTTGAACTTAGACATATAAATGACCAAAAACCAAATGAAAAGGTATTTGAAACCATAACTCATCGGGGGAACACAATGAGATTTTACCTCAAAGTTATTTAGATGGCTGCCATGAAAGAAAATGAGTACAGTACTGGAAAGTTTATAGAAAACTTTGAAAACTTGCACACTGTCAATGGGAATATAAATCAGTTCAATCAATGCGCGAGACAATACAGAAGTTCTTCCCAAAACTAAAATAGAATTTCTGTTATCTATCATAACCAAGAGGTAGAAGGAACTCAAATGTCTGTTCACAAGTCAATGGTTTAAAAAAAAAACCTGATATCTGGTATATGTAAACTAAAGCATTATACCATCACGTAAAATGGTTATGATAATAAATTTTATATTATGGGTTTATTACACATACAGAGAATGAATGAGATTTTATTAAAGAAGCAATCCTGAACTTTTTATAAAGTAGTTTAAGTAAGTTATTCTCGAACTTTATAGATTGAAATATGTTTTGTAGGAAGTGATAAAAACCAATTCTTCACAAGTGTTCCCAGCACCTGTTTGGCTAAATGAAAATTCTATAGAATTTTCTAAAGACAGAGAGTGAAACTCTCCAGAGAATAAGATAGGAGACATTGAGCACATCTGTATTGTGTTTATTATTAAATCTGTTACAGAACATATTGCTTTGGAATCACAGGTAGTATTTGGCAATGACTAATTTAGTTTCATCTGCAAGTTTCCTTCAAAAGATGAAATCCTTATTGAAGTTGAGTGTTACACATTTTAAGAGAACCTATCTTTACTAGTAACGTTATAAGACAACTTTTAAATTTGCCTTGTTAAGATTCATGACACTTTATATTGAGTGGTTTTTTTTTTTTGGGGGGGGGGTCCGGTTGTGAGGCCTGAACTCTGGGCCTGGGCACTGTCCCTCAGCTCTTCAGCTCAGGCTAGCGCTCTGCCACTTGAGCCACAGCGCCACTTCCGACTTTTTTTCTTTTTGCTTATGTGGTGCTGAGGAATCGAACCCAGGGCCTCATGCCTGCAAGGCAAGCGCTTTACCACTGAGCCACCTTTCCAGCCCTATATTGATTTTTACATGTATTTTAAAGGACATTTTAGACATCTTGAATTTAGATATCTAGCTTTTTGGAAGAACTACTTTCAATTGTTTAAATTAAAAAAAACAGTTCTAGGCAATATTTAAATGTCTTTTCTCTTTATACTAACAATTGTCCAAAATAGTTTTAGTATACAATGTTAGCAAATCATTTGTTTTCCCAGTAGGGTTTAGCAGAAGCATTGTTAGAACCTATGCTGACAATGCTTCTGTTAAAATATACAAAAGACTAGCTAAGAATTCTGGAAATCCAACATACTCAAGAAACATCAACATGACACTTTGATTCCTTCCTCTTCCTTGTAGCAACAGTAATCATCAAAGTTTTACTATATTCTAGATTTCATGGTCCATGTTATTGTTTTAGTACATGCTTAACAGGACCTCTGAACTAAGACTGCATCTCAACCTATACACAAACAAATGGATGAGTAGTCAAGCAATAAGTAGGCATTTCCATTAGCTAAACAGATTTCACAGAGGCACACAGTCTTCGTTGATGTATTACAAGTTGTCATCTGGAAGTTAAACAGTCTGAGACTGAATCCTTTGGTCTGGGAAACCCATTTTAATTTCTATAGAAATGGAAAATAAAATAACACAAAATTATTTGAATTGGATCTTGTTAAAAACCCACTACAGGGGGCTGTGAAGGTGGCTCAGTGGTAGAGTGCTTGCCTTGCATGCATGAGGCGCTGGGTTCAATTCCTCAGCACCACATAAGCAGAAAAAGCCAGAAGTGGTACTGTGGCTTAAGTGATAGAACGCTAACCTTGAGCTGCAGAGCTGAGGGACAGCGCCCAAGCCCAGAGTTCAGGCCCCTTGACCAACAACAACAAAAACACTACAAGCAGAAATATATAAAGCCTTCCCATACAATAGAAGTTGTTACTACTTTGAACAGGACACTGTCCCCCATCTGTGGTATGAGCATTCATATGCAGTGAACAGTGGTGGAGTAGAGTGATTGAGAACTTACTAATTTGTACTTATGGAGACATGAGTCACTTTTGTATATGTGATCATGGGAAATGTACATGAGCCACAATTGCCTCTGTTCAAAAAGAAAAGATTAAAATATTATCTGTCTTATAAAATTGTACAGTTTGAATGAAATACACGAAGTGCCACAAACAGTAGCCAACACATAGTAGAAGCACAATAAATGATAACAATTTTGGGATGTAAACTACAGTGAGAAGAAATAACCATTTTGCATAAACTTTATTAAATATTTTATCATGTTTTCAAATTAAACAGATAATTCTGGCCGTTCAAAGGCAGTTATTTTCAGCTCTCATTTGTGAAAAAATTATCTTCTTAAACAAATCTAAAGCTTTAAAATAAAAGCCTTTTAGATCAATGGATTACTTAGCAGCACTGATTTACTTAAAGGTCAGTCCAAAGGATGAACTGTCCATGTGTCAAACACTGTAAGGAAATATTACTTAGTGAAACAATAGGATGAAAGTATTTTCTCTCTTAGAATATGCTCAATTATTTTTCTTATATATTCCAGCTCCTTGCCTTGCTTCCATTTTAATCCTCACTTTTTTCTACTACTATCAATGATGGTACAAGCAGGTTTCACTTTGACATGTCCATATATGCACTCAATGTACCTTGATCAGACTCACCTCTCCATCACTCTCCCTCTCCCTCTTTCCTCTTTCCAATCAATCTCAACAAGCTTCATTGTTCCATTTTCAAACATGTCCATTATTTTGGCCACATTCCCCCTCCTTCACCCTGTACATTCACACTCCCCCATCTACTAGTATGCCCTCCCATAGAAGCTGCATTACATTCTACTCATTCAGTTTTTAGAGTGCATGTGAATTGTTCAAATGGATCTCACTATGGTATTTCACACGTGTACACAGTATTTTAATCAGATTGCCCCCCTCACTTATTGTCACAATTCCCATATCCCACAACTTGTGATTCAACAGTTTTCAGTGAGTTTGGGTTTTGCATCTTCATTCACAGATGCATTGTATTCTGTATTTGTTCACCTTCTAACAATTGTTCCTCTTCACATGCCACTTCAAACAGTCCTGCCATTTCAAGTATGCACTATTTATATGGGTATATATAATCTTTATGTATTTAGATATACGTTTTATGTTTTAGGTTTAGCACTTACATATGAGAGAAAACATGTCACTTCACTTTCTCTTGAGAGGAATTAGAATGATTTGAGTCTCTTCAAACAACTACTTTAGAGGAAGATATTAGAGTTTCAATCCCAAAAGGCTGGGGTCATATCAGAGTATCTTGTTTGACATAAGCAGGAATAGAAAACAAACTAAAGGGTGAATATGAACCAAGTGTATTAAGAACTCTGAAACTGAATTAGAGGAACTTAAGGTTTCTAAGTTCAAAATACTAAACTAGAAAAAATTCCAGGAATCAACAACTAGGAAAAGACTAAAACAAAATAAGGGAAGGTCATGAATGAATTGAAGAAAAATGATCATTTTTATAAAAATGTGTGAGATGGAATATTTGGTGAAATTTATGTAGATGCATTCTGAGCAGCCTCCACTCTAAGATAATAAAGGGGCATGGCAAGGATGATCACCTAGTCAAACTAACTTAACCAGTTAGTTTGATTAATATTCAGATTTGACCTTACCTAAACATAAATGGATTTTCTGAATTTCTTATATTAATTAAACACATACTATATGACAGGAAAAATTAGGTATGCCATCATATTTGAAACTTATTAAACTCTGAGGAGTAGGTACTGTTATTAGCATTTTAGAGATTACAAATGGAAGAATCTGAGAGTGTCAGGTCCAAGTGACTACCTAACGTCAGCTGTTAAATAGGATTTGAATTCTGGTTTGTCTGACTTTCAAGCCCATGTTTTGTGGCTATTTTGTATAGTTTTCCTTTGATTCACACATTGTAAGCCTAGTCCAGGGTGAGCTGTTTTTCAAATATGTATCATTACCCATAGCAGGATCTGAATGTGGGTGGCCCAGAGTAAATCCTTCACCACCCAAGTGGAAAAACACAACAATTAAGGCCAGATCCTTATGATGGCGTTCTTGATGGGTACAGGTACTACTGGCTGCCAAATTTCACAACAGAATGCAAACACTGATTTGTTATTTAAAGATCTACTTAAGTGGTAATTTGGAAATAGCTACCACCTAGCATCTATTAAAGGCTCAGCGCAGAAAAAAATACATTGATGAAAGTTTATATATTCTTTGAAAGGACATTTTGTTGTTTGTTACTGTGTGTTTGTGTGTGTGTGTGTGTGTGTGTGTGTGTGTGTGTGTGTGTGTGTATAGCAAAAAAAAGCTCAGGGACAGTGCTTGAACTTAGGTTCTGTGTGTGTGTGTGTGTGTGTGTGTGTGTGTGTGTGTGTGCATATGTGTGTGCGCGCGCTTAGCAAAAAAGCTCACGGACAGTGCTTGAACTTAGGTTCTGAGAGCTGTCCCTGAGTTTTTTGCTCCAGGATAGCACTCTACCACTTGAGCCACAGTTCCACTTTGAGCTTTTTTTGAGTAGTTTATTGTAGATGAGTCTCCCATACTCTACCATTGAGCCACAGCTCCACTTTGAGCTTTTTTTTGAGTAGTTTATTGGAGATGAGTCCCCCGTACTTTACTCCCTGGGCTGACTTTGAACCGTGATCCTCAGATCTCAGCTTCCTGAGTATCTAGAATTATGTGGCATGAGCCACAAGGCCACCCACACCTGGCTACTTGGTGTTTTTTAAATTTCTTTTTATTGAAAAGGTGGCGGGGTTACAGTTACATAGGTTGGATAATGAGTACATTTCTTTTTAAACAGTGTCACTTTTTCCTCATTTTCTCCCAGTTTTTCCATCCTGACCTCTCTCTCCCACACAAGTTGTATAGTTCATTTTCAGCATAGTGTCTACTGAGTATCACTGCTGCATTTGTTCACCCTTTGTCCCACCATTTCAGTGCTCCCCTTACTATCCTCTAAACAGATAAACTTACATACAAGACAAAAAGTACAAAAATATAAAACAGTGACAAGGGGGGAAATCCCCAAAACAAAAACAAAGAGTAAAATTACAACAAAAAAACCCTCTTGTCTCCATTTCTTGGAGTTCATTTTGATAAGCAACATTTTATAGGATGATATGCACATAGCTCTTGACCCTTTGTGATCCACTCCTAAGAATATCTTCCTTTGGTCTCACTGTGTGAATACTTTGTGTCTTCTTGGAGCTGTATCTCAGCTCTTCAGCTCAAGGTGAGTGCTCTACAACTTGAGCCACAGAGCCACTTCCGGTTTTCTGAGTGGTTTATTGGAAATAAGAGTCTCAGGGACTTTCTTCCCTGGGCTGGCTTTGAACTGTGATCCTCAGATCTCAGCCTCCTGGGTAACTAGGATTACAGGCTTGAACCACCAGTGTCCGGCTACTTTGTGTCTTTTTAAAGAAGAGGTTGGAGAAATATTTCACCCTAGTCTTACTATCAGGGATTTCTCCAGAGATGATTAGAGTTTGTTTAACATTAGAATTACTTATGAGTTTTTTGGTTTTGTGGGTAGATTGTTTTTAACATACATCCTTGAACCCAAATTCCAAAAAGTCAGATAAATTCTGTTTAAATTTGTGACAGGAATCAACACTGTACAGCTCTATACTTTATTCTAATGCACATCCATAGCTGACAACCATTGATGCAGCTGATCAAGTTTAAACAATACTTTCAGAATATACTGAGAAAGGTCAGATTCAAAACTGAAGTTCGTCCATTGTCAGTGTACAAATACTGTGAAACATTATTTCTATTAAGCTCATTATTGGCTACATTTTAAATCCTCATCCTTTTTTCCCTTGCGGCTTTTCAGTTATTTCTCAGCATTTGTGTTATGTCCATATTCTTATATTTCAGTGTGAAGTACATATTTAGAAAATGTTAGTGAGTATCATCAATATACTACAGAGAAAATTCACAATGTTAGCAAGTTATAAAATATAGTTTACAAAAGCTGCTTCTATCAAGTTTACTCCCAAATGTCTATGAAATTTCAGTGATGCTAAATTCTATCCTTCCCTTTTGCGCAATTATATTCCAGGTAATGTAATTCTAAATAAACCAGTACAGATATCATTGCCTCAAATGATTCTGGATTCACTTTTCTGTTCTACAATAACACAGTCCACAAGAAACTATGTAATTGTTCAACTATGTCATGGTGAATTAGACTAAATACTGGATTTAGAAATGAAATTTTGGCTCATCACTAACTACATAGTTCTGTAATCTTTCACAAGCCAATTAGCACTGCTATAGTTAAGCTTTTTTTACTGCAAAAAAACTTGGAAGTAGTGTGAGATTAATGTTTTTCCTTCTACCACTTCAGAAATTTACAAGTATCAGACCTGATTTTGCCATTTTTATTTTTTTGATCTTTTTTCCCCTTAAATTATAATTAGTAGAATCTGAGGATCTCTATTGGCAACTTCACAGCTACTCATCTCATCACAGCACATACATGGTTGCACTTAAAATATGTTCTTAAAATTCAAAACAAATATTTATTGTAGCAAATCAATAAATCAATCAGAACCCAATTGGAAGAGTATTTATATATTAAAAAAAAACTAAATCAGAGAAGTGAAAAGGCCAAAAGGAGAATCTGAGATATCAGATTCTAGAGCTACAAGAGGCAATGTTCAGTGGTCTTAACAGAGAATTCTTGGCTCAACCTTACAATCCTATTTTAGAGACTGAGATCTGAGGATTAGGATTCTAGCCATCCCGGGCAGAAAAGTCTGAGACTCTTATCTACAATTAACCAGTAAAAATCTGGAAGTTGAGCTGTGGTTCAAGTTGCAGATCACCAGCCTTGAGTGAAAAGCCTAGTGAGAACATGAGGCTGTGAGTTCAAGCCCCAGAATCAGCACAACAAAATAGAGTATTTTTGAATGAGAAATCTCTGTAGTCATACTTGTTTTTTAATACATTTTTATTGTAAAAATACTGTACAGAGGGGTTACAGTTACATGAGCAAGGTAATGGATACATTTTTATCTAGCATTGTTGCCTCTTACTTTGCTTTTTCCCCTACCATCCCTTCCTCCCCACCTCCCTAACTAAATCCCCCCCCCCATGTACAAGACGTGTCTTGTACATCTCATTGTTACAATGAGTCAACCTGTATCCCTATTTAAGCATTTTGTTTTTTGCCTTCCCCTCCCCAAATTAGAAAAATGTGTAGTCATATTTGAAGGGACCAAACATTCCCACTAGTATAAGGTGAATATTTAAAGCCAATTCATCTATTGTACTCTACCTCCATGGTTGAAGTCCCTAACATTTCTTACCTAAACTAAGAATAACCTCATACTTTGCATCTCCTTTGCATTTTACCCACAGGGAAATCATTCTCTATTCATAATATAAAAATGACTTTTGAAAATCAAAAATCAGATCATGTTCTTTGGTATTTGAAACTTGAACTGCTTTCCCTCTGAACCTGATAAAGACCTGGCTTGAAAGGGCCTACATGGCCCTATTCATGTCTATCTCCTCAGTCTAATTTTGCACTGTGTTTTCTCTTGATCTCTGAAATCCAACCATATTGACCTTTCTCTAGTTCCTCAGATATGCTATGATTTACACTGTTATGGGGGTTTTGCACATGCTGTCCCTGCTATATGGAATGATGTCTGTTCTTTCATCTAGTTAGCACTAAGCCTTTAGACCTTAAGTCAAATGTCAGTTCCTCAGGGAAATGTTCTCAGATTAAATCAAATTCCCTCCTACATGCTCTCAGGATACCAAAGCATTTTACTCAGAGTTTCTCACTATTTACAACCATACACTTGTTTGACTAAGTTTGTCTTTCCTAATGAGAGTGCAACTTCTTTGAGGGCTGAACCTTATTCATCTTGTTCATTTATATATATATATATATAATATTATATATATATAATATTATATATATATATATATCCTTCATGAAGCACATAGGCAATCAGAACATATTTTTGAATGAATAAACCAATGAATAAAAGCTAAGTCTTAGCTTTTCCCAATACCAGGTTGCAATGTCCAGCACTAAATATGTACTAAGCAATGTTAATTTGACTGTCAAAGGGCCTTGAAATAGGAGATATTTTGATGATTTTCCTAGATATCTAGTTGTTAAGGGTCACTATAAGTGTTTCTTGAAGTTTCTTCATCAGTATTGGTTGGAATAAGTCAATAATGGCTAAGATATCATGTCTCATAATGCTGATCTAGAAGTTTATGAACGGAACAAAGAATTATAGTTTCTAAAATTCCACCACAGCATTTCCTCCCCAGTCCATAGACAGACAGTGTTTGTGTTCAATGGCACAAATAAAAAATGTTTATACTGTAACACAAAAAGAAAAAGGAAATATGATTCTGTATGGAGATTACATGCTGCTTACTCATAAATTATTTTATAATTGATCAATTTTCTTTTCACATAAAAGCCAAAAGAGCAGTTTATAAATTTGTATACATTTCTCAGTGAAAATGTATTGTTGCATACATTTGTCAATGAGCTCTCTCCCAAGGTTCACTTGCAATACTCCCATGGAGAAGAATGGTTCTCTGCTATTTAAAAAATAAAATAAAATACAATCTTAGAATATTAGACTGACAGATGGTAGAGATAGCTTCATGTGTAAACTCAATTATGTTTGGGTTACTAAAAGTAATCACAACAGGGTTGGGAAGGTGGCTCAGTGGTAGAGCGCTTGCCTTGCATGCTCGAGGCCCTGGGTTCGATTCTTCAGCACCACATAAGCAAAAAGAAAAAAGCTGGAGTGGCGCTGTGGCTCAAGTGGTAGAGCGCTAGCCTTGAGCTGAAGAGCTAAGGGACAGCGCCCAGGCCCCACAACCAGACCAAAAAAAATAAATAAATAAAATTAATCACAACAAAATTAATTTTGCTAGTGATAATACTACCTTTAATTTACTGCTAATTTTCTGCCAGGATAAGTGCTTAGAAGTAGCATCAGTAATCTTTTCACCAGACTTATGGGATAGGCACTGTTTAATTTTTACTCATAAAAATCCTTAAATTGAGAGATGTTAATGCACTTCTCCAGTCACACTTTTAACTGGTTATTGAGTTTATAATCACAAAAGACAATATTATTAATTGCATTACTGGTTATTCTCTGTGTTCTCTTTTAGCAATTTTACTCCTGCCTCACCTTTCTTCCTTTAATTGTCTTATTCCATAAAACAATGCTTATTTTTCATTTCTTTGTCATTGCCTTAGGAATCAACTTCTCATGTGCATGACTATATCAAAGAATTATTTTGAACCACTTAGAGACATGATCTCATCATGAACGGGTTTTAATTTCATGTTTTTGTTCTGGCAAAGTAGTAGATTACATGTACTGTCCATGTCTCTTCACAGTAAACACTTTGGAAAAAGATGAGAGAATAATATGGCTAAGTGTGAAAAAAGTCTCATGTCTGGGATTCTAGTTGCTAGAATTCCACAAACTACGTGCATTATCTTAGGCAAACAACTTAGACACACAGCTCTTCAATTTCAAATTTGAACAGGTTTAATCATTTCTGAATCTAAAGAACTCTTTCTGTATGGTTTTCTATAATGAACTTCAAAAATGGATATGAAATAAAAACAATGTCATCTTATTCTGGATATTGAGTGGAAATAAAAGAAAATGCTGAACAATTCTTCCATGGCCATCTACACATATTGTTTATAGTCAGAAATAATATTAATACATAATATTAATAATAACAACTCCTGTCTCTCTAAGTGTGCTATTATGTACAATAATTGTTGGCCATAGATGATATACATATATCAACATAGTGTCCAGTACACAAAAGCTTCTTTATATATTCTTGTTGAATTAGCAACTGGATATTGCTGACCTGCCCAGTGTATGTGTTTAATCTAATCCCCATGGAGTCTGAGGCCTCCAAATTCAAATTTAATAGCATTTCCACTTGAAAGACCACAATCAATCAGACTGCTTCATATTTCTGACAACTATTGCTGTCTATTTTAGTCACAATTTTATAACCTATAATAT
This sequence comes from Dipodomys spectabilis, assembly GCF_019054845.1. NCBI lineage: Eukaryota > Metazoa > Chordata > Mammalia > Rodentia > Heteromyidae > Dipodomys > Dipodomys spectabilis. The sequence goes on along the minus strand of NW_024871030.1, from coordinate 1,584,416 downwards.
GTTCAAGTTAGAGGAGATCTAGCTTTAAATTAAAAAAATAATGGGGGGCTGGGAAGGTGGTTCAGTAGTAGAGCACTTGCCTTGCATGCATGAGGCCCTGGGTTCGATTCCTCAGCACCACATAAGCAAAAAGAAAAAAGTCGGAAGTAGCGCTGTGGCTCAAGTGGTAGAGCGCTAACCTTGATCTGAAGAGCTGAGGGACAGCGCCCAGGCCCAGAGTTCAGGCCCCACGACCAGACCCCAAAATAATAATAATAATAATGGGGGAAGAATGCAATCGAAAGTACCTTGTATGCACTTATGTGAAAGGTATAATGGAACCCATTTGAAAAATAGGAAGAAAAGGATGGAGACCAAAAAGAGTAAAGGAGGAGATAAATACAAAGTACATCATGTACATATATACAAACATAGTAACCTTGATTCTACCATACTCTCTGTTCCTCCTTGAATTCTGAGAGGAGAATTAAGATGAAACCTTCTTGAATGGTCAAACATGGGTAGAAATATGGTAGAGTAGAAATTAGCAAAGTGATAGCCAACCTTAGCTGGGCCAGCTGTCAGTATTATATTAGAAATAACACATCCCCTTATTCTAGGCCTGATTATTCATCAATAAAATATCATATATATTTTACTTCTATTAATTTCATGACATCTTCCAGAAAGAGGTTACATTCCATAAAACTTGTATTAACTTGTACATATTAACTTGTACATAGCACATTTTACTGTATCTTAAAAACTACTGATTCTAAAATGAGTTATAAATCTGTATGCCGCTCAGAATGAAAGAAAAAATTGTGTAATTGTAGCATATTCTTAATTATAAGGTCTATCTTGATATAAGAGTTTCCAGAGTGAAAAAAAATATGCATTTTACAATCTAAGAAATGAAATTTGTAATTCAGTGACAAACTAATTCTCTACCTTTAATTTTCAGGAAATATGTTATCATTGAAAAATCTCTTGAGGCAAAATAGCAAAAACCAATGAATTTGTTTACCAGGCTTCATCTTCAAAACATTTCTGAAACTATGAGTTATGGTAAGAAACAATGGTAAGGATGGGGGGGGGAAGAAAATGAATATGGCACTATGCCCCACCATTTCCAAGATTTCAATACTTAATTGTTTGTCACTATTTGGGGCTGTGATAATACAGACCATCACATGGGGGAGTCCATGGCAGAGAAAAGATGCTCATTTCAGGGTGGCCAGGAGACAGAGTAAGGAGCCAAGGTCCCAATGCACCACCAGTGAACTACTTCCTTAACTTAGGTAGGCCACAAGTCCTAAAAACCACTACTTCCAAATGGCCCCACAAACTGTATGTCAAGCCTTTAATACATGAGTCTTTGGGGCACATTACAGATCTAAATTTTGTAACAAATCTCATTTCTACAGACATAGTGAACTGAACTCCGCTCAACCTGCCAAAACCTTGATTTCAGCCTTGTAGAACCTGGACCAGAAAAATAAGTAAAGATAACCCAGACTTACAAGGTACAGAACTCTGAGATAACAGCTGTTGGATTAAACAGTTAAGTTGGGGTGATTTGCTACAGTGAAGATAGAACCTGATATGATAGGAAATGTATTTTTATAATAGATGACCTAGGAAATAACATGTGTAGGTAGAAAGAATATAACTAAGGAAGATTCCGAAGTAGAGTACAGCATAGGTAGGCCCACTACAGCCTGTAGGCAAAATTCACTTCACTTATTTGGCATAGCCCACAAGCTAGGAATGATTTGTACATTCATAATGGTTAAAATAAAATAGTATTTTATTTTTATTTTATATAATAATTCATATAAATTTAACATAAAATTACATAAAATTTAAACTTTTAAATAAGGTTTTATCAATATAAAAACATATTTGGAAACAAGAGAAAATAAAAAGGAAGAGGGAGGAAGGAAAGAAGAGAGGGAAGGAGGAAGGAATAAATGAAGAAAAGGAAGGAAAATAGCTTTATACGGTTTAATTTATATTTTCAAGGTGGATACACTGGTTTGAAAATCAAAATAAGACAGTGACAAAAAACTGTACATAGTTCAGTATACATTAAGCAGCATGCACAAACACTACATGTGCATTAAACTTTAAATATAACATGAGCTGAATTCACTGTACAGAGGATAAAGTACAGAGGATGATTTAATATGTCCAAGTTCTTTATAAGTAAATAATACAGATTTCTAAATTATATCTATCAAAAACATAAGAAATAAATAAATATATTACAAATAAAAACATTAATTAGGTAACATTAGAAGTTGAATATTGTACCTTAATCAATAAAACTGTAAAATACATTGAATAATTAGATTAAAATTTTCACAAACCACGAGTGTTCTAATAGCATTCTCATGCCACAATGTAATAAAAATAAAAATGAAAAAAATTAAGAAAATAACAAATGCATTTCTAAATAATTTACTGTTAGAGGAAATTGAGATAGCATAGCAATTCCCTTGGATAACTACTTAAAGATAACAAAAATAAAGAAATATAGCTAATTACAAATTATTAGAAATAAAATGATTTAAATAACATATCAGGCATAATATCCTCATAGGTACACACATTAATTTATAGTTACACATGCTGTTCTCATTAATTGTGAATAATAAAAGCATATTTAGACTCAAATAGTGAGCAGGAAAACAGAAATAATTAGTAAATATCAAATTAGAATGTCATATTTACAATACATAACTTAAAAATTAAGAAAAGTGAGGGAAGAGGTGGGTTGTGGAGGGGTGGGTAAGAATGTTGAAAGTGGTGACATTGATCAAGATGCAATGTATTCATAAATTATTTTGGTGAATGACAACTCCTTTGTACAACACTTAAAAATAATAAAAATGTTTTAAAAAAGACAAACCAAAGAAATGTAAGATTTAGAGAACAAAAGAAAAATACTAAAATGAGTAATTCTATAGACATAATAGGTGAGCAAATATACAGAAATATCAAATATACAAAGAATATAAATTTAGCTATGAAGGCAATTAAAATGAAAGTTAAGCCAAGGAGGGTGGCTCATATCTGCAGTTTCACTCAGGAAGCACAGATCAAAAATACACTGTAGTTCAAGGTCAGCCTAGACCTAACTTGATGTGTTTGCTAAGGAATTCTCCAGGACTAGTCTCCATTTTACTTGCACTAACAGATTTTACTGAGATGTTCAAATTGATTCTATAGAAGCCTGATGTTGCATATCAAATTTTAACCTGCGTGTATTCTTTGGCCCAGAAATTTCACTAATAAGAATTTATTCTAGACAAGGGAAGACTTGCCATGGATTAATTTGATGCATAAGAATTCAATTCCTCAACTCCTTGCCAAACCAAACTATAGTTTGACCTTTGTATCTCCACAAAATGAGAAGCCTCAGCTAGAATTCAAAGAGAAAGTAAACTAAGTCTTGGACTTTAGACTTTCAGAGGCCTAAATCACAGCAATTTAAGAGATTTTAAAGGATATTTTTACCTAAAAGATACTTTTTTTCCTTAAATGTGTTGATATGCAAACATAGGAAACCAAAACTTTCATAATAAGATGAGATTCCAGTACACTATGCAAATAAAATTTTAGAATTGTACTAGAATTGATCATTTGTTTTAGTAAAGTTTTAACTACTAAAATAATAGTAAGCCAGGTGCTGGTGCCTCACATCTTATTATTATTCAGGAGAATGATGAGATCTTGGGATCAAAGTTCAAAGCTAGCTAAAACAGGAAAGTCCATGAAATTCTAATCTTCAGTTAACCAACAAAAAAGCCAGAAGAGGAGGTCAAGTGGTAGAGCAGCCTTGTCTGAAGAAACCAAGGGACAGCAACAGTAGACCCAGTACTAAATTAAAAGTCTGAATACAAAATAATCCTGAAAAAAAGAAAATAAATCACAGAACTGCCTTGTATAAACATATTACAAAATGCCATGCATGGTGGTACGTGTCTATAATCAGAGCTCTCAGGATGTGAAGGGAGGGGGCTTGTGAGTTCCATGTTAGCATACACTATATAGAAACAGTTTTTTGAAAAAAAAAACTCACAAATGTACATTCCTATCTCAGTGGGGAAATATATATATAAGATATATATATATATACATAAGATATATATGTATATCTTATCCTTTCTTTTTTTTTGACCAATCCTGGGACTTGAACTCAGGGCCTGGGCACAGTGCTTGAGCTTATTTTGCTCAAGGCTAGTACTCTACCACTAAGCCACATTCCCAGCCCTACAAACAATTCTTAATACCTCATACTATAACTAATAGAGTTACAAAGAAGCCAAATCTAAAATTGTTACATGAACATTTGATGAAGAAAGAAAAGGATGATTCACTCTCATAGATTTTAGACAGTAGGATATTCTAAAGTAGGATATCCTAAAGTCCTATCATTGGATTTTTAAGTTAATTATTTTTGCTATTGAAGCACAAATGCTTACTGAAAAAAGAAGGAAAGAAAAACAATGTCTCATAACTACTACATTAAGATTACCAATATCACAATTCAGCTACATGGTTCCCTGATGTTTTTCTATATTTACCTATCTGTGTTTATCTTCTACTATCTCATAATATTACAGATCATAGAAAGGCCTGCTTGTAACAGAAAGGATTTGGTCTGCTTATAAGTGGAAATTAATTATGTAAAATGAACAGCTGTTGGGTTTTGTCCTTGTGATTATTTCTAATAAGAATTCTTGTAAATTTTTCCTAATCTATATTAGTATGTGTGTATTTGTGTGCATTTTCATCTTTAAGATGTCAAAATCTGTTTTCCATGAGAACAGAGAGACTGAGGGAGAGGATAAGGAAGCTTTTGCTATGCATGCACTGCTGGGTCTAAGTAAACCATATTTGAGGTCATCAGTATTTGAACAGATTTCCTTTCTTAGAGAAAATGGAAGGAAATTAGAGCCTTATCAAGATACCTGAGCCCAATTAAAAAGAAGCACAAGCATAATAGCATAGTTTGTAAACTCTTGGTTCCTCATTCTTTGAAAGATCTTCTCAGTTATCTTTCAATCAAACTGTTCTTTTACTCAGGTTCTAGGTGAGTCTCTTTATGGGTTTAATGTCAAAACAGAAGTTAGATTAGTAAGACTGGAGTTAGAATGATCAAAACAGGAGATTATGATTTCTGAATTAGGTATATAAAAGTAAATGAAGGAACTGGAGTAGAAGCGTCTCTTGAAAGACTGTAAAAATAGAGAGTAGGACCATGAGTCTCTAGTAGATAAGTAATAGAAGAGTAATAAAAGAAGGCACTAGAAAGATGAGTCAGAGATACAGTGAAATGACAACAGTTGAAAATTTATAGGTTAAGGTCAAATGATTCTAATTGCTTCCCAAAATAGCTGGAAACCTTAGGAAGAATTATTCCATTGCTTGTTGGGCACGTTGGCTGATTTCAACACTAGGCTATCATGAACAAAGCTATAGTAAACTTGGGTAACAGATTTGTCTCATATATATTGATTTACATTTCCTTAAATGATATAGTTTTTAACTGGCGTACACTGTGGGACATTATGTAATATTGTAATGCATATACATGGTGTTGAAAATATTCAGAATTCTCTTCACTAGCTATTTTGAAACTTGATTAATTGTTGACAACTATAGTGAACCAACTATGCTACCTCTTTGCAGACCTTCCCCCCACATCAATTCTCCAACTGATCTACTCTCCACATCTAATCATTTGTCTATTTTTAAAAAATCCTTTGACATTTCCCTAAAAGTATAGTTTATGTTGCCTTGGATATCTTTTTTACTTAATGTACATGTGTAATTAGGGTTTCATTGTGACATTTCCAAATTTTCACACAGTATATTTTGAACAAAATCACTCTCTGTTTTATTGTCTCTGAGAGTCAGTGTACTTCTACATATGCAACTTCATTTGGATTTCAATGAATCCTAATCAGTTAAAATCTGCTTTAGTCAGTTCCACAGTAAGAAAATACAGCCTGAATAAAGTCCATTTCAGAATTCATTTAAAACTCTGAAACTGTGGTTGGGAAGAAGCACTGGCACCAATTCCAATAAAAAATATTCTAACAAAACAGAATCATATTGCCCACGATTATGAGACTCAGCTTGACAGAAGGGTTTGCAACTTCTGGGGAAAACATATATTAGAATCTTAAGGTATTGCAGTTAAAAATTTAAATATGGTGAGTTCTTCAGCCCAGATTTATATCACTGATAAATTTCTGTAGCAATAACTCGAGTTTAAGTAAGCAAAGTTCTCTTTCTTTCTTTCTCTCTCCTTTCTACTCTGTCTCTCTCTCCCCCATCTCATTGCCTCTCTGTGTTTCTGTCTCTAATCTCTCTCTGCATACAAATGCACACATTTGTGTGATACTGAAAATTTATATTCAAAATCCAATTTTATTCCCTAATAACATTGAGAAAGCACAGTATCCGGATGCTTAGAATAAAAGTAGTTTCAGACTACAGTAGATATATGGAGCTTTTGTCATTTCTGAGGTTAAACACTGCTCTCTAGCTTTGCTAAGTATATACTGATTACTTTATATCTTCCTGTCTGTGAACTTTCCCGAGTATGTGTAACAGATTTCTGTGGCCAGTTTCTTTTTTCTTTCTGAAATTGCTTTTGTCTGATTCTAGCTTAATCTGAATTGATTCATATAAGAGTCAGATAAGCAGACATCCTGCTGTGAGAACAATTTCAAGAAAAGGCAGGAAGAAAATTGATTTAAAAATTGAGTCAATAATCACAGAAATGCAAACGTTGACATGAAGTTGCACTGGGGAAAATTCTACTTCACTGGGAATTCTTTTCAAGGCCTCATTGTGTTATAAAATATTACTATGCCATAAAAGATCTTCCTTGAAAAAACATGTTCTTTTTTATCACTCATGTCAGTTTCCAAAAGCAACACTTACCTTATATTCTCATAAGAATGAAAAGAAATGTAGTCAACAGTAATGCAAATATTTTGTCTTTATGCTGAGATAGGTTTTGTGTTTGGTATTATAAAGCTTAATAATCTACAGCAATATAGCCACAGGCAATGCACCTTTGCTATTGTTGGCTTAAGATGTGTGAAACCGGAGTTATAAAAGCTTTGAGTTCCTTTTGAAATGAGGATACTGGGTCTAAGTAACATAGACTTTTCCTCACCACCATCTTGGCATCTTGATGGGTGGTGGGGCTTTTCACCTTGCTCCAAAAAGCCTATGAGATGAAAAGGTTATTCTTTGAGTTGCAGATGTGTCATGTTGTTTAGCCCCAGGAGAGCTCTGCTACAGAGAATATGTGAATATGGAGGTATGTCTTACTGTTCAGCCTCAGGAAAGGTTTGCTCTATTCTTCCCCGGATTGTTTCCCTAGATGGTTTGCTTTGCTACACTTTTGTTGGTTTGGTCCCCACCCCAAACATAGTTTTTACCAGTACTATGCTTTGGGAATATTCCTCAAAAGCATGTTTTCTGATCATTTGTAGTTAGCATGTATAGAAGATATGTATTTTATTTTCCTATAGAAATTTAACATAAAAGCCAGGCACCAGTGGCTCACGCCTGTAATCCTAGCTACTCAGGAGTCTGAGATCTGAGGATCACGGTTCAAAGCCAGCCCAGGCACAAAAGTCTGTGAGACTCATTTAGAATAAACCTCTAGAAAACCAGAAGTGACACTGTGGCTCAAGTGGTAGAGTGCTTGCCTTGAGCTGAAGAGTGCAGGAACAGCGACCAAGCCCCACAACCGAACAAAAAAAAAAAAAAAAGAAAGAAAGAAATGTAACATAAAAACCACCATGTATAAATTGCTAAAAGTTATTCCAGTAATAAAATCTATTTAACCTATAGTTTGCAAAACTTCTTTAACCATAGAAGCCACTTATTTGCCTTGAAACACAAATCTCTTAGAATAATTATTTCAAGAAAGAGTAATAGTGAATGTTATGAAGCATTGTCCAGGTTCTCTTTGACGATTCAAGGACTATTTGTTCCCTTCATCTTGTGGAAATACTTCTGTCTTCTGATACCCTGCTGCTTCTTTGCATTAGCTGGACAGCACTACCTCAGTCCATAGCCACATGGCAGAGATAGTCTGCATTCAAGATTGAAATCCTAGGCATTGATCATTCTCCACAATGTAAGGCTGACCTTACATTAAGGGATATTCCTGTTTCAAAGGACTCTGTGGGTTAGCTGAGGACTCCCTGGAGACTATTCCAAAACTCAAATTTCCTCTGTCAGTCTTGTTTCCATCTCCTTCTTTTTAATGTGTCTCCTTCCCTTATTTCTCTATGAATATTCATTGATCCTGACAGTACCATCAAATACATTTATCAAATGCTGATCCCTGATTCAGAGTTTACTTTTAGAAGAACCCAGCCTACACAATTACACTTAGATGTAATGAAGACTATTCTCACAACAAAAGATGGATTCTATGCTGGATCAAAATTTTAGGAGAAGTTTAATAGAAAATATGAGTGAACAATGAATCTGAAACACGGCTGGTTTTGAGAGAGTGCATGAATCTGGCCCATAGGGAAAAAAATTAAATCTAGAAAAGTCTATGAAAAATCACATCGTAAGTCTCCATCATTATTATTGGAACTATTAACCTTCTAACTGGTTTTCCTTCTTCTAATCTTTCTCTCTCTGTTAATTCACATTGTGACATTGTGCTTCCTCAATTGTAACAGAGAAATAACACGCTTACATATTACTCGTGATGCCTATGCAACTGTGACTGGCATGTGGTCAGTAAATCCATCGATAAATATGGATCAAAAGTAAACTTGACAATCTATATCTCTAGCATTTCCCAATTCTAAAACAACAGTGTGGAAGATGCAACAAAAGCCAAATCATTGTGATGTCTTATCGATACTAAATAATAATAATCTGACCTATATAGTTAGTAACCTAGGAGGACTACCTATGTATCTATTTATTTATCTATTTAAAATACAATTGATTTAATAAATATGTGTGTATTTGTAATATAATATGTATCCTATTTTAAGAACCATACAATTTGTTGAGAAACAAAAGTAGCAAACATACTGAGCTTTTTTGTTTCTATCAGTTCTGAATGTGTTATGACCAATTGTAAGGTGTGTCTAATAATTTAGCAATAAAGTATTAATACTTGTAAACAATCTTAATAAATAAGGGCAATCTCAAGGCAATTGCTTTGGTAACATCACTCACTTTTTGAAATCTAACATAGATCCTTCAGGAGAAGGAAAAGAAGAAGTTACTGCTAGCTCATTGGAAAATGTTCGCAATTCTGAGTCCTTGAAACTTCGTTTTGTTAGTAAATTAATTCATCATGTGTGATACATGTGGGAGGATGTCTGCTTTAAATGCAAGTACAATACATTTTGTACACTAGGGAAGTCAGTTTGGACTAGAGGCATATAACAAGGCTCCAGATATGTTCCTTGCTCCACTGGGAACTGAGCAAGCCTGAAGTTTGGCCATGGCCAAACTATAGCTAATTCAAGCCTCGATTTGCAGGTTTTAAATGAGGAATGGCTTGGCAAAACACCACTAAATTTGAGTTTAAGACTTTTATATATGTAGCAAGATATTAGTAGTACTTTTTATACTGTCCTAAAATTGGCAAGGGAACTTTGAAGAATAAGAACAGAATATCTAATAACTTATGAATTATTAGGAAAGTCAACAATAGTTAGGTCTAGAAACTTTTACAAAGGCTTATAAATCGTGAAATAGCTAATTGTGCTAACACTAACCAGTGCCCCAAAGCCTTATTCCCTGGTTTAAAGATTAGGGGAAAGAGAAAGGTGAGTTATACTTGTCAAAACCCAGTTTTCAATACAAAGTCTTTCCCCTTCCATCTCTGTATAGGAAAGAATGAGGGTTATTTCCTCCTGAAGTCAAATGGAGGGAAGAGCCAGTTGTATAGGCACAACCTACAAGAAAACATTAATACTTATTTCCTTGGCTGGATGCTTATTAAGCTATGTTCTACAGGCTTATCGTTGGGTGTCTGTAAGTATGGAGTGGACCTTGATGAGAGGCATTTTAGAAGAGGTTAATGTATTTCTCTATGAATTAAAGTAAATATGACACATCAACACATAGTTGACATCTGTTTATCATAAACAGATTTCTCCAAGAGATAGATTTTCCTAAGAAGCTGGCCACAGAAGAATAACCAAACATTCTGAGACAACCTGTCAGGGAAGAGTCTATCCTCTCCCTCTTTGAGTACATGAAAGAGAACTTCAGTAGTTCTCATTGTCCATCATGAGGGAAACATATTAGAGAAAGATACAGAGATGGGAGATGTCATAGTAGGAACAGGGAAGAATTTGAATGTTTGCACCATGAGCAAAATCGTTTTGAAAGAAGCACCTCATTAATAAAAGCAGCTAAAGTGATACTGAACACTGCCTCCAAGAAAAGTGACACCAACCATGTGGATTACTGCATCAATCAAAGCCACCAGTAGGAAAACAACATGAAGTCAGAGCAGAGCCAGGGATGCCTTCTTACCATTAACCAATTACCATAATCAGAAATCAACTACTTCTATTTTCCCTCTCATACTCAATACTAAGTTTAGATCATTTAATCTTTCACTCACCTCCAACAATACCATGCTTCTTTTCCCTTTCTGTATTCCCAAGAACAAAGTTAACCAGTAATGAATGGAGGTCAATTTTATAGAAAAGATTGGAAGATTAAACTAAATTTCACTGGTTTGCTAGTAAGCAAAAATGCTTACAAAGTTATGAAATTCTCAATAAAAATTTGACTAAAAGAAAGTAAGTTTCCACTGAATACAATGAAATCATGGTACAAAAATGTTTTGTACACCATGTGCTGGTGGCTCACGCTTGTAATCCTAGCTACTCAAGAGGCTGAGATCTGAGGATCACAGTTCGAAGCTAGCTCAGGAAAGTCCATGAGACACTTATCTCCAATTAACCACTAGAAAACTGGAAGTGGCACTGTGGTTCAAGTGGGAGAGTGGCCAGAGTTCAAGCCCCATTACCACCAAGAACAAAAAATGTTTTGTATATGCATCACACTATTAAGAGATTGCTAAAATAAATTATATCTACTTTTCATAATGATTAGTGTGGTATAAGACATTTAACAAATTGTCCAGTACTTGTTCATTGGCTGATTAAATAAAAAAGAATGTGCTTAGCTGAAAAGTAGGCCTGGACCAACTGTTGTACCACAAGGTAGAATTACAGGTATAATTTTCATTGTAAGATTTTTTTTCCAGCAGAGAAGAAAGATTGGTTTAGCAGTGGGTAGAAGCAGAAAAAAAAAAGAGCAAAAAGAGGAACCATCACACTGTAATATAAATTGTGAGTACATAGTAGGGTGTGCTAAGCTGTATGCTGAAAGAGGGAGGTATTAATGACTAGAGTGAATGCAGCAGGAATGAATTAAACAAAACAACACAGACAAAAAGACTGCATAATCACAGTCTATATATAATTTTATTATATATCTCAGGACTCATGCTCTTGAGAATATATATATATATATATATATATATATATATACATAAAATGAAAGTAAATAAGATGTTTAAACATAGACATTTTTTTGTCAGTCATGGGGCTTGAACTCTGGGCCTGGGCACTGTCCCTGAGCTCTTCAGCTCAAGGTGAGCACTCTACCACTTGAGCCACAGCTGCACTTCGGTTTTCTGGTGGTTAATGGGAGAGAAGAGTCTCATGGACTTTCTTGTCCGGGCTGGCTTTGAACCATGATCCTCAGATCTCAGCTTCCTGAGTAACTAGGATTATAGGCATGAGCCACTGGTGCCTGGCAGAATTTTTTTAAGTATAAGAAAAATAAATAAAGGATAAATAGAAGGAATACTGTTTGTGAAGATTTGAATGGTTCTGTATTTAGAAATAAAACAGAATATGTCTACCCATGTGCATAAAAGGGACAAAAAGCAAGAGTCCACCTATAAGTTGCACACATTCAGTGCCCAGAAATTCTACGTGGAGTTGGAAATTCTAAATAAACAACATAAAATGACCATAAAAGTGTGATCCAATGTGACCATGTATAGAAAAGTCAAGACAGAAAATAAATACAGTTGTTAGCAGACAACAGGAAGAGATATTGTATTAAAATTTCATATTAACTAATAATTGTCTTTTTTTTGGGGGGGGGGCCAGGTCTTGGGGCCTGAACTCTGGTCCTTGGCGCTGTCCCTCAGCTCTTCAGCTCAAGGCTAGCGTTCTACTACTTGAGCCACAGCGCCACTTCTGGCTTTTTTCTTTTTGCTTATGTAGTGCTGAGGAATTGAACCCAGGGTCTCAAGCATACAAGGCAAGAGCTCTACCACTGAGCCAACTTCCCAGACCTAACAATTGTCTTATTGAATAGGGTTCATTACCTTAGTTATGCAGTTCCATGCTACAGAGTTTCACATATGGAAAAGGTATAAAGGCAAAGCACCATTTATTATTATATGGTTGCTGGGAAGGTGGCTCAGTGGTAGAGTACTTGCCTTGCATGCCTGAGGCCCTGGGTTCGATTCCTCAGCACCACATAAGCAGAAAATGAAAAAAAAGCTGGAAATGATTATATGGTCCTGGATTAATCATTATTCCAATCACAAAATTCAGAGAAAGAGATGCTTGCTGCTTATTTCTATTTTGTTTCCTACAGAGTAAAATTTAAGAATCGGTATCAGTATTTGAGCAAATATTATCTTACAACAAATGGTTATTGATATCTTAAATCATATAAGTATAGTCTAAGCTTCTGTTTGCCAAATCTCAATAGTTTTGAATACACACATAATCACTATCTATTTTCCAATCTGCACTTCCCCAATCTCTAGTGTAGATTCAGAACATATACTTTTACTGAATATCATATCCACATGGTAAGTCAGACTGAAGATAAGAAAGAGAGAAACTGTAATGTTTAAGGAACTTGAAATGTGCCTTGGTACCTAGATTTCATGTATATGGAATTCTAATTAAATTGGCATAATCAAGACCAAAAATATAGACATTGCTTCCTCATTTTCAACCATTGACTTTAATATTGAAATGTAGGCAAATCTTCCTTATTTCTGAAACGGTGAAGAATATCCTTTGCTCTTAAACAAAGCCAGGATCTCACTGCTATCTCATTCATTCACTCAAAAACATACTAAATGATTGCTCTGTTCAAAGCAACATGACAGCTTCTGAGAACACCCTGTAATTATGAATAATAATGTTGATGTCTTCCTGGTGTTTGCGCTCTAGTAGGACAGATGGACAAATTTATAGGCAATTAAATATAGTGTACTAAGAGTTCTTTAGGGGCAAAACTATAAGCTGATTAGAAGGCAGATGCAAAAGGCTCTAACCAATTGTAAGATAAGATTTTTTCCATATAAATATTTGAAAGTTAAATGATTCTATATTGTATTTTGTTCTCTAAACTGAAATTAAGATTGTTATCTTCAAAAACATTCTCTGGGCTAGAACTTATCTGCAATGCTGTCCTAATTATGGTCCACTATTCACTACAAAAGTTCGCCCTGAGCATTTTATGGAAGAAAGAAATGGCAATTTGTACCAGTATTTTCATCATCCAAAAGCCATTGAAGATTTCAGCAAAACTTATGTGAATCTTCAGGCTAATTCTTCTCACCAAACTGGCTACTGTGTCTGAATTGACTATATGATTCACTCAACATCTTCAACTCAAGTACCTGTGTGGTCTTTCACCTTGTGAATTAACCATGCATTTATTTGATTTCATGTTGTATAAAAAATATGGATAAAATACAAGTGACAAAACTCACAATTAAATAGTGTAGTGAGGTAGTGATTGAGCATCTCTGAAACTCCTTGAGTCTTAGTTTTCTCATCTCTGTTTAAGAAGAATTAGTAATAAAATCTCCTTGGCATGGGAATATAGCTCAGTGGGAGAGCACTTACCTAGTGTGTGAAAGGTTATAGGTTTCATTCTCAGAATTACCGAAATAAAAATGAATAAAAGAACCTATCTCATAGAATAATAACATAATAGTACTGACCTCACATTTTACTCTACATTTACACAGAATTGAGAATATAATTTATACAAAGATTCTAACTCTATACAGAATAAATAACAGTATTAAATTGTTGTTATACTTGTAAGTTCTCTGAATACACACATTCCAGACAATATTTACATTTACAAGCTGAGGACGTTACTATTGTATTTTTCTATTAGAGCCTCATTACTCTGTTAAAAATATTTGTTTATAGTGCAACATGTGAAATATTTAACCAGTATCATTAGACAAGCTCCTGGAAAGAAAAACACAGTTGAAACAAAGAGTTATATGAGACAGATACACTGTTGACCTCATTCAATGCTATTTAAACTACATTTTGTATAGCTCAATGATCAATGATCATGATAATGTAATAGAATTAGTCCTTGCTAAGGAACAACACTTCCTGGGTCTGGGAAAGCCATTTATACACCTTTGGAAACTTTATTTAAGTCATTATACATTTTCTACAAAGTGTAGATTTCAATTTAACTGCATATGGCTCTTAAGGACTTTTACTTAAATTATCAAAGGATTGATTTAAATAGTAATAAAATTATATCTTATTGAGTATCACAGTATAATTGTATACTAGCTTAAATCTTATGTACATGGAAACTCAGGACAAGAAAATGATTACAATCACGAAGAAATAGATATTAGCCATAGGTCATACTTCTCATCCTTTTTAAGGCTCCTATACCCAGAATAGTTTCACATAAACAAAATAATTCTTTTCCCTTATCTTTCTATTTCTTTTGTCAAGCTGATTTTATTTGACAAGTCCCCATATACTGTTTCTGGCAAAATAAGATGAGTGAACTGATTCAGATCAAATACCTGACTTTTCAACCTCATTCCATGCCAAAGACAAATTGAACTTTTATGTCTTAAGAGAAGTGAGTTTATTTCTACATTCTTTCTTTATTGCACTGGAAGCATTTTGGCATCATTTTAGTTCTATGCATTTTTAGTGGTTAGAAATGTACAGTATTTGGAGAGTTTATGTCCAGTACAAAGTTTTATCAGCTATCTTGCTTTTAAACATTATGGAAAGGGATATTAGTATAAATGTGAATAAATCTACACACATTTTACAGTCTTGATGATGTTTTTAAGACTTTGCAAATAAATATATCCAATTATCATTTTTCAATTTACTATTTTTTTAAAAAACTGTAATGTTGATTCTACCCAATGCAGAATATTCAGTTACAAAGAAATAAAATTTTAAAAAGCCACAAGATTAAGAGTATGGCCATCAAATTTTAATCTTAACTATAAATAAGATTATGTTAGAAAAAAGGAAACCTATATTTGGTCCTGATTCTCTATCATTTTTCTAAACCAAATCTAAAACAAGACAATAGAAAACTAGCTGAAATTATAAAGATTTTGCTTCATTTGTTGTTTGTGTACACTTGAGGTGCCAGACAGAAATGTCTTGAAATTTCATGAAATAAACCAGGCTCCATGCCTTCAGTAAAATTATTATCTAAGGTCTTCTTAGACTGGTCAAAGAATTACAGGAATTGGAAAAAAATAATAATGAAAACTTGGCTGGTTCTCACTATCACTTATTTGGAGTAGAAAATGTTAATGTGATATATAGCTTAGTCATAGAAAAATCCAGTAACTGTAAGGAGTTTTCTGAAACTTACAGCTTTGAATAAGTCTTCATCAGCAACAATACTATAATTTTTCCATTGTTACAGGAGAAATTTATTGGTAGTGGTCATATCTCAAAAGCGTTCATTGGAAAATTAATGCAGTAGATTCTACTGTGATCTTATCTTCATAGACCAATGCTCCCCCAAGTATTTATGCAATAAAAAAGTCTTCAATCTATCTTAAGGGAAAGCACATTTCAAGTCCTTCACTCAAAGTATTTTTACTGAGTAAATATAAGACAGAGCTTAAGATTCTGAATTTCTAATAAATAATGATGCTAATCCACTGGATCACTTTTTAAAGTAGTAATTATGTAAATGTATTTCTAACTCTCTTCTCTAACACTTTATCTCATCCCTAACTTTACAATAGCTTTAATTTTGTGCTAAGATAATAAAGTCATATATCCTGAGATGGTGTTTCAACCTTAAACAACATGCAAAAATCTTTATCATTCTCTGTTTCTTCCACACTGTTTCAGATAAAGGATATATTTTTCCTCTTGGCCAAGTAAAGCTCATCACATTTCCACTCCACAAACATCATAGTTAACTTTAACCTATCCCTGTACCTTCTATATTAGTACTAGATTCAGCTTCAGGTTATAACAACCTCGAAATAGTAGTGATTTGAAACAAGCTAGGATATTTCTCCCTAAGATAATCATAAGCATCTCAGGATTTATATAATTAGCCTTATAATTATTAGACCCCAAATTCTCTTCTAACTTGTTCTTCCATTTCCAATTCTATGTGTCCACCTCAAGGCATATCTCTAGCAATAGCCATTAGCTCCACTTTCCAGCCAACCAGAAGAGAAGAAAAGAACATGGTCTATCCATTTTTTGTAACAACACTGTCTTGAAGCACACACACATCATTTCTGCTTACATTTCATGAATGGATTAGAGTTTAGTCATATAACTAACTATATTTGACTGAATTAAATAGTACATATTTGCACAGGCCCAGACAAAAAAATTGATATCTATTTCTGAAAAAGAGAGAACAGATAGTCACAACTGGCAATTCTTGTGAATAATTATCGATCTTTATTTGACTTTATAATTTTCTTGTGATTTTTATTCAAACCTAATAAATATATAAAAACAAAAATTTACTCCAGCACTACTTATTTCTTTATTTCTAAACTTCTTTAAAACAAAGATTTAGTTGCTATTAATTGCACTGTTACTACTCCTTTCTCCTTAACACCTAGTAATCTGGTCACAACCCCTTTATATCACCAGTGAATTATTACCAAATCCAGTGACATCTAAATCCTTATAATACCTCACCAAGTGTTTATTGATGTCATGGAAGATACTATGATGAAATTAAACAAACACAGCTAACAGGCAACTAAAAGACATTGTCTTGCATCAAAGATGTATTTGAATATAACTTCAAATGTTATTTTTAAGAGGGATATTTTGATTCAGCAATATATATTTCAATAAATGCTGTAAAATGAATGTGATGATATATACTTTAGATATATCTGTTTAGTAATAACTAAAACACATCGCACACAAATAAATATGAAATTAGGTATTAAAATATGCCAGAGGACATGTACATAAGGAAGCATTTGACATATATAGCAACATCTTTAAATTGCCTTATTTTTAACATTAGTTTTAACTGCATTTGGCAATCTGCTTAAATTTGTAATTTATTAGAGTCATTGTATATTTGCAAATGTTCTATCACAACTTTGGCCTGGTATGGGAGATGGGAGCCAGGGCAGAGGAATGGGGAGAAAAAAATTTTATGGGCAATAGTGCTTTCCTACATTCCGCACTTTTGCAATGCTGAGAGAACTAGTATTGGAAAGAAGGATTGTATAGACACATAAAATCTATCATTTTACAAGAAAGTATTTTTTTTTATTGTGAAAATACTGTACAGAGGGGTTACAATTACATGGGCAAGATAATGAGTACATTTCTTATCAAGCATTGTAGCCTCCTCCTTTGTTTCCCCTTCCCATCCCTTCCCATACTCCCTCTGCCCCCTAACCCTACCTTCCTTCCCCCCCCCCACCAAAGTTGTAAAGTTTGTTTTTCCACATAACGACTTGTACATCACATTGTTGCAATGGATCCACCTGTATCCCTATTTAAACGATTTGTTTTTTCCCTTCCCCTCCACTAATTATACTGTCTTGAATCTCATGGCTACAAAAGTAAAGCCCTATAGATCTGTTAAACTGGAGCTCATAAAGAGCTTATAATCTTGAACAACTGATGGTTACATTATAAACTATTCTGCTGTCCAAATACCTGAGTGTTGACTGCCTATTATTATTGAACTTACCATGACTCGGCCTCTTTTTTTTTATTTTTGTTATTTTTTTTTTTACTTTTTATATTTCTTTTTTTTTATTGTGAAAATACTGTACAGAGGGGTTACAATTACATGGGCAAGATAGTGAGTACATTTCTTATCAAGCATTGTAGCCTCCTCCTTTGTTTACCTTTCCCATCACTTCCCAGCCTCCCTCCCATCCCCAATCCTCTCCCCCCACCAAAGTTGTAAAGTTCGTTTTCGACATAACAACTTGTATTTCTCATTGTTACAACGAGTCCACTTGTATCCTTATTTAAACGACTTGTTTTTCCCCTTCCCCTCCAAAAATTACACAGACATCAAATACAGTGAAAGCAAGGGTTATACTGTGGGGGAGGGACATACAAAGCAACAAAGAAATAATCTTATAAATGCGTTAGAAACAAATGCATGAAAGAAAAAAACACTTAAATACATATCTTAGGGATCATTTTCCTAACTTCACCTTATCTGACCTTTTCTGCTGGACTCAGACATATACTAGTTACTGCAAATAAGGGAAACCATGGGACCTATGTTTCTTTGGGCCTGGCTTACTTCACTTAAGATAATTTTTTCCAAGTCTTTCCATTTCCTAACAAATGGGGCAATGTCATTCTTTCTGATGGAGGCATAGATTCCATTGTGTATATATACCACATTTCCTTGATCCATTCATCTACTGAGGGGCATCGGGGATGGTTCCATATCTTAGCTATGGTAAATAATGCTGCAATAAACATGGTTGTGCTGGTAGCTTTAATGTGGTCTTGTTTGTAAACATTTGGGTAAATGCCCAAAAGTGGGATTGCTGGGTCATAGGGGAGCTCTATGTGGAGTCTTTTGAGGAACCTCCATACTACTTTCCAAAGTGGTTGAACAAGTTTACACTCCCACCAACAATGAAGGAAGGTTCCCTTCTGTCCACATCCCTTCCAGCATCTGTTGTTATTAGAGTTCTTGATTTTTGCCATTCTAACTGGGGTGAGGTGGTATCTCAATGTTGTTTTGATTTGCATTTCTTTTTTGGGTAGGGAGGTTGAGCATTTCTTCATGTGTCTATTGGCCATCCTTCTTTCTTCTTCAGAGAAGTTTCTCTTTAAGTCTTTAGCCCACTTATTTATTGGGCAGTTGTTTGTTTGAGGATTTGTTGTTGGGGGATTTAATTTTTTGAGTTCCAGATACATTTTAGATATGAGACCCTTGTCTGTTGTATGGCTAGTGAAGATCTTCTCCCAATCCGTAGGCTTTCTATTGATCTTGCTAGCTATGTCCTTTGCCATGCAGAAGCTCTGCAACTTCATGCAATCTCATTTGCCCAACCTTTCTTTGATTTGTTATGTTTCTGGGTCTCTATTAAGAAAATTTCTGTCTGTGCCAAGGAGACCTAGGGTTTCTCCTATTCCATCCTGTAATGTTTTCAGAGTGTCTGCTTTAACTCAGAGTCTTTGATCTATTTGGAGTTGATTCTGGTGCAGAGTGATATATAAAGATCTAGCTTTAGTTTTCTATAAGTAGTTAACCAGTTTTGCCAGCACCATTTACTGAAGAAGCTATCTTTCTGCCGTTCTATTTTTTTAGCTCCCTTATCAAAGATTAGATGGCTATAGGTCTGTAGGTTCATTTCTGGGTTTTCATTTCTATTCCATTGGTCCTGAGGTCTGTTCTTGTGCCAGTACCAAGCTGTTTTGATTACTATGGCTTTATAGTAGAGTTTGAAATTTGGTATTGATATTCCTACAGCAGTGTTCTTTCCGTTGGGGAGTGTTTTTGCTATTCAGGTCTTTTATTGTTCCATATGAATTTTTGTATTGCCTCTTCTATTTCCTTGAAGAATGAGGTTGGAATTTTGATAGGTATCGCATTGAATTTGTAGATAGCCTTGGGAAGTATTGCCATTTTCACGATGTTGATCCTTCCAATCCAGGAGCATGGGAGGTTTTTCCACTTTCTAAATTCTGTTTTGATTTCCTTTTTCAAGTTTTTAAAGTTTTCATCATAGAGGTCCTTCACTTCTTTGGTTAATTCCTAGGTATTTTTTTTTTGTAGGGCTATTACAAATGAAGCTGTTTTCCTGATTTCAGCCACTCTTTTCTCATTGTTGGCATACAGAAAAGTCTGTCGGTTTTAGGGCTTGAACTCTGGGCCTGGGTCCTGTCCCTCAGCTCTTCAGCTCAAGGCAAGCACTTTACCACTTGAGCCACAGCGCCACTTCCGGTTTTCTAGTGGTTTATTGAGATAAGAGTCTCAGAGACTTTTCTTTTTTTTAATTTTTATTTATTTTTTATTGTGAAAATACTGTAGAGAGGGGTTACAATTACATGGGCAAGATAATAAGTACATTTCCTATCAAGCATTGTAACCTCCTCCATTGTTTCCCCTTTCTCACCCGGGCTGGCTTTGAACCGCGATCCTCAGATCTCAGCCTCCTGATATAGGCATGAGCTACCGGTGCCCGGCTAGAAAAGGTATTTATTTTTGAGGGTTAATTTTATACCATGCTACTTTGCCAAAGTTTTGAATCAGCTTGAGTAATTTGGAAGTGGAGTCCATGGGATTCTTTAAGTACAAGATCATGTCATCTGCAAAGAGGGAGAGTTTTACTTCATCTTTCCTTATTCGGATCCCTTTTATGTTTGCATCTTGTCTTATTGCTGTAGCTTGGAATTCTAATACTAAGTTGAAAAGAAGCGGAGAGAGTGGACATCCTTGTCTTGTTCCTGAGTTAAGAGGAAATGGCTTTAGTTTTTCACCATTAGGTATAATGTTGGCTGTAGGTTTGTCATATACAGCTTTTATTGTATTGAGGAATGTTCAAATGTATTCAAATGTTTTTTTTTTCTTTCATGCGATTGTTTCTAACATATTTACAAGATTATTTCTTTGTTGCTTTGTATGTCTCTCCCCCACAGTATAACCCCTGCTTTCACTGTATTTGATGTGGGTATAATTTGTGGAGGGGAAGGGGAAAAACAAGTCGTTTAAATAAGGATATAAATGGACCCGTAGCAACAATGAGAATTACAAGTTGTCACGTCGAAAACGAAATTTACAACTTTGGTGAGGGGGTGGAAATAAATTGTTTAAATAGGGATACAGATGGACCCGTTGCAACAATGATATGCATAAGAGGTTATGTCGAAAAATGAAATTTACAACTTTGGCAGAGGGGAGGGGTGGCGGGAGGGGGGGGAAAGGGGGAAGGGGAGAAGACGAGAAGAGATGAGAAGGGGAAACAAAGGAAGCAACAATGCTTGATAAGAAATGCATCCATTACTCATGATATGCTTAATTCTTTTTTTAAATAAGTTTTTTTATTGTGAAAATAGTGTACACAGAGGGGTTACAGTTACATAAGCAAGGTAATGAATACATTTCTTATCAAGCATTTTTGCCTCCTGACATATTTAATTCTTAGAAACATCCACTATCTGTCTTGGTTCCCTTTGCAAGTATTTTTGGACTAAAAAGTATTCTCTACCTTTACTTGACCACTTCTAAGATTTGTTGCCATTTTACCTTCTTCTTTCCTTAAAACTGGATTTCCTTAGTTTCCCTAATAAAAATGTCTTTTTCTCCCCCCCCCCCACAAAAAAAAAAGAAATACACCCATTACCTTGCCCATGTAATTTATTCTAACCCCTGTATGGTATTTTCACACACACACACAAACACACACACACACACACACACACACACAAATGGGGCTGGGAAGGTGGCTCAGTGGTAGAGTGTTTGCCTTGCATGCACGAGGCTCTAGGTTCAATTCCTCAGCACCACATAAGCAGAAAAAGCTGGAAGTGGCGCTGTGGCTCAAGTGGTGAGCACTAGCTGTGAGCTGAAGCGCTAAGAGACAGCGCGCATGCCCAAGTTCAAGCCCCATGACAGACAAAAATAAATAAATAAAGGGAAAAAAAACTGTTGAAAGATATATGAATGGTTTATGTTTTTCATTTATGAATTCCATGAATTTAAAGCAAATTCTGAGAATTTGGGAGCATCTTAAATGCTTGTTTAAAGTATATATAAAAACAATTGAATAGTAAATAAACTTCACAATAAACTTCAAATAATGTGAAAAAAACTCATATAGAAATTTCAGTGTGTTACGGTAATATCTGTAATATCCCATAATTCTTCGTATATTCATCAATCCATGTTTCCTTATCAGGAACAATGGTTGTAAAATTAATAATTAAATTTTATTTTTCATAGAAGATTTAATGATCTATAGAAGAATAGAGAAATAAGAATCTTCTTAGAACTAGACTTATTACACTGATAAAGTAGCAAAGATTTTCAATCATGCAGATAGTGTACAGACAAGTACATTTTCAATTGAATAAATGAAATACTAATAATAAAATACTAATGATAAAATAACAATCATAACTAGTTTTACGTAGTATTTTGTACATTTTATAAGGTTGTAATGGATATCGTATCTACTTATAACCATCTAACAAACTTGTAAGTTAAGGAAATGACACAATTTTTGCCAATTTTATAAAGGTAACTAAAGCTGAGTCATTAAAATATTTCATTGGGTCCAAAGTTCTGGGTTGTTTGGATGTTTTAGAACTAAAATAACAAGGGCCTTTTATGATCAGGAAAGCTTGAAAAATACTGAATTTAATAATCCACACAAAGTTTTTAGTATGCAGCTTGATATATTTTATGTACCTCAGAAAAATTGCTACCACATATATTACATATGACATTTATTACCAAATTCACAGCTTTACTAGGATTCCAAACCTAGTATTTCAAGACAAATTTAAGAGAAATATTATTTAACTGAGTAATTAGTTGAGCAATGCTCAACACAAATAGATAAACTGAAACTATCAAGTTGATTCAGATCCCCTAAGAACACAGAGTAAATTTCCATGTTCCAAATATCATGTCAAAGAGGCAGTATTTTTTTAATGGCAGTATTATGTTCAAGAAAGAAATTGTAAATACTGGAAGGTTTACACACAGTAATCTTCATTACAAGGAATGCCCTTTTTGGGGAAAAGGTAAATACATCAAACAAATAGAGAAATTGGCCATTATACAATCATTAACATATCATTTAAAAGGAATATGCAAGAGTGGCCTTGGACCTGTTGCTAACCCTGTATATTGGGGCCTTCTTTTGGTCTGCACTAACAGAGCAGAGTTCAGCCCATGCCACATATATCAGGGCCTCTAAGGGGCAAAATATGTTGTAAAAGGAGAGTCAGGTGGCAGGAATAGTTCTATTCATTGAGCCACGACATTGATGGAGAGATTAATTTACATGGTTGTACAACCTTGAAAAATAAATAGACCTAGATAGATGAAAGTAAATTTTTTAACATTAAATTTCACTTTTTATTCACTTACTCATTTATTTTTTTATTTTTTGTAAATTGTTTTTTATTGTAAAAATACTGTACAGTAAAAGGTGAAGGATAGCTAACAAGATCAATAGAAAGCTCACAGATTGGGAGATCTTCACTAGCCATACAACAGACAAGGGTCTCATATCTAAAATATATCTGGAACTCAAAAATTTAAATCCCCCAACAACAAATCCTCAAAGAAACAACTGCTCAATAAATAAGTGGGCTAAAGACTTAAAGAGAAACTTCTCTGAAGAGGAAAGAAGGATGGCCAATAGACACATGAAGAAATGCTCAACCTCCTTAGCCATAAAAGAAATGCAAATCAAAACAGCATTAAGATACCATCTCACCCTAGTTAGAATGGCTAGAATAAAGAACTCTAATAACAACAGAGGCTGGAGGGGATGTGGACAGAAGGGAACCTTACTGCATTGTTGGTGGGAGTGTGAACTTGTTCAACCACTTTGGAAAGTAGTATGGAGATTCCTCAAAAGACTCCACATAGAGCTCCCCTATAACCCAGCAATCCCACTTTTGGGCATTTACCCGAATGATCACAAACAAGACTATACAGAAGCTACCAGCACAACTATGTTTATTGCAGCATTATTTATCATAGCTAAGATATGGAACCAACCCAGATGCCCCTCAGTAGATGAATGGATCAAGAAAATGTGGTATATATACACAATGGAATTCTATGCCTCCATCAGAAAGAATGACATTACCCCATTTGTTAGGAAATGGAAAGACTTGGAATAATTATATTAAGTGAAGTAAGCCAGGCCCAAAGAAACATAGGTCCCATGGTTTCCCTTATTTGCAATAAGGGACAGGCAGAAACGGTCAGATAAGTTGATGTTAGGCGAAATCAACTCCAACATAAAGACTCAAATGTTTTTCCTTTCTTGCTATTGTTTCTAACATATGTATAAGATATTTCTTTGTTGCAATGAGATGTACAAGACACTATGTCGAAAAATGAACTTTACAATTTAAGTGGGGGAGGGGGAACCTGGGGGGGGTAGTTGTGGAGGTGGGAGGGAAGGGATGGTAGGGGAAAAACAAAGGAGGAGGCAACAATGCTGGATAAGAAATGTACTCATTACCTTGCTCATGTAACTGTAACCCCTCTGTACAGTATTTTCACAATAAAAAACTTAATTACAAAAAATAAAAAAATAAAAAAATAGATATTTCTTTGTTGCTTTGTATCTTCCTCCCCCATGATAAAACTCCTGTTTTCATTGTATTTGATGTTATTATACTTTGTGGAGGGGAAGGGAAAAAACAAATTGTTTAAATAGGGATACAGATGGACCTATTGCAACAATGAGATGTACAAGACATTATGTCAAAAAAGGAACTTTACAACTTTGGCAAGGTGGGGGGGGGAGGGGGTCAGGGAGGTGGGGAGATGGGAGGGGATTGTAAGGGGAAACAAAGGAGGAGGCAGCAATGCTCGATAAGAAATGTACTCATTACCTTGCTCATGTAATTGTAACCCCTCTGTACCATATTTTCAAAAGAAAAAAATGCTGTCCAGAGGGGTTACAGTTATATGAGCACGGTAATGAGTACATTTCCTATTGAGCATTGTTGCTTCTGCCTTTGTTTTCCCCCTACCATCCTACTCATTTATTTTTCAAAACTTTGCTGGACACTCATTGAGAGACCATGTTTTTCTGAACCCAAACAGCTTGCCCAGAAAGAAAATATATAATGTTACATAGATTCATCTCTCAGCTTCTTCTCACTCATTCCTAGTCTCTTTTTCTAATCTTAATTTTAAATGAGCATACATGTATATTATGAAGAGGTTTCATTGTGGTATTTCCATACCCACACATAGTATACTTCCAAGGCTGAACTCATGAGCACTTTGGTATTAACACTCTAGCTTAATAGAGTATCTGCACATAACAATATTAAGGTATCTAGGAATACTAGAAATAAAGTTATTACTAAAAAAGAAGAAAAAGACAACATCAGAAGGAATACTAGGTGAAATTATGTGAGAGTCATGGAGAAAAGAACATAAAGATGACCTTCTGGTTTCAGATGATCCACATGACCACTGACAGTATAAGAATGCCAAAACATTTGAACCTCAAACCAGAAAGAAAAACCAACACTGAAACAGAAAATTTTCCGGTTGATCAAGATGCATTATACTCATAAACCGACATGTTGAATTGAAACCCATTGTAGTACTACTTATTGATAATAAAATTAAGATTTAAAATAGAAAATGCATTATCTCCAAATCTAGAAGTTACAAAGAAATAGAAATGTATTGGAACAAATATGGAAGAAGACTATAATGGAAATTCTGGAGATTAAAATATTCTGACCTAATGTTATCTTTTTTGTTGTTGTTCTTGGTCATGGGCCTGAACTCTGGGCCTGGGTGCTGTCCCTGAGCTTTTCAGCTCAAGCCTAGCGCTCTACCACTTGAGTCACAGTGCCACTTCCAGCTTTTTCTGCCTATGTGGTGCTGAGGAATCGAACCCAGGGACTCATGCATGCACGGCAAGCATTCCACCAAGCCATCTTCCCAGCCCCCAAATAATATCTTCTGAATCTTGAATCTTTTCTGACACAAAGGAAAGGTCACAGCTAATTTTTTCCATTATTTGGAAGAATTTCAGTATTAGGAAGTTCAGGGTTGGACTTTTGATGGCATACAGAGGTAAGATACAGATTTTACAGATACTGATGGTCCTGGGGCATATCAAACTGAAGTCAACAACAAGAATAATGAAAATTATATCAAAGGGTATGTGTATATGGGGAGGGTAAGAGGAAGTACAGAAATGGTAGGACAAAGGGTAAACTAATTCAGCAGTGATACTCATTAGACACTATGCTGCAAATGAACTATACAACTTATGGGAGAGGTGGTCAGGAAGGAAAAAAACTGGAAGAAAATGAGGGAAGAGGTGATATTATTCAAAAAGAAATATACTCCTTACCCTGACCTATGTAATAGTAACCCCTTTGTACAGCACTTTCACAATAAAAATAAATACATAA
The DNA here is from genome assembly GCF_019054845.1 of Dipodomys spectabilis. Lineage (NCBI taxonomy): Eukaryota > Metazoa > Chordata > Mammalia > Rodentia > Heteromyidae > Dipodomys > Dipodomys spectabilis. The sequence continues at coordinate 1,557,939 of NW_024871030.1, read as the reverse complement.
ATAAAAATAACATCCATGTGGACTTAATATTTTTTCCATCGTCACCTAACACAGTTGATAAAGAAAAGTCTGGTTCAACTGATAAAGATCATAATGAAATAGTTGAAGAATTAGTGATATAACCCAGCACTCAGAGAAAATAGAACACAATCAGATTGCTCTTTGACTTGCAAGGTGCAATTGAGTGACATTAGTACCAGAAGAAAATGTCATGCGTCTTGTCAAACTGAACCATGTAATAGAGCAACCAAGGAAAACAACTCATCTGAGAAAAGATACAAAGATCAAGGGTTTGGGAAGTTTTAGGGAGCAAACATAAAAAAAGAGACAGATCTCACACCAAGTTACTGATGAAAATGAGAATGAAGAGGATCCACTGGAGCGTCAGCCTGGCAAACTCAAGGTACATGAAATAAACATTAATCAAAACCCCAATTGAGACCTTGATGACAATGATTTCCTTCTAGGATTCAAGCATGAGTCAAGACAAAAAAATATAGTGGAATTCCAAATTTCAGTCATCAACAGGTTGGGTATCTTGAGAAGAACATATAATAGAAGTCAAAGTTCTTGAAAATATACGAGTAAGGATGAAAAATAGTTTTTCAAGATAAGCAAAGTTCTGAGTAAGCTAAAAAGTTCCCCAAACTATCAATGAACTTGTAGATGAGGACACATCACAGGAATCTTTTTCTCATGACAATGTATAGGTCACTTGTACAAGTAGTGATTCATAAGAATAACATATAGATGTCAAAAATGCTTACCACCACCCAGGCGCCATTGGCTGCAATCCTAGATTCTCATTATAATGAGATTTGAGGATCATGGCTCAAATTCAGCCCATAAACGAAAGTCTCTGAGACTCCCATCTCCAATTAACTACCAAAAAGTCAAAAGTGGAGCTGTTGCTCAAGTGGTAGAGCACCAGCATTGAGTGGAAAAGCTAAGGAAAGCATCCAGACCCTGAGTTCAAGCTCCAGTACCAGAAACAAAAAAGAAAAGAAAAGAAAAAGGAAAGCTGAAGGACCTCAATAACACTGTAAATGCAGAACCAAAAAAAAGAATCAGATCATCTCTTCAGTCAGAGACAGATAAGACTAGAGAGACAGTTTGGTAGTTATTGTTCCAGAGAAGCAAGATTGTGTAACTAAAAAAATATTAGACTCTTTCCAGGTAAAAGCTGAAATTGTTAGAAGAACAAGAAAAACAAGTTAAATTGTCTGCATCCTGGCACAGCCTCTATTTCTGAACTGGAAAAGTACTAGGTCTAGAGATACAAGCTCTTCTTCCAGTTTGATGCTGGGATTCACTTGGAAAGGAAGGGTTGGTTTTCATCTCACCTGAAAAGATTGGTGACAAACACTGCTGCTAGTGTCAGTCAGTTCTTCAAGTGTGACACTATGGTAGGTACATTTTGTGGCACTGGAGGGAATACCGTTCAGTTTTCCCTTACAGGAAAAGAGTACCTGATCTTTTAATAATGCCAACATTTATGAGATAGCAGATAAGACAGTTCTTTGTGGAGATTTCCTGCTTTTAGCTCCCATTGAAAGGCTGAGCTTATCTTGCTGAGGGCCAGATTTCAGCACTGCAGAGACCTTTGATAGTAGGATGATGATGTGTCCTGATGTGACCTTCTTTCCCAGAAGATCACAAATAATATTGTGCATTTTCTTACAAGGAAAACTGACATTCACCAGGTGGTATTCTTATCTAGGCACAGAAATCAAGTGGAAATAGAACACAAGTTTCTTAATGATGATTTAATGTCAATCATTGTTTACTTTGGGTAGCCTGATGAAAAGGCCTCTGAAACCTAAGTGTGAGGCAATATACGGACAAAAACGTCATTACAAAGTCAAAACTTTATTCGGATGAGATGTTAAGACTTTTTCTTGTATGCACTAATATTTGGAAAACATAGACTTGTGTCACCAAATGATAAGGAAGCTTACATGAGTTTTAACAAATTTTAGTGAAGTGTTTTGAGATCCTTAGACAATATTAACTATGAATTATATATATATATATCAAGAGCATCTGATACGAAAAGAGGGTAAATGTGCTCTGTACTTAAATTCTGTGTCTATGTATGTGTTTATTTCTTTATATTTTAATTTCATATATTTAATTTCATATTTTAATCTTTATATGTGAGTATATGTGTGAAAAAATTATTGTTTTAATACAGAGAAATATAACCAAAATAATGAATGAGATATATTGTGTCCACCCATTTAACCCCTATAGGAATGTTATGCTAAATATGTAAAGCTAAATATGTAAGCAGGAAAGAATGATTCAAACAGAAAAATCAAATCTCATATCCATTCCTACCCTTTATTCATCTACCTAAAGGTAACCAAAGCTAATGATGTCTACAATTCTATTATAGAACTGAAATGAATTGAAATGTACGCTAACATACTTTTTTCCTATTTGATAATAAACACTTTCTCTTCCTTTTTTAAACAATATATCCTTTCTCTAAAGTATATATCAAAAAAACTTTAAAAATAGACTTACTTAATGACCTTGTCATACAATTATTGGGCATATAAAAAAGGAGGGTAAATCAACGTACCAGAAAGATACCGGCACACCTATGTTTATTACTCTTTTCTTAATATACAAACCATAGAATCAGCCAAGGCACCCAGCAACCAATGCATAGATGCCAGTTTAAGATGCAGTCATATCATTTGCAGGAAAATGGATAGTATTTGGTGATATAGGGAGGGGAAAACGGAGGGGATACTGAAGGGTAAGAAGTATAAACAGATGTTACCTAACCATAAAAGTATGAAGTGAAACCCACCAAATGCTATGGGTAAAGAGAAGATCAATTGGAACATGGTGAAAGTGATGAATATATATAGAAATAACCTCTTTGTGTTAGAAATGTAGTGTTAGCAATTCAATGATAAAATTAAGGAACTAGCTGTGTTTTTACCAAAGTTTCTCAGTGACTTATGTGTAGCAGTGCATACATGTCATCTACCTGATTGCTTTTGATGGATCTCTATATTCTACATTGGGGATTGTTACATTTAGTGAAACCAGTTTTCTACTGATGGTCACATGGTATGTTTTCACATTTTTGCAATGAGTAATTATTCCACACTGCCCTTACTTCTATATTGTTAAATGGGTATGCTGACTGGGTAAATGTTTATCAGTTACATTTTTGGGGGATTGTACATTTTAATTTTGGTAGGTCAAATTTTCTCAACAGTTTAACCATTAACCAACTTTTAGAGTAAAAGCTGATTCAATTTTTTCCTAAACCTTCTTTGTTGTCATCTTTGCTTTATCTGGAAGTTGTTAACATCTCTATTATCATGCAAATTTTGCATTTTTAAGATTTCCATTGCAATATGAAAGTGAAATATATTTTGGATTCTACATTCTGTTTCTATTATAATGACAGTGAAAGGAGAAAAAAAGCAGTATTCAGTATTTGTCTTTTTGAGTCCAACAGATCACTTGACATAATGTCCTCTGATTCAATATATAGTGTCACAAATGGCAGGATTTCCATAATGGTTAATATTCTATTATATATGTACCACAATTTCTTATTCATATGTGGAAGCTAAAATTTGTGATTCTATACGAATAGAAAGTAAACTAGTGTACATAGATTTTGACCTTTTCTGCTTGTCTGGTAAGATTATCCTAGATCTATACTAGTTATTGCAAATAAAAGAGTCTATAATCTTATCTATTGAGGAGGCTAAAATCTAGAGGGTTGTGGTTCAAAACCAGCCAAAGCAGAAAAATCTATGAGATTTGATCTTCAAATAACCAGTATAAAGCTGGGCTGCAGGCATAGATCAAGTGGTAGACCATTAGCTTAGCAAGCAAAGTAAACAAGCATGAAGTCCGGAGTTCAATTCTTGGTACCAAAAAATCTAATAATAATATTAAAGATATAAGAATGTTACTCATTGAAAGCATCCATCCCAGAAGTCCACAGGGACATACTCACTTACAGCAAAGGGGTTTATTGTTAACAGGGGCTGACAAGGCCATCTCCCTCAGAAAGAAGGAGAAATGGCACCTGTCCTGAGTTTAGGGAGAGTTTTTTTTTTTTGATAAGGCAGTTTATTTTTATTTTAAACACTGCAATGCAGAGTAATAGCCAATTTCCTTATAATTTAGAAATCATAGGTGATAATCTCAAATCTCTCAGTTATTTTATTTTTTTCTCTTTTTTTAATTGTGAAAATACTGTACAGAGGGCTTACAATTACATGGCCAAGATAATGAGTACATTTCTTATCAAGCATTGTAGCCTCCTCCTTTGTTTCCCCTTCCCATCCCATTCTCCTTCCACCCCCCCCCCACCCAAACCTCCTCCTCCCCTATAAAAGTTGTAAAGTTCGTTTTCGACATAACGACTTGTATGTCTCATTGTTGCAATGGGTCCACCGGTATCCCTATTTAAACTATGTGTTTTTCCCCTTCCCCTCCACAAATTATAACAACATCAAATACAGTGAAAGCAGGGGTTATACCGTGGGGGGGAGGGACATACAAAGCAACATACTAATCATCTTATAAATATGTTAGAAACAATTGCATGAAAATAAAAAAAAAACATTTGAATACTTATCTTGGAGTTCATTTCCCTAACATCAACTATCTGACCTTTCCTGCTTGACTCAGACATATACTAGTTATTGCAAATAAGGGAAACCATGGGACCTATGTTTCTTTGGGCCTGGCTTACTTCACTTAATATAATTTTTTCCAAGTCTTTCCAATTCCAAACAAATGGGGCAATGTCATTCTTTCTGATGGAGGCACAGAATTCGATTGTGTGTATATACCACATTTCCTTGATCCATTCATCTACTGAGTGGCATCTGGGTTGGTTCCATATCTTAGCTATGGTAAATAAGGCTGCAATAAACTTAGTCATTCTGGTAGCTTTAGTGTAATCTTGTTTGTGAACATTTGGGTAAATGCCCAAAAGTGGGATTGCTGGGTCATAGGGGAGTTCTATGTGGAGTCTTTTGAGGAACCTCCATACTACTTTCCAAAGTGGTTGAACAAGTTTACACTCTCACCAACAATGCAGTATGGTTCCCTTCTGTCCCCTCCAGCATCTGTTGTTATTAGAGTTCTTTATTCTAGCCATTCTAACTGGGGTGAGGTGGTATCTTAATGTTGTTTTGATTTGCATTTCTTTTATGGCTAGACAGGTTGAGCATTTCTTCATGTGTCTATTGGCCATCCTTCTTTCCTCTTCAGAGAACTTTCTCTTTAAGTCTTTAGGCCACTTATTTACTGGGCAGTTGTTTCTTTGAGGATTTGTTGTTGGGGAATTTAATTTTTTGAGTTCAGATATATTTTAGATATGAGACCCTTGTCTGTTGTATGGCTATTGAAGATCTTCTCCCAATCCGTGGGCTTTCTATTGATCTTGGGGAGTTTTATAACCTAGAATAGCTAAGGGCCGGAAATCATGCAGGAGGTGAGAGCAGAGGATTGCATTATAATGGGCTAAGATGTATGGAAGCCACTGGAATAGTAGATAAGGGGGTCTGCTGTTACCATTTGTGGCTGTAACTGACCAAATGGAATGTTACTTCAAGGTGAGAGGGAGGAAGCTGGTTATCAGCTGTCTACACCAAAAAGGACCTTTGTATGCCAGTCTGGGGAAAGGAGCATGTCAGGCTAACAATGTCTTATTTGATTTTTCATTACCCATTACAAACTCATACAGCAATTCATAAATATGTACAATTTGTAGATAGCAACAATAATTTCTTGAAAAATGAGAATACAAATTGAAATACTATAATCTTTTAAAAAATTATACAAAGTTATACTTCCAGTGTAATATCTTTTGAGTATGAAATATATTTTAAACAAGGAGCATTCCAAAATGTTCATTGTGACTATTGATGTTTAGAATATATGTACTTTTCACTTGTCATTGCTTTATAAATTTTTGCAAATTTTTCCCAAAGTACAGAAGAAAAAATAAATGTTATTTCTTAAAGAAGTGAATAATGTCAGGAGTCATATTTCCTGTCACAAATAGGCTTTGTATCCTTGGTCTTCATGATAAAAAATACCTACATGAGTGATTCTCCCAGTTTTATAGTGCTGGAGCCACATTTCCTGTTGATCAAAGAAGTCTATTTGTTGAAGAACAATAAAGTTTAAAATAAAACATGGCTCCAGCTTGAGTACTACCAGGAAAGATGAGTGAAATATTCAGACTTGCCTAACGTTTTTTTAGTTGTGTTTTTTTAAACAGCTCTCTGGTAATATTCAATACTATAGTCATCTTCTAAATTTGGGAGCTGGTATTCTAAGCACAAGATTGCCTCACAGTTTTCAGCCTTTCTGATCATTCCCAATCAAAATATGTTGTTTGCACTATAAGGATAAGAAAAAGAAGAAACTGTGATGATGTCCTATACACGCTAGTGCTCTTCGGTTAGCGGTACTTAACTCCAAAGTAAATTGAATAGAACCAAGTAGAGCCATTGGAAGAAATTAAGTTCAACTGACACTACTTTACAGAGCTCTCCGTTGTCTTAAAGGTCTGTGAATAAGATCAATTCACATCTGAAGGCCATGTTTAAGAAGGTGCTATCTTATTTTAAATCTCCCAATTAAACTTGGGCAAATAGAAACTAGCACAGTTTAATCTGAAAAATACCAGACTGATCATATTTTAGTCTGATATATTTTTGAAAAAATAAAAGAGTCACTCTGACACTTATTTGTTTAACCTGTGAAAAGACATTGCCTTTGCCTGTTCCACCTCAAACTACTTCCAAACAGACTATGCTGAAGGTTGTAGCTCTAACTATATCACAATTTACTCAAGAGGAGGAACTCAAAATAATGTCATGATATGTTAGTGCCTTTTAAAAGTGTGTATTTTCAGTGAAACCTAAGGAGGATATCTCAGGAGAAGATCACAAGGGCTCCATAGCTATGTACATATGATCATATAAAATGACGCTCATCCAAATAAACTCCAAGAAATGGAAACAAGAGGTTTTTTTTTTAATTTCAGTTTTTGTGGTTCTTTTTTCAGTTTTTCTCCTTGGGTCACTGTTTTTTTTTCTGTACCTTTTGTCTTGTATGTAAGTTAATCTGATTTGGGGAGGGGAAGGGGAAGCACAGAAATGGGGAGATAAAGTGTGAACCAATTAAGCAGTGATACTCACAAGACACTATGTTAGAAATGAACTATACAACTTGGGTAGAATGTGGTTAGGAGGGAAAAAATGGGAGAAAATGAGGAAAAGGGTAACACTGTTCAAAAGAAATATACCTGGGCTGAGAAGGTGGCTCAATGGTAGAGTGCTTGCCTTGCATGCATGAGGCCCTGGGTTCCATTCTCAGCACCACATAAGCAAAAAGAAAAAAGCCGGAAGTGGCGCTGTGGCTCAAGTGGTAGAGTGCTAGCCTTGAGCTGAAGAGCTGAGGGACAGCACCCAGGCCCAGAGTTCAAGCCCCACGACCGGACCCAAAAACAAAAAAATTTAAAAAAGAAATATACCTAATACATGACTTATGTAACTGTAACCCCTCTGCACATCACCTTTACAATAAAATTTTAAATGTGTATTTTAAAATTCTCTTAAGAATTATGCATTAGAAATCAAGCCATAGTTAATATATATGGACAAAGTTATCCAATGATCATGGTTGTTACTCCTAACTAGTGAGTAGTAGTATGGTCCTGGAGGCCGGTTTTTAGCTGTAATCTTGGCTTAACCCCATAGCCAATGCTATAACCTTGTACAAGTTACTTATTTAATCTGTAACAGAATATCTTCATTTCTAAAATGGATGAATAGTATCTACTTCTCAAATGTTATTTTAAGGATTAAACTAATGAATACATGCAAAGTGCCTAGAATTGTGCATGGTATACATAATGAATATAAAGTATTTTTATTATTTTTGCTATTATAGCTAATAATTTAATCTATAGTTCTTTAGTCATTTCACACTTGTTTTTTCATCTATTTGAATCATGAGGCATACAAGAATGTAAATAGGCATTCTGCAAACATTCCTACCTAAAATGTTAGGAGATGACCCTTTATTGATGAGTGTAGAGTATCCCATATGCTTAATCATGGCATATCATGACTTTCATTAGATTATTTGTATGAATCTAGTTTTAGAAAGAGGAACATAATTCCCTTGAAATTGTCAAAGTGATAAAAATCTCATCCTTACTGAAACTTCAAAATAGGAAGGAAATGCAGAAGCTCTTCCTTGGGTTTGATACCAGAGGCAGAAAATTTGTATGAATGTGTATTTCATGTTAGTCAACCAGATCCAGAAGTTAGAAGCAGTGAAGTTACTTTGGTAGAGAACTAATGTCAAACTCAGTTGAATTGAAGATTCTCTTTCCTTTCCCTTATTAAGAAACAGAAAAATAATAAAATTCCAGCAAGGTTTGGGATACATGCCTATAGAACAATGAGGAATGACTAAAATTCAGCTCTAGAAAGGCTACAAAGTATTTATTTCTATACTCTGATATGATTGGAAGCTAAGTGGAATAAATCTCCAGTAAAGTCAACTTCATATTTTTCATGAAATTTTCCACAGCTAATTCTACTAGATAGTCAGAAGGCTTTAAAATAATAACTGGGGCTATCATTGTTGAAATATAAGAAAAAGGGTGGCTATGTTTCACTTTAAAATCCTATGAGTACATACAAATTGCAACACCTAATTCCACTGCTGTGTCATCACTGTCTTGGAAAGAAATTACTTTCTGAAAGGACATATGGATCATATGTCTCATTCTTGTAGCTATGACAAAGTTTCCTCCTCATGCTCAGCTATTCTTCTCTGAATTGAAACTTCTCAAAGAGTGGACTAGGGAATGACCACATCTTATTGATGTCATCACCAATGACCATAACATGAAATGCTATGCCTTTTCCTAGGCTCCATTTTGTGAAAATCTTATTCCAAGAAGTTATACTTATATCTAAGTCTTGTAGTAAAAATATCAAACAGAAAGGAATATATTCCAGGGCTTGGTTCTTCTATATGTAAGATGTTTGACCCTGAAAAAGTAATTTGTTGTACCTTCTGTCTCACTTTTTTCAAAATGTAAAAAAAACAACTTTCAGATAATTGCTAAGATTCCTTTTAACCTATTAAAATGGCTGATTGCCAATGCATATCAGCAGCAATTAAGGATTAAATCAATGGGACATGACTGAGCAAATTATTTAAGCAGATATAAAATATACCTTAGTTTTGAAGTGAACATCTCAGGCAATTAAAATCTCCTCTTCCAAATTGGGCAACGTTCTTTGATATGTTTTCCAGTGTCACTATTAAATAAGCGTATATTCAATATATCCCCTCCATTAATTTGCTATTAAATTAAGCATATTTTCAATTATGAAGGTGACCTAATTTATGGCATGCTAAGGTTTGTGATATACATACTATATAATAAAGATAAATATCATATCTAATAAAAGTTTAAATAAAAATGATTAAATTCTTCAGTCCCCTGTACTAGACAATGAAGGGAGAGATTTGGGTGAAATAGCACTTGTTCAGTATCTGTGAAGTGACTAAATTAAGAAAACAACATATCTGGAAAGGCAATAAAGTATAATGAAAAATACTTAAGATTTCAAATTAAAAGGCTTGAGTTTGGACGACATGTTTGGAGTCATCTAATATTTGACAAAGGAGCCAAAGACATACAGTGGAAAAAACATAGCACCTTCAACTATTGGTGTTGGGAAAACTGGCAGCTGCAGAAAACTGAAGGCCTCATATCCATTATATACAAGGAGCTCAAGAAACTAATCCCTCCCAAACCTAATAAACCAATCAATAAGTGAGCAAGGGAGCTAAGGAGAGACTTCGCAAAGAATGGCATGGAAATGGCAAAGAAACATGCATGGAAATGTTCATCATCCCTGGCCGTAAAGGAAATGCAAACCAAAGCAACCTTGAGATACCATCTTACCCCACTTAGACTAGACAATATTCTGAATTCAGACAACAACTGCTGGTGGGGATGTGGAGAAAAAGGAACTACTGCACTGCTGGTGCGAATATAAACTAATACAACCACCCTGAAAAGCAGTTTGGAGGTTCCTTAGAAAACTAAACACAGACCTTACCTACAACACAGCCATACCACTCCTAAGCATCTACCCTGAACATCATGAACCAGGATATGACAAGGACACCCGCAAATCCATGCTCATTGCTGCACTGTTCACAATAGCCAAGATACTGAAACAACACAGATGCCCCACAATAGGCAACTGGATCAAAAAAATGTGGGACCTATCTACAATGGAATTTTACACCACCATTAGAAAGGATAATATACTGGCATTCACAGGGAAATAGATGAAACTAGAACAAATTAGGTTGACCGAGGTAAGCCAAGATCAAAGAGACAAATTGTGCATGTTCTCTCTGATATGCAGAAGTTGGATTTAAAATACAACAGGATATGACAAAGTATTCAGGACTCTAGAAACCCATATACAGTGAGACCAAAAGAGAATAGTCTTAGGAGAAAAACACCAAGTTGTAATGCTCAAGCACCTATTCATACGTATATAAAGTAATATGCATACTAAAAAGAACTCCAAGGATAAGGAAATAAAGGATCTTTTCTTAATTTGTCTTTTCATTTTTAGAACTCTGTATTCTTTACCTCATATATAATGTATACATGTTCACATCTGAGGGAAGGACGAGAGAGAACACAGAATCAGTGAAAAACCGATGGAAAAGTGCAGCAGCAGAGCCTACTGGCTGCAATGGACATTGATGAAAGTGAACCAACCAACTCATGGGCGGAGATGGGAGTGGGGGAATGGAGAGAATCTAAGCCAAAGGAAAGAAATGTACTTATTACCTGATGTATGTAAAGGTAACCTTGCAACAATAAAGACATTTTTTAAAAAATTAAAGGGCCTGGGTTTGGATCTTTGTTTGCTCAGCTCCTAATAAGGAAGGAAGGGAAGTAGGAAAAAAAGGGAGGGAAGGAAGGAAGGAAGGAGAAAAAAGAAAAGAAAGAAAGAGAGAGAGAGAGAAAGAAAGAAAGAAAGAAAGAAAGAAAAAATGTTTGATAAAACAGGGCAACTTCTGCTTCACAATTCAAAACCTGTAAAAGAAGATATAGTATAAAGCAACTGTCTAAAGGCATAGAGAACTCCGATTACTAAAAAAAGAAAAAACCCAACATTATAATAGCCACTTTTTAAAAGGAAAACATATAAGTTGAATCCCATATTTGTGTCAGTTCCTAGAAGAATTGCCTTGGGAGAATTTCTAAAGTAATACATAGAAAAGTATATTCCAAGCAGACTGCAATGATCTTGCTTAGCTGAAAGGATACACAAATTCAGACCAGTATACCAAAAAAGTGAATTATGCATCAGGAGTAAAGCACTTCTGTTGGCATTTCCCCTCAGTCACTGGCTGTGGAGACTCTCACAGCACTCAAAACCAGGGTAAGTTACACAATAGAATGGCAGAACTCAAAACAAAATTCACAGCATTTAGCTAAAACACCAGAATGACCATGAGTTAGGAAAGGACTATATGATATAGTGCAAAGTACACTACATCCACTCTAACAAGGCCCATAGTCAAGCATCCACAAATAGAAAGAGAAATGTAAGTAAAGTCACTGACAACCAAAGCACAACACATTATTTAAAGAAAGACAATATCGAAAACTGATTCCTTACATTAAATAATTCAAAATACTTAACAGCACATTTTAAAATGTCAAACTTACAGAGTAAAAGCTATAACCCTAAATCAAGAAAAGAATAATCAATATAAAATAACCCTAGGTGCCCACATTTTATAATGAACACACAGGGATTTTAAAGCAACTATTAGAATACATTCAAAGACATAAAGGAAAATATGGTTCTAATATGAAAACAGAGGGGAAATTTTCTGCAAAAATGAAAACAATAAAAAGGAAACATTTGAAAATCTATAATCTGAAAAGTGAGAAAAGTAGTGAAAAATAATTAAAAGTCTGTACATTAATACAAAGCACTAAAATACATATGTAGTTGGGATGGTGAAGATGAAGTGAAAGAAGAGGATGGAAAATGCAATTAACTTTATAAACATAAGTAAATATGTTGGGTGGTATGCAATGCATACAAATAATTTAACTGAAATATGGTAGGTTCAAGGGAGATCTCAAATAGTGTGATTCCTTAGAAAGGCAAAAATATATTGGTGAAAAGCTATTCAAGGATGAATAAACAAAATAAAATATGATATAGAAATAGATCTGTTCATATATGCTCAATTGACTCCATGTGGAAATTATATTCTTTTTAACAAATAGGGGTAAATGAAATAGATATCCAAGTTGGGAGAAAGGATTCAGCTCATACTAGCTACACAAATTACCTTAAAATGAATTATATATCTAAACTTCTAAAACTAAAGTTACAAAATTTCTATAATACATAAAACAAAATCATATGACCATGATTTCTTAACAATACAAATTCATAATATATAAAATACATATTCATAATAGAAAAAATATTAAAATGGATCATATGGAAAAGAAAATGCTTTTTTTTAAATATACCCCAAAGAAAAGTACAAGTCTTAGATTATAAGAAACTATTCATAAGAAATAGAAATAAGTATTGACTTGAAGAATGGATAAAGAACTCTCACAATTTAGTATTAAGAAAAGCAACCAAATGAAAGTGATAAGTTGAAAAGACTTTTAAGCATTTTATTTTAAATGATGTATGGATGACCACTGAGCCAGAAAAAATGGTAAACATCTTCAGAATTCACAGGAACAGAAATTAAAACCAAGATTAAAGTGCATCCTCACCAGAATGGCCAAAACTAAAAATAGTAACCTTATTAAGTGTTGAGGAGGATGTGAAACAATTGCAACACTCACATATTGTAGTTATGAGTATAAAATGGGGCAAAACTTCTTTGAGAAAATGTCTTTGCAGAAACCAGTAATTCAAAATAAATTAAGATGAGATATTGTAAAATGAACATATCACTGATATATACAGTAGCATAGGTGAATCTCCCTCTGAAGATTGAGAAAGTGATACTATATGACTTTATATGGATCCAGATCCAGAACAAGATCAAGGATTTTGTAATGATTAGAACACTGGGGTAAGAGAGCACTTTCAGGAATGATGTTAGTTATCTATATATGCAGTATAACTTCAAGATAGATAGACAGACAGATAGATAGACAGACAGACAGACAGACAGACAGATAGATAGATAGATAGATAGATAGATAGATAGATAGATAGATAGATAGGCCTTCAAAGGAATGAGTTACTTAAATGTATATATTTGTCAAGACTAACTGGATGAATTTTCTTTTATGTAATATTTTATATCAATACAGTTGATTTTAAAAGAAAAGCAGAGCTTTGTGTAACTTGAGAAATATGTACTCTCCTCTCTCCTCCCTGGAGCAGCATGAGCTCATTTTCAGGCTGAAATGTGATGGCTTTATTTATAAACAAATGTCAGCTTCTAACTGGATGCCAAAAAGGAAGTAGTGTGCCCTCAAGGTAACTTGATGGGTGTGGTAAATGTGTGTCAGTCAGAAGAGGAGCAAAGGATGTTAAGGAAGCTGAGAGGAAAAATAAGAAAAAAGCAGGGTGGGGCATTAAAGATTTATTACAGTCGGAGGAGAGGGACCTGTCTGTCCTATTTCCATTAAGAAGATAATCTGTGGGTGTAGGTTCATAGGAAAAGATCAGAAGGAAGAGACTTGCCAGGTTGCCAGACCCAGGCAGGAGCTATCTCACTAAATGTGTGCTCAATAAATGACCTTGATCCAAATGGAATTGGTATAAACCTTTTAAGTTTATGAAGTGCAAGAGTGCCTTTTCAGTACCTATGTACCTTTTATTTTTGTATACTTTTATTTTTTATATTCATAAATATATATAGTATATGTAATATATATATGTAGTTTCACAAAGGAATTTCATTGCAATATTTTCCTACTTACATATAATATACTTTGATCATATTGACTCTTTTTATCTTCTCTCTCCATGTTCAGAACAATTTTCATGAGTCTTATTATTGTATTCTTTGTGTGTTCCAGTCCTGGGGCTTGAACTAAGCTTTTGTGCTCAAGACTAGTACTCTACCACATGAGCCACAGCAACATTTCCAGCATTTTTGGTGGTGTATTGGAAATAAGAATCTGATGGATTTTGCTGCCTGGGCTGGTTTTAAACCCAAGATCCTCAGAAGTCAACCTCCTGAGTAGTTAGGATTACTGGTGTGAGCCATCTACACCTGGCTTCATTATTCATTATTCATTCATTTGCATGTGTATAGTATGCTTTGATCATATTCACCCTATGCATCTTTTCTTGAGGTAAATTATGATGTATTTCCTAATTCAGATCTTGGGGTAAATCTCACAGTATGTCTGCCTTAATGAGAAGATAGGGCTGTAGTCTGATCATAATGTTCAAAAACAGAAAATGAAGCATTCATTTTCCCTTCTGACCATTGGCTTCTACTTTGACCTAGTGTAAATTACAAACTTCCTAGTTAGTATATCCACAGCCTAAACAAATAATGGGCCAGTCAGACTCTCATCATTCCAATGGATTCATCCTATCTTGTAAATTACCCTCTTCTGCCTAAGATTTCTGCTGTGCTGGCTACTGAGTTTCTATTTCCCAACACCTGGGCAAAATGAAAAGAGCTAAAATCTTATTGGCCACTTAAGAGGGATTTCCATTTTATAGTGTCTCCAGGAATCATGGGAGGAATATTGAAATATTATGACAGGGAAAGCAACTGTAACAGATGGTTGGCTCCAGGGAAATCTGGGAATTTTCTGGCTTTCTATTACTTATAATCTCCCTGGCCACTATTTCTATGAGCAATTTCAGTAAAATGAGGTATTTGTATTCTTTTTCTCCCAATCAACTACGAATGATGCTCCACAGGGGGGAGGGTAATTCACAGGAAAGGATAGCAGCTGGAGCCTGGCTAACCAGAGTTTCAATTGCAACTCTACCATACTACCATCCACACTGATGGTAAACACCTAAACTCTGCCAATTAGTTACTGAACTTCAGTTTTGTCATCTCTAATATGGGGCTAATAATTAGTGCAAAAGGTTCCTCTGTCCATTAACTGATGTAATACTAGCCAAGTACACGAAACAGTGTCACCGGGTTAAGTACTTGGCATTGTAAGCTATAGTTATTTATTGTAGGCTCTCTCTTCTTAACTTCTTGGAAACATTTTATCTTATTCTATCCTATGCACTCTCTTTCTGAAATTGCAGGCTCACTCTTTCATCTAAATTTATCACAAATAGTTCTTATTAAGTTGAATTTCTGAACATGCTGTACAAATGAGACATCAGAATGCCAGTGACTCAGAGATAACTCCTATGATTATGCTTTTTAATGAGATTTTGGAAATATTTCTTTGAGGATTGATTAAAAATTCCATTGTTAACCCTGAATTTAGGCCTAAAAGAAAGAGTCTGTGAATAGACAGCATAAGTATTTATCTGCTGGTAAATAGTGGGCAAAACAAGACCCTAATGCTTCAATTTCTCTGAGAACAAGTTTCCATGTTCATCACTGTTTATCTCTCTCAACTTTTTACTGACATCTCATTCTCTTCCTGTCTTAATCATGTCTCAATGTGTTCCTTCATTCTCAAGTGGACTCTCTACATCTTATTCCTAGCTTATGTTTTCTTTCATAGCCACAGGAACAATTATGTCTATATGAAAGCATGTTTTCTTAGCTTCTAACTTGTTCTTACATGCATCTTTCCTGTTCAAATCCTTCCATAGCCAGTTCAAGTATCTTATACATGGGATGCTGGATCACACTAGATACTGATGAAATTTCAGACAGTCCCTTTCCACAAAGTCCATATGATTTTTAAATCAATGGAACAAACATGAAAAATAAAGTTCATACATAAGAACAAATTCAGCATCTTCTGTATGTGATATATTTTATTAGACCTTAAAGGTATAGATCCATCTAGGAACTCTGAAAACAACAACACATGTCAAATAGAAGTGTTCAGATAGATCATAGTCCAGAAATAATTACCAAAATTAATTCATTAGGGAATACTTCTAGAAGGAAGTGGAGCTTAATACAAATTTCAAAGAAGCTATACTTAAGTGAAAAGGTAAGAAGGAGGAGACTTAAGGCATTCCACACTGGGGAGCAGTGTGAACAAAGGTGTGGTCCTAGGAATGTTTGTGGGTTGTTTAGAAACAATGACTACACTGATAAGCAGCATCTGAGAGGGAAATTTTTATAAGACCTTGAATGTAAATTTAAGGAAGTTTTATTTACACCTGTGGCTATATTTCACAGAAGCCTAGGGCTCTTCTGCATGCATTAAGAGGAAAAGTGATGGTAATAGAGAGGTAGAACAGGCAGTGATCTGAGCTTTTTTATTGCAATTTAAATGATCCCACTTTTTCCGTTTGATATGTTGAAGGATTGTGTAAAACTTTGTTTTGAAGAATGTCTCTGCTGCTTAAAAAATCATAAATCTCTGCTGTAGATAATAAAAATGATTAAAGAATTTTGAGCTCAGACTATTAGAAGTAGTACCCTAGGGAGCTGGTCTCATCCATTATGGAACCAAAGTAAGAATCTTACTTAAATATCCCTGACATTTTTGCTTTAAAAACTATTCTTAGGGAGGTGGAGAGTGTACTCATGGAGATGGGAGGGCAGGGATGGTAGGGGAAAAAAAAGGAGGCAACAATACTTGATAAGAAATGTACTCATTACCTTGTTCGTATAATTGTAACCACTCTGTACGGTATTTTCACAATAAGAAACATTAAAAAATGCATGCTATGTTAAAAATGAAAAAAAAAAAAAACTATTCTTGTGGTTCAGATGTGATAGTACACACCTGCAACTCCAAGAATTTTGGAGGCAGAGATGGGAGGAGTATGAGTTGAAAGCCACTCAAGACTACCTGGACTGCATAGTAAGACTATGTCTTTAAAACACACACATGTACACACACACACACACACACACACACACACACACACACGTACACACACAGCCCAGTGTAGTGGCTCATACCTGTGGTCCTAAATATTCATAAGGCTAAGATCTGAGGATCACAGTTTACTCTGATTTTTTTTTGTGGTCCTGGAGCTTGAACTCAGGGCCTGTGCACTGTCCCTGAGCCTCTTTGTGTTCAAAGCCAGTGCTCTACCACTTGAGCCACAGCACTTCTGGATTTTTCTGAGTAGTTTATTGGAGATAAGAGGCCTAGTTCACTAATATAAACATGCAATTTGTGTGTGTGTGTGTGTGTGTGTGTGTGTGTGTGTGTGTGTGTTGTGTGCACGTGAGCACACAGTATATGCTGTTTGAACTCAGGGGACCTTGTTGATAATCCTTAATTTATTCAGTCAAGTCTAATGTTCTGCCACTTGAGCCACAGCTCTACTTATGGCTTTTTAGCAGTTAATTGGAGGTAAGAGTCTCATAGGTTTTCCTGCCCTGGCTGGCTTCAAACTGTAATCCTCAAACATTAGCCTCTTAAATCTCTAGGATTACAGGCATGAAACATGGGCATTAGGCTGGTCCTGCAAACTTTGATGGGGAAAAATAAAACATGAATTTCTTTCCTAATCTTTAGCTAAAATTTATCGTTGCTTCTAATATGGATGTTACAAATTTCAGTTGTATTAGCAATACATTAAACAACCCACACATATTTCATATTACTTTTAATTAACTGTCAATTTTGATCCTCAGTACTGTCTATCAAACACAAGGTCCTAGTTTTAATCCCCAGTATTAAAAAATAAAACAAAATCATTATGGATAACTTTAAATGCTAAAGATTTTCATGTATAATTTTTTCCTGTATGTTTTCTCTATTTAAATACATTTCTATTTTTTTAAATAGGTTTAAGACATTCTGAAAAGGTTTTTAAGATTACTAAATTTCCCCAGTATACCAAGGCACAAATTAATGTTAAAAAACTTTGTATTATGTTAATGAAATTATTTTCCACTAATCTATAATTTTCTTTTTAATATCTTTTTACTGTTACTATGTTTCTCTTATATAGATAGAAAATATATTATTTATATGTTACAACCAATGAAATATTTAAAGGCAGCTATCACATGCTTAAAGACTATTTTATACCTAGGCAGTATTACCATATTTCCTCATCTATCCATCAAAAGTTATATCAATGTGTCCCCAAATCATTGTGCCTGGTTTCTACAATAAAATCTATTTATCTTCTTTCCATCTTCCTCTTCAAAAATGGTGCATCTACCTGAGCAAACACCTGGGAAAGGAGTCTCCATAGTCACATAATTCCTGTTTCACAGGTTATTACAACCTGGGTTCACAGACTGAGCTGAAACTAATGTAGTCATGTCCTCCTCCTGCTAAGAACACCCAGGGGACCAGAGAGGTGAGTCTATGTAAACAGTGTACTACAGTGGATAAATAGGGCGAGACACTTACTTCTGCATACTAGCAAGATGACTTTGTCAAAACCACTGGATTGCTGAAACTCAGTTATCTCTTGAGTAAAAAGGATGTAATGGTAATACCTGTTTCACAAACCTGTGTTCATTGACTGAGGTGATACATCTGAAGTACTTTGAATAGTGTCTGGTATATACCTGTTAATGTCAATCAAAATGAGATGAGTATTACCTTCTTCATTATCTCGTCTGAGTACTTCTTTGTAATCTCCATTTTACCATGGTTTCACTTCCTGTTTCTACCTTCAAAATTTGAATGTGTTTTCATCAAACCTCACTAATCTCTAAGGATGATTTGACACAGACCCACCACATCCTGAGAGGTTCAATTTCCTCTTAATCCCTAGAGGATGTATAAAGAAGCAAGTCACTAAGACTAAAAATAAATTCTACCTAAGGTTTCTGTGTAGAAATATGTTCCTAGTAGTTACCAGACTTAAGAGGTTAGATGTTCTCCCAAACAATTATCTTTCTCATACTTTATCAGTATAAAGTTTTACTTTCAAATTAATTTTTTTAAATTGTGATCAAGCTATATCTCTCCTTCTCCCCAAGGTCTTGAGATGTCTAGTTACCAGGAGAATACAGAAAAAGATAGGAGAAAGTATCTTAGAAATATGAAGTAGGCCATGTGAGAAAAGCTATGTATACATTTCTGATCTGGATTACTTCAAGGTAACACGTTCTCCAGGATCAAATTCCATCATACAAAGTAACATACCATTTTATTTTCTTTAAAATGTTCTTCAGATTTGCATGTGGCCAAAAGGTAACTCTATTACACTGTTGGTGGGAATGTAAGCTTCTTCAACCACTCTGGAAAACAGTATGGGGAGTCCTCAAAAAATAAACATCGAACTACCCTATAACCTAACAATTCCACTCCTGAGCATTTATCCAATAGAGCACAATCAAGGCCACACTAAAGCACAATTCCAGGCCCTGGTGGTTCATACCTATAATAATTCTAGCTACTGAGGAGGCTGAGATCTGAGGATCAAGGTTCAAAGCCAGCCAAGACAAGAAAATCCATCAGCCTCTTATCTCCAATAAACCACTTAGAAAAAGCCAGTGGAGCTGTGGCTCCAGTAGTAGACCTCCAGTCTTGAGCAAAAGAAGCTCAGGAACAGCATCCAGACCCTGAGTTTCAGCCCCAGGACCAGAAAAATAAAAGCAACCAGCACAACCATGTTCATTGCAACATTATTCACCATAGCCAATACACGGAATCATCCTAGATGCCCCTCAATGGATGAATGGATCAAGAAATTGTAGTATACACACATATACACAATGAAATTCCAGTCACCAATCAGAAGGAATGATATGTACCATTCATAAGGAAATGAAAAGACTTGAAAAAATTACATTTAATGAATTAAGTCAGATCCAGAGAAACATAGGTTGCATGGTTTCCCTCATTTGTGGTAACTAGAATGTGCCTATAAATATACAAGTAAACATACTTGGTGGTAAGCAAGGGATTACAAATGAATTAAATGAAGTATAAAAGACTCTATAAAGAAGGAAAATAGTGTAATTCTTTTTAAAAGACTAAGTCAAAGCCTAACAAAATAAATACCAGTGCAGAAGGGGAGGTGAGGCCAAGGAAGAGGAATAAAAGAATAAGGAGGGAAGGAGCAAGAATGCAGGCAATAATTCATTGTTTAAACCACAGAATTGAGAAATATAAGGGAAGGGGTGGGTAAAAGGGGTGAAGATGTTGAGGTGATGATATAGATCAAGATGCCTTGTACACATAAACTGCTTTGTTAAAACGCAAAAAAATTGAATACACAATCTAAAATTAAGAAAAGTGAGCAAAGAGATGGGCTGGGAGGGATGGGTAAAGATGTTGACAAGGGTGATATTGATCAGGATGTACTGTATCATATTTTCACAATAAAAAATAAATAAAAATAAAAATAAAAAAGAAATATACTCATTATCTTCCCCATGTAATTGTAACCCCTCTGTACAGTATTTTCATAATAAACAAAGAAAGAAAGAATGACATTGCTCCATTTGTTAGAAAATGGAAATGCTTGGAAAAAATTATACTAAATGAAGAAAGTCAGGCCCAAAGAAACATAGGTCCCATGGTTTCCCTTATTTGCAATAACTAGTATATGTCAAGGACAAGCAGAAAAGGTCAAAGCTATGTACATATGACCAGATAAGATGATGTTAAGTGAAATGAACCCCAAAATAGGAACACAAGTGGTTTTATCTTGCTTGCTATTGTTTTCAACATATTTATAGTGTACTATGTGATTTTTTTTTTTTATTTCTTTGGCATGTTCCCCCCTGTTTTCACTGTATTTGATGTCAGTACCCTGCATCTTGTATATACATTTTCTAATTTGGGGAGGGGAAGGGAAAAAACAAAATGATTAAATAGGAATACAGGTTGACCAATTGTAACAATGAGATGTAAAAAATACTACGTTGAAAATGAACTTTATAACTTCAGGTACAGGTAGGGAAGTGGAGGGGAAGGAATGGTAGGGAGAAAACAAAGGAAGGGGTAACAATGCTCTATAGGAAATGTACTTATTACCCTACTCATGTAACTGTAACCCCTGTACAGTATCTTTACAATAAAAATATATAAAAAATAAAAAAAGAAATGGGAAAAAAAGATGTACTGTATCATAAACTGCTTTGATGAATGGCAACTCCACTATGCAACTAGTTAAAGATAATTTTATTTTTCATATTAGACATAAGAAACTTTCCTTATTTCCAGTCTCTCTTGTTTTTTCAAACAGAACAATCACAGTCATTTTACTCTCTTCTTATGTTGCAGATCCTTCCTAATTCCTAACATAGCGCTGAAGGCATCTTCAGTGTTCAATACAGGTTGTAATACCTTTTACAACTACTCATCAAAGAACTTAATTTCCCTTCTAGGCTAAAACTTTGTTAGATGTTAAAGTCAGGGTTTTGGAATGGATAGTATGAATGGCAATAACAATTGTGAGTTTCCACAACAACAAAACAAAATGTAAGAGTTTCACTAGGGACAGAAATAAAGCAAACATGAAAACTAATATACATATTATAGACAAATCTCCTTCACTACTTGAGTTAATTTTCTGCGTTTTTGTTAAAGTCTTAAACATAAACATAAATCACATTTTGATTATTTTCCATCCCTTCATACCCAGATTGCTAATGTGTGTTCTCTCCCTCCTTCTCTCCCACCTTTCATATACCTCTCCCTCTCTCTGTCTCTACCTCTCTATCTTTGTCTCTCTCTGTGTTCTCCTTCTCTTCAACTCTCACTCCCCCTTCTCTCCCTTCTTCCTACCCAAGCATGAAGTTCTTGTGCTGTACATTAAAATTAAAAGCCATAAATTAGATACTTTGTACAAGACTTGCTGGATGGAATCTTTTAAATCCTATAAGTGGGGACTTCCTACTCTGTTAAGACTGTTCCCAGTTTCTTCTTTGGGATCATGTCTCGTTTGAAGACTATCAGCCAGGGCAGTCTCCTATATGGGTTTGCGTCACCAAGCACAATATAAGTGTGTACTAACACAGGCATTTATCCTATAAAACTTTGGACCCATTAAATGATAAATGGTTGTTAAAGGTACTATAAATGACATAAGCTATTATAGATTAACACAATAAGGCTTTAGTAGATATAACTAATGCATACATAAGCAAAATACTGAATGAGAGGGAGTCTTGAAAATTCATCGTTGCTCTGTGAGGTACAGGAAGCATTTGGAATGTCTCTTGTAGTCACCCAGGGATGGCTTCTTGGAGAAGATACACTTCTCAGGAGAAATAGACTTAACTGAAGAGCCCCGGGGACATTGCTGGCATGTGGTATGGCTTGGGAAGGAGAATCAGGGGTGAAAGTAACATATTTGGATTAAATAAAAGAACCCTTCTGCCAAACATGTTTTTCCTCTCAGTGTTCAAAGTAAAAAAGGAAATGCAATCCATATGTTTTGGAATCATCTATGCTTAATTATGAAGAGCTTCAAGACATTTTCTAACCTCTCAAGGTTTTGAGCCCTTTTTCTCCCTGAAAAACAGGAAGGCTTAAGTTTCCTAGCTTAAGGGAAGTTGAAAAACCAAATGATTTATATTGGATTTAAATATGAAAGTTCATGACTTTAAAGTCAGGTAAAATGATTACACTCCAATACACATGATTTTTTCTAACCTCGGTGTGGTATCTCTCAAACTCTGATTTAATTGTTTTTGTCTTTAAATAAAGCAGAATACATGTTGAAATGAGCAAAAGTACAGGGTTCAGAATTTATCCTGGGATTACTGATGGCTCTAGCCCAGTTGTCCATCTAAACAAATCACCTCCATATGCTACCATAGCCCTCATTCATTTCATTTCTTCAGATGGGAAAGAATCTCAGCACATGATAGTAAACATGTATACGATTTGATTTTTTTTCTTTATCCTTTTCTTAATACATTTTTCATTGTAAAAATACTGTACAGAGGGGTTACAGTTACATGAACAAGGTCATTGAGTACATTTCCTATCAAGCATTGTTACCTCCTCCTTTGTTTTTCCCCTACCCTCCCTTCCCTCCCTCCTCCACAACTACACTCCCCCCTCCTCCCCCCCCCAAAAATTGTAAAGTTCGTTTATCAACATAGTGTCTTGTACATCTCATTGTTGCAATGGGTCAACCTGTATCCCTATTTAAGCATTTGGTTTTATCCCTTCCCCTCCCCAAGCTAGAGAAGTGTATATACGAGATGCAGGGCACCAACATCAAATACAATGAAAACAGATATTATACCATGGGGGAGGAACATACAAAGAAACAAAAAAAAATCACATGGTACACTATAAATACATTAGAAACAATTGCAAGAAAGAAAAAACCACTTGTGTCCCTATCTTGGGGTTCATTTCACTTAACATCATCTTATTTGGTCATATGTACATAGCTTTTGAACTTTTCTGCTTGTCTCAGACAAGGGAAACCAGAGGACCTATGTTTCTTTGGGCCTGGCTTACTTCACTTAATATAATTTTTTCCAAATCTTTCCATTTCCTAACAAATGGGATGATGTCATTCTTTCTGATAAAGGCATAGAATTCATATATATATATATAAATATATATATATATATATATATAAATATATATATATATATATATATATATTCCACATTTTCTTGATCCATTCATCTACTGAGGAGCATCTGGGTTAGTTCCATATCTTAGCTATGGTAGATAATGTTGCAATAAACATAGTTGTGCTGGTAGCTTTAGTACGATCTTGTTTGTGATCATTTGGGCAAATGAACAAAAGTACCATTTGATTTTTAACCCTTTTATAATCACTTTGATTGGGGAGAACTCTTCCACTAAGGGGTGTTTTATTATAGACTTTCCACCTCATTTAAAAAATTCTCATTTTGATTTCCATTAAGAATTAGCATCTTCATTTAGAATGGCAAAAATCAAGAACTCTAACAACAACAGATGCTGGAGGGGATGTGGACAGAAGGGAACCTTACTTCATTGTTGGTGGGAATGTAAACTTGTTCAACCACTTTGGAAAGCAGTATGGAGGTTCCTCAAAAGACTTCACATAGAGCTCCCCTATGACCCAGCAATCCCACTTTTGGGCATTTACCCAAATGTTTACAAACAAGACCACACTAAAGCTACCAGCACAACTATGTTTATTGCAGCATTATTTACCACAGTTAAGATATGGAACAAGCCCAGATGCCCCTCAGTAGATGAATGGATCAAGAAAATGTGGTATATATACACAATGGAATTCTATGCCTCCATCAGAAAGAATGACATTGCCCCATTTGTTAGGAAATGGAAAAGCTTGGAAAAAATTATATTAAGTGAAGTAAGCCAGGCCCAAAGAAACATAGGTCCCATGGTTTCCCTTATTTGCAATATCTAGTATATGTATGAGTCAAGCGGAAAAGGTCAGATAATGTGATGTTAGGAAAATGAACCCATAGATATGTATTTTAATGTTTTTTTCCTTTCATGCATTTGTTTCTAACACATTTATAAGATTATCTCTTTGTAGCTTTGTATGTCCCTCCTCAACAGTATAACCCCTGCTTTCACTATATTTGATGTCAGTATAACTTGTGGAGGAGATGGGGAAAAACAAGTCGTTTAAGGATACAGGTGGACTTGTTGCAACAATGAGAAGTACAAGTTGTGATGTCGAAAACGAGCTTTACAATGTTGGTGCGGGGGGGGGGGGGGGAGAGGGGAGGCGGGGAGGATTGGGTGGAGGGGGAGGCTGGGAAGGGATGTGAAGGGTAAACAAAGGAGGAGGCTGCAATGCTTGATAAGAAATGTATGCATTAACCTGCCCATGTAATTGTAACCCCTGTGTACAGTGTGTTCACAAAAAATAAAAATAAAAAAAATTAAAATTGGAAAAAAAAGAATTAGCATCTTATACATTGAAATCGATAATTATTTCTCCATAAACCATAATAGGGATACTACTTTTTAAAAGATATTAAGAATGCAAAAATGAACTATGCAACTTGTGGGCAGGGATGAGAGGGAGATACTGAGAAAAACAAAAGAAGGAGTGATATTGTCCAGAAAGAATTGCATTACCTGACTTAGGAAATGGTAGCTCCTCTCTTCATCACCTTTATATTAAAAATAAAACTATATTTATTGAAAAAACTGGGTTGGGAACATGGCTTAGTAGTAGAGGTCTTGTCTAGCATACCTGAAGCTCTGAGTCCAATTCCTCACTATCACATAAACAGAAAAATCTGGAAGTGACACTGTGGCTCAAGTGGTGGAGTGCTAGCCTTGAACAAAAGAATCTCAGGGACAGTGCCCAGGCCCTGAGTTCAAGCCCCAGGATTAGCTAAAACAAAAACAAAAACTGAAGGCTTGGCCCAATGGTAGGACAACAAAGATACTCTACTTGATTTTGTTCTCCCATCAATAGCTAACCCTAGAAGCTGAGCTTTAGCTAAACTGTGTCACACTCAGAGCACCCCATACATATATATGTATGATACATGTATTATGTATCAATTAAAATAAATTTTGAGCATGGTGTTAATGGCTCACATGAGTAATACTAGCTATTCATCAGGAGAATGAGATCTGAGGATCACTGTTCAAGATGCCCAGGGAGGAAAGTCCATAAGACGCATCTCCAATACACTAACAATAAAAAAGCCAGAAGTTGGGGTGTGGCTCTCATGGTAGAGTGCTAGCCTTGGGTAAAAGAAGCTCAGAGATAGCCCAGGCCCCAATTTCAAGCCCTAGGACCAGCAAGAGAAGAGAAGAGAGGAGAGGAGAGGAGAGGAGAGGAGAGGAGAGGAGAGGAGAGGAGAGGAGAGGAGAGGAGAAGAGAAGAGAAGAGAAGAGAAGAGAAGAGAAGAGAAGAGAAGAGAAGAAAAGAGAAGAGAAGAGAGAGGATGGGAAGGGAGGGGAGGCAAAGGGAGGGGAGGGGAGGGGAAAAAAAGAAAAGAAAAGAAAAGAAATTTTGAGGCTGGGCATATAATAGTAGTTGAGTACTTGCCTATCATGCACTGGGTTCCATCCCTAGCACTATAAAATCAAATAATATAAAAATTAATCTTTTGACAGTACCAGATGTTTCAATTTAGAGTCTTAAGGTAGCTATACAAGTATTCTACCACTTGAGCCATACTTCAGAACTTTTTGCTTTAATTAGTTTTAAGATAAAACCTCATGTTTTTGCCTGGGACTGGCCTTCAACCTTGATCTTCCTAACTGTGCCTTCCAAGTAGTTGGGATTACATGCATGAAGACTACATCTAGTTTGTTCTGTGAAATGATGCTCTCAGTAACTTTCTGTCATGTCTGTCCTTGCATTTTAGCCCTCCTATTTCTGCCTCCCAAGTGGCTATAAAGTAAAACATAAAAATATATGTGTATTTTCCCTTCCCCTCCCCAAATTATACCAACATCAAATACAGTGAAAATAGGAGTTATACCATGGGGGAGGGATATACAAAGCAACAAAAAAAAAATCACATAGTACCTCATAAATACGTTAGAAACAATAATAAGAAAGAAAAAAAACACTTGTGTCCCTATCTTGGGGTTCATTTCGCTTAACTTCATCCTATCTGGTTATAGATAGATAGATAGATAGATAGATAGATAGATAGATAGATAGATAGATAGATAGATAGATAGATAGATAGATAGATAGCTTTTGGCCTTTTCTACTTGTCCCAGACATATACTAGTTATTGCAAATAAGAGAAACCATGTGACTTATGTTTCTTTGGCCTGGCTTACTTCACTTGATATAATTTTTTCCAAGTCTTTCCACTTCCTAACAAATGGGGCAAAGTCATTCTTTCTGATGAAGGCATAGAATTCCATTGTGTATATATACCACATTTTCTTGATCCATTCATCTACTGAGGGACATCTGGGTTGGTTCCATATTTTAGCTATGGTAAATAATGCTGCAATAAACATAGCTGTGCTGGTAGATTTAGTATGGTCTTGTTTGTGATCATTTGGGTAAATGCCCAAATGTGGGATTGCTGGGTCATAGGAGAGCTCTAATATTTAAATAGGGATACAGGTTGACCCATTGAAACAATGGGATGTAGAAGACCCTATGTTGAAAAACAAACTTTACGCTCTCTCTGCTCTCTCTGCTCTTTTCTAGCTCTTTCCTCTCTCTTTCCTCTCTTTCCCAGCTCTCTCTCATTCCCAGGCCTTTCCCAGCCACATGGAGTGCCAACCTTGCCTGGTCCCAGCAGGTCTACTGAATAAACCTACCCCTTACCTGAATACTACGTGCATGCTGCTGTTCTTGCTCGGCTACCTCTTTTTAAAAACCTAACATAAATGGTGCTGTGACTCGGATAAAGGGCTTAAAGTCAGGATAGGTGGGATTCCTCTCTGGTTTTTTTTTTTCCTCTTTTTTTCTTTTTTTGTTTGTTCTTCCCTTTTTGCTCTGAGGAATACCCAATTCTCACGGCCTTTTGTGAACCCGTCTGTCTGCTGCGGACACAGCACATCGATACCATTGCTGCCTTCACATCCACGTCCACACCACATCTCTTCTCTGGTGAGTGAAAATGCTCTCTACGGCTCTCTGTTGCTCAGTCTCTGTCCAGACATGGCACCATGCCAGAGAGCTCCTACGGCCTTTAGCTGAAAGGCCGGTCACCTCTGAAGCTGAGGACGCTTGGTTTTGGGAGCTTGGCCATTTCTCTCTAGAGGGCTCTGGGGGAAGTCGGGATGCCGCTTCTGCCTGCCTGGTCAGCTCTCCTTCACTCACCGGACTGACTCTCCTACACACTTAATGGAGTGCTGCGAGTCACGCATGAGCCGTGAAACCCCTTTGAAATGTCACCTGTGCTCCCTGGAAAGCCAGAGAGCCTAATTTTATGCCATTCTCAGATGTAGACAGTTTTTGCCACTGTAATGGTAAATGGTCAGAAGTCTGTTTAATTTCAGGTTCTCTTTGCTCTCTCTCTGCCAGTCATGTCCAACTTTCCCTATCTCTCCCTTTCTCTTTTCTACATTTTGGCTTGTGCCCTGAAGAGTGCAAAGCAGGCTGGGTCCCGGAGACCCCCACTCTAGGTTCCCTCTCAAAGGCTAGCCAATGTAAGCTTGATCTATTTGTTCAGGGTTTCTTTACATTTTTTTCAGAAATTCGCCATCTTGAGTTTGCCATCTTGGCCACATGGTGGGTTAAGGGTTTGACCCCATCTGACCCTTAACCTTCCACCAAGCTTACTACTCCATCCAGCTATTCTAAGGTGCCTTGCTAAAAAGTTGCTCTTTTCACAGGCCCTGGTAACTGAGGCTGAACCATGTGATGTGCTTTGTTAGCAAAGGTGTCTAAACAATGTTGTCAAAATTTTAGGTTTTGAGTGTGGCCTTTTTTGTTTTGTGTTGTGTATTCTACTGACTACATGGTTCTAAAATACTGGGCATATCTGTGCTGAAATTCTCATCACATCTAATGAGTTTTGTCATTTCAGAATATTTGTTGGCAATTCTTGATAAGGACCAGGTAAGCTCTACTTATTCTATTTGATCTCCTTGTTGCTTTAATTGGAAATAATAAAGGGCTTTTGTAGCAAAGATTGCAGTTCAAAGCCAACCCGGGCCGAAAAATCCCTAAGACTCCATCTCCAAACTAACCTGCAAAGAGCCAGGCTGGAAGCATGGCTCAAGACTCTTATCTCTAACCAGCCAAACACTGGAAGTGGTACTATAACTCAAAGTGGTTCAGTGCTGGCCTTGAGCAGAAGTGCTCAGGGACAATGCCCAGGCCTTGAGTTCAATCCTCCTTGAATACCAACTGGGACAAGCCATCCCAGCAAGGAGCACCTAGACTCAGCCACTCTGGCTGCCCTTTCAAAATTAACCAGTGCCAGGATGTCAGTAGAAGTAAGAACCCTGCCCATCCAATGTCTACACCTGTCTACCTATTATCTGAACAGGAATTTATATTCTTGCCTTTGTCATCTGACTTCAACCTAGTCTCCAGATGTCAGAGGTAGCTAGGGACATTTCTACCAAC
This sequence comes from Dipodomys spectabilis, assembly GCF_019054845.1. Lineage (NCBI taxonomy): Eukaryota > Metazoa > Chordata > Mammalia > Rodentia > Heteromyidae > Dipodomys > Dipodomys spectabilis. Next base: position 1,528,828 of record NW_024871030.1, on the reverse strand, counting down.
ATTTTCAGCCCCAAGTCCTTCCTCTTGCCATTTATTTGCTCTCTAGTATTTTTTTTCAGCCTCTCAATGTTCATGAGACTTCTCCAGACTTCATCTAAGAAATCACGCCACCAAGGGACAGCTGCTGCTCACTGCCTTCTCTGGGAGGGGACCAAATTCCAGCCTTTTAACCCTATTGCCGAAGCCCCTTGTCAGCAGGAAGTAGCCAGAGAGAATCCGCGCCCTATTTCATGATTATTAAAAAGCTAGAATGTAAGGTCCACTCCTGGATGGCGAGCAGACTCCACCCTCCTCACAGCAAAGTCTCCACCTAGTACCTGTGTTACCTAGGCAACTGGGACACCTGGAAGAGGTCACATCTGCATCTGCTGAGGTCACACCTGAATTTGATGTTGCCACACCTTCCTCCGCCCTTACCCTAGATAAGGCCTAGCCCAGGCCCAGATGCTCTCTCTGCTCTCTCTACTCTCTCTGCTCTTTTCTAGCTCTTTCCTCTCTTTCCCAGCTCTCTCTCATTCCCAGGCCTTTCCCAGCCACGTGGAGTGCCAACCTTGCCTGGTCCCAGCAGGTCTACTGAATAAACCTACCCCTTACCTGAAAAAAAAAAAGAAAAACAAACTTTACAATTTAGGTGGGGGGGAGTGTAGTTGTGGAGGTGAGAGAGAAGGGATGGTAGGGGAAAAACAAAGGAAGAGGCAACAATGCTTGATAAGAAATGTACTCATTACCTTGCTCATGTAACTGTAACCTCTCTGTACAGTATTTTCACAGTAAAAAACATTAAAATTTGTGTACATTTATGTGCATAAGTTAAAATGTTTAATAAAATATATGTGTATCCTAAGCATTTTATTTTATTTATTTATTTTTTTGGGTCCGGTCATGGGGCCTGAAGTCTGGGCCTGGGCGCTGTCCCTCAGCTCTTCAGCTCAAGGCTAGCGCTCTATCACTTGAGCCACAGAGCCACTTCTGGCTTTTTTTTTCTTATGTGGTGCTGAGGAATCGAACCCAGGGCCTCAGGCATGCAAGGCAAGCGCTTTACCACTGAGCCACCTTCCCAGCCCCTATCCTAAGCATTTTAATTTGCTACTGCATTTCACTAAATTCCACTGTACTGGGATTCTTTACAATGTGGAATCTGCAGTTTGTAACCAGTTTACCAACATCTGTGACCACGAAAATATGGTACCCTATTTGTGCAAAATATACCATTGCTAAAGCTATACTTTCATGTTCTTCACTGACTTCTCATTCTCAGGTTCAAAAAAAGAAATTTATTGTTTTTATCTCAAGTTTCAAGCCCTTGTGTGGTCTGATTATCTCAAAATCGACATTTTCCCTCTTATTAGAGTGACTGGGTTCAGCTGTTTTGTCTGGAGTGGATATCCTGGCACCTATATATTCCCCATTATATTTAGGCCCACTGTTACAGTTCACTGTGAATGTTATCTGCTTACATTAGCAGAAAAGATTATTTTCTTAGGAAAGTCATAGTGCTATTTTTCAGCAAGCTTGGAGTGGTATGGGGTAGGGAGGGTTTTGTGGTACACCTTGCTTGTAGTCAGAGAAAGAATGACCATTATTTCCAGGGGAGCAACTAGATATGTGGATTTGCACCAAACCAAGGGATGACTGAAATAATGTCTAGTTTGAACAGAAGTATAAAGCCATTATTAAAACGATTTAAGTCATTTACTCCTCACAACAATCAACTAGTTTGTATCTAGAATGTCCAAAAAAGTCCCCTATGTTTAAAGTTTGGTGCTCAGCTTGGCACTCTTGAGACATGGTGAAACTCTAATAGGTGGGAGGTTTTAGGTTACTGGGAATGTAAGACCATAGTCCATTTCTGTTTCTTTCATTCCCATCCAGCCATGAAGGAAACCATTTTGCCACATGCTTCTGCTATGATGAACCACTTCCTCTTCCAGAGGTCCGCAAGCAACGTGGCCAACCAAGCAAGGACAAACCTCCAAATCTGTAAAACAAAATAAAAATGTCTTGCCAGGAGCCACTGGTTCACCCCTGTAATCCTAGCTATTCAGGAGGCTGAGATATGAGGATTGTGGTTTGAAGCCAGCCTGGGCAGGAAAATGCATAAGGCTCTTATGTCTAATTAACAAAAAAAAGGTACAAGTAGAGATATGGACAATGTAATAAAAGAGCACCAGCCTGGAATACAAAAGCTCAGAGATAGCACCCAGATGCTAAGTTCAAACTTCAGTACTGGTACATTTTAAAAAAAAAAAATAAATAAATAAATACTTCTTCTCAGTTGTTTACTTCCAATATTTTTATAGTATCAGAAAGCTGATTAGCACATAACCCTTTCAGGAAGATCCTGTTTTTATCTCCATTTATCTCCATAAGAAAATAGATGTTCCAAGTAATCTATCCACATTCTAAAGGTTGTATTATTAGTAAAATGTGCATATGAGAAATAAGCCCAGATCACTAACTAAACATCTAGTGTTCTTTGTTTTATTTAACAAGATAACTGCATGGCTCACTTTTTTCAAAATATGCTTTTCTGTCTCCCATTTTAATATTTTCCATTCTATATTGAAGTAGTCGACATTTTAGGCTAGTAACATTTTTTTTAACAAATGCTTCCCAAAGACTATATTGCTCTATATCATCACTGCTATAGATAGAATATAACTTAAAATTATTAAGTTGACTAAAAGGAAATAAATGAATGGCAATAAAAAGACCATCAATGCATATGCCATTTTAGGAATCCATGTAACAGACTTCAAGAGAAAGTCATTTTATAGAAAACAAAATGCACAAGAGAATATTGAGAACATCGTATCTCCTTTCAGCAAACAGGCCTACAAAGACCAACCCTAGATAACTAAAATGGGAATTCCAAATGTCTCTTATACTGCACTGAGCAATATATGAATTTTCAGACTCCCTTTCATTCAGTATTTGACACAGTGAAGGACTTACTAAGAGGGGAACAGAGCAAAAACATTGGGCAAATTCCCAGGGATAATCCAGTTCAATCCATTTATAAAATAGATAAGGCAGTATGATATGACAGATGAAACATAGGCTGTCCAGGTGCTGATGGCTCACACTGTAATCCTAGGTACTCAGGAAGCTGACATCTAAGGATTGTAGTTCAAACCCAGCTTGGGCAGGAAAGTCCAGCAGACTCTTATCTCCAATTAACAAAATTCTTATCGTCAATTAAAAAAAACAGAAGTGTAGCTGTGGCTGAAAGTGGTAGAGCAGTAGCCTTGAGCCAAAACAGCTCAGGGACAGCATCCAGGCCTTAAGTTCAAGCTCCATGACCAACCAAAAGGAAAAGGATAACAAGGCTATGTTTTTCAATTATTCCTTAATAAAACTAGAAACTCTACAATCACATAAATCAGAGCTTAATTCTAATCTGTAGGACTTCTGTATACTACCTTGAATAAGTTACTCAGTCTTTCTGAGATGTTATTTCCTCATCTATAAAAAAAAGATAACATAGGTTACTTATACCTATTAGGTAAAAATGTCTGTATGCGTTTGTATTTATATATGAAATGAAGTAAAAAGGTCTTGTTGAGCATCAGTGTAGATGGGGCCTACAATGGCCAAGCCATTGTCTATTTACTGGAGCAAGAGAAACCTATCTAGTACGTGTGTTTAGAAAAATATTGGAATTTTGAAACAAATCAAATGAGTTTCTGTGCTTCTGTCTTACTGAGGGTATTGTTCCCTTGTTCTGTTTATAGGATCTTGAACACAGAAAAAAATAGTTAATTGTACATTTAAATTCAATCTTTTTTTAAGAAAAGACTATGGAGCTGGACACTTAGGGCTCAGGCCTGAACTCCTGGCTACTTAGGAAGCTAAGATCTGAGGATCACAGTTCAAAGCCAAGCCCAGATAGGAAACTCTGTGAGACTCTTATCTCCAATTAACTACCAGAAAATTGAAAGTGGCTCACTCAAGTGGTAGAGTACTAGCCTTAAACAAAAGAACTCAGGGACAGCACCCAAGCCTGGAGTTCAAACCCCACAACTGACAAAGACAAAGGACTACGTCTGACCCAGAAACCTTCAGATACTTGAAGAACTGGTTATTTGTCTGCAAGTCCAAGGTCAAGCTAATTCAAATGAGGCCTTTATGTTCAGAAGCTATTTATTTAAACAGAGCTTCTGATCATGTATTTTGTCTGTAGTGCTAAGAGAATGAAGTCCAGAGAAGGTCAAAGATGGTGTCTACATTTAAGAAAAACTCAATTAGGCATTGCAGAGATAGATGTATGAACAGAGAGTTATAATATAGCTCAAATAGCACTGCAATGTCATTACATGCAAAAAAGAGATTAATTGATCATAGGTTAGGGAAAGATTCACTGAGAAGTTAAACTTTATAGTTAAATCTTTATAGGGTAGAGAAAAGTTTGCCAACTATGGGTCAGAAAAAGGTAGGAAGACAATCCTGACAGAAGAAACAACACGTGCAAAGGCAGATGACATAGGGAAAAACTGAATACAAGTATTTTAAGGTAGTTGAAGTTTAGAGAATGTAAAAGACAGAAGTAAATAGCTTAATTGGAGGCAACTCCTGATGCAAAAATATGCATGGAAAAGGGGCAAAATATCATCCGAAGGACATAATAAGCCATTGAAGAATTTTAAACAAGGGTGTGTCCTAATTATATTTCTGGTTTGCATGGATCACTGCTTACAATGTAGAGAGTGGATCATAAAGAACATAAGAATGAGCTGGGGAAACCTGTTAAAAAGCTATTGCAATAATATAAGCATGAGAAGCTGGTGATCTGAACTGTTACTGGCAGTGGATTTGTAGAAAAGCATAAAGCACATACCAGGTGTAAAGACTTCTTATCTTATCTTATCACAAACCTAAGGGCTGTAGGGAAGTAATTGTCAGGAAATACATGAGCAAAATTCTCCTGTGGCTATGAATGCAAATTATGACTATCTTTCTAGACTTCTTTCAGTACACAAAACTGGTGCTCAGGGGCCTGTTTATTTTGCTTTATTAAGTATTTTTCTTTCTGAAAGTATACATACTTCAAGTTAGAGAGCTGGATGGGAAAAACAAAGAAGGGTTAAAGTCCTTTGGTCTCACTTGACTTTTGCCATAATGCAAGCCTTTGTTTAGCTCCTCACCTTTTAATATTAGTTAAGAATCTCAAATCTTCACATTCCTCCCTTAAGAAGTTCCTCATCTGCTAATGGCAACATTGAGAATACAAGATGCAATAGGAATCAAATCACAAGTAATTTCTTAAATTCCTCCAAGGTACTCAGCCCTTTATCAAGTGCTAGCAGAAGTTTAAAGAGGTTATCAGGATGTGAATAGAAGGTACAGAGGTGTAAGATTAACTCCTTGCCCACAGGAAGCTCACACTCTAGTAGAGAAGGTATGACTATGAACATTCTGTACCCCCAAAAGAGGAAGTGATAAAATATATAAGATGCATGGAAAGTGTCCTAGAAACCTACAACGTGAGCTTACTATGGACTGAATTTTCTTTTCTTAAAAAAAAGCCTATTGGAAAACATAAAATGTACATGAAACATGAACTAGAGAAGTTTAAGAAAGAGAAGTTCTATTAAGCAAGGATAGTGATGAGAAAATAGAGAGAGATGTGAATGTGGACAAAAGTAATGAAAAAATAACAAATAAATTTTATTTCCCTTAATAACACTTTCACCTAAGGAAGGATACATTTTCAGCCGTACTTGTATGAAAGCTTTAAGGGGGATGGGACATACGTAGAAGAGACAAAGTGAACACATTGTTGTCCCAATTTTCACAAGGAAGTCTGTAGAGTCTGTCTTTGACATGCATGTTGGTACAAAATAGAGATAAATGAATGAAATAAGAAAGGTAGTAGACCCAGTGCTTATGACTCATGCCGCTTATAATCCAAGCTACTCAGGAGGCTGAAATCTGAGGATCGTGGTTCGAAGCCAGCCTGAGCAGTAGTCTGTCAAACTCTTATCTCCAATAAACTATTATGAAAAGGCTGGAAGTGGCTCTAGTTGTAGAGCACTAGCCTTGAGCAAAGGACTCTCAGGCCCTGAGTTCAAGCCCAAGCACTGGCACACACACACACACACACACACACACACACACACACATAAGAGTGGAAGGAGAGAGATGCAGACAGAAAGAGAAATATCATATATTCTCACTCATAACAATAAATAAACATCCTATAAGAATATAAGAGTTAGGAGCTTAAAAGGGGTTACTAGGGGCTGGAAAGGGAAGGAGAGAGGGGATAGAGAGAAGCTACTGGTTGAATGTAAAATTAAAGTTAGATAGGAGGAGAACATTATAAAATTCTATATAGAACAGTAGGGTATTTACTATTAACAATAATTTACTGTAGATTGCAAAATAGCTACAGGAAAGAATTTTCGATGTTTCACACAAAAAGAATAAAAATATTTGACTGATGAAAACTGATGGAAAAATTTTGAATAATGCCCTGATATAATAATGCACATCATACACAGATACTAAAATAACACACTATGTCATAAGTATGTACAATCACTGTTTTAAACAAAGGAAGTCAGAGAAGTCATATTATGTAGAGTTTCAACCAAATCTTGACAAAGAATGTCCAGGAATGGTCAATGCTATCAAAGCCAAACAAGAAGGCTTGAAAAATGGCCACTGAATTTGCCATTAGTAATAGCAAGATCTTGTTAGTGGAATGGTTTCTGTGAATACCATTTTAGTGCCAATAGAAACTGAATGGGAATTGAGGATGTGCACAATGTAAGTGGAGATTAATGTTATTTAAGAAGTTTTGCTTGGGGCTGGGAAGGTGGCTCAGTGGTAGAGCGCTTGCCTTGCATGCCTGAGGCATGCCTCAGCACCACATAAGAAAAAAGACAGAAGTGGTGCTGTAGTTCAAGTGGTAGAGCGCTAGCCTTGAGCTGAAGAGCTGAGGGACAGTGCCCAGGCCCAGAGTTCAGGCCCCACAACCGGACCCCCCCCCCAAAAAAAGAAGAAGTTTTGCTTGTGCAGGTTTTGGAACTTGAACTCAGGGCTTGAGCACTGTCCCTGAGCTTTTTTGTTAAAGACTAGCAAGCTCCACTTGCAGTTCTTTTTATATATTAATGAAGATCTCACCGTGATCCTCAGATCTAAGCCTCTTGAGTAGCTAGGATTACAGGTGTGGGATACCAGTGCCCATCAATATTTAAAATGTTTGCTAGTTAAATAGTTAAGGTAAGATGTAATGAGGAATAATATAGACTTCAGAGAAATGATAGTTGTAGATCATACAGATATAAATACAAATATGGATCCTGAAGTAAAAGATCTAATGGAAAGATAGACAAAGATATTGAAAAATAAAATATAATTAACTAATGTATTAACGTCCAAAGAAGGTAGGTGAAGAATATAAATTAAAATGCAGGATGAAATATTCTTTTTTTTAATTTAATTTTATTTTTTTTGTGAACATACTGTACAGAGGGGTTACAATTACATGGGCAGGATAATGCATACATTTCTTATCAAGCATTGCAGCCTCCTCCTTTGTTTACCCTTCACATCCCTTCCCTACCTCCCCTCCCCCCCCCCCATCCCCCTCTCAACATTGTAAAGCTCATTTTCGACATGACCTTGTACTTCTCATTGTTGCAACAGGTCTTTGTGGGTTGATGGACTTGAACTCAGAGCCTGAGCACTGTCCTTGAACTCTTTTGCTCAATGCTAGTATTCTATCACTTTGAATCACAGCACCACTTTTGGTTTTCTGGTGGTTAATTGGAGAGTCTCAAGGACTTTCCTGCTTGGGCTGGCTCTGAACTGTGATCATCAGGTCTCAGCCTCCTGAGTAACTAGGATTACAGGTGTGATCCACCAGTGCCTGGAAATTATTCACTTTTGACTTGGGAGAGATAGCCCTTAACCTGCATATGGACAGAAGGAGGTAGTGTTGAATACACAGTAAGCTATTGAGTAAAAAGGCGTCTGTGTTCTCTGTGTTCAACATTCTCTTTCCACTCTCACTAGACTAAATCCTTACTATTCATTGAGATGGTGGCTCAATATTCACTGCTTCCTCTGACTCCCAAAGAGACAATGCTAAGTACTCCTTTTACATACTTCTGTAGTACTAATTTCTCTTCCCCCATAGCACTTTTAACATTTTGCAATCATGCATTTTTAATGGCTCACTTAATTGTACATACCACCTACTAGACTGTAAGTTCTAGAAGAAAAGGGACTAAGCTCTTGCTCATTTCTATCTCCAGGCTATCCAGTACTGTGCCTTGGATATTCAGTTGTCCCTTGGTACCCTTGGAGAACTGGCTCAGGAATTCCTGCAGACATCAAATCCATGGATACTCAAGTTCCTTATTTAAAATGCCGTGCTATTTGCATATAACCTATCCATATTCTCCCATACCATACACTTCAAATTATGTCTAGATGAAGTATAAAACACACTTCAATGTAAATGATAGGTAAATATTTCTTGTATTGTTGGAAAAAAATCCATACTTTTTTGTACTAACACGATTTTTCTACTATTTTCTATCCATAATTGGTTGAGTGGGCATGGAACCCAGAGATATGGAAAGTGGACCATAGTAGATATTTGAGAAACTCATGTTAAATCTTCTTAAATACATACAGATAATGGAACAGTTAACATAATAATAAATTTCATGGAAACTTAATATCATGAAGAAGTCATGTATATGTAAAGGAGAAATAGCACTCAGTTCAAACATCATTTCTTCCATAAAGTAAAATAATCATGGCACAAAGAATATTTCTTCTTGGTTTTCATTAAACTTTTCTCATATTACTATTCTAGCATTATCTTTGCTCTACGATTTATTACCTTAGTTTTCCAGCTTTCTTAACCACCCTCTACGTCTCTCCTCTTTTTAAATCAAGCCGGAGTTAGTCTCTGCTAATTTCTGCTTAGGATTTTAATTTATGTGACAATTTTTACTTACACTGAACCATTTTACTCAGAATAATCTCAAAAGTAGGTTTTCTCTGTATTTTTTTAATAAAAGACAATTGTGAAACAAGGATGATATGAATTTTACAGCTTAGTGATTTATTTTCTGTTGGCATAATTTACAGTGGTGAATACTTCGCTGGTATCATGACAGGCTGGCTATTTCATTTCTCCAAAATACATCATAGGATCCAAAAGCACACTATGCTTTTATGTGTTTTGTCAGTGCAAATGAATCATAATCTCCCTTAAGGGCATAAATTCTAGCATAGTTTCAGATAATTAGGAAAAGCAAAAAAAAAAAAAAAGCTGTTAGAGATCCCACAGAGGTCTACTGGAAAAGTATGGGATCCAGAAAAGGAATTACTATGTTTCCAAGAAATATGTTAATGTACTGTTGGAAAAATATGGACTGGGAATAGGAAATTTGCAACATTTCCTTCCTTGGAAGGCCTAAATGTAATATAGTAGGAAGTTACTTTCTGATGGAATCATGAGAGACTTTTATTTTCACCAACCATTTGCACAGAACCTTATAGTAAACTTTTGTGGGTTTTAATGTATCACCTTGTCTGGGTCTCACAACACTATTGCAATGGTATTTAAGAGAAACTTTTTGTATTTTAACCAAATTACAAAAAATGATACATAAACACATAGCAAACTATAGATAATAATCCCAAGAGTTCCAAATTTCATCCAAAATACATAAAAATGTTTTCTTTCACACATTCCATTTTGTTTAGCCTATTTTAGGGGGGGTCCGGTCATGGGGCCTGAACTCTGGGCCTGGGCGCTGTCGCTCAGCTCTTCAGCTCAAGGCTAGCGCTATACCACTTGAGCCACAGTGCCACTTCCGGCTTATTTCTTTTTGCTTATGTGGTGCTGGAGAATCGAGCCCAGGGCCTCATGCATTCAAGGCAAGCGCTCTACCACTGAGCCACCTTCCCAGCCCCTAGCCTATTTTTACATAAAAACATATAGTTGTATGTATTGATGGGGTGCCATGTAATATTTTAATAGTTGTTTATAGCTAGGCACTGGTGGCTCACGCCTAGCTACTCAGAAGGCTGAAATCTGAGGATTTTGTTTTGAAGCCTACCCAGGAACAAAAGTCTCTGTGAGACTCTTACCTCAAATTAAACACTCAAAGACCAGAAGTGGAGCTGTGGTAGAGCACTAACCTTGAGCAAAATAACTCAGGAACAACTCACAGGCCCTAAGTTCAAGCCTAACAACCAACAAAAAACATGTTTATGTCATTTGATGTTCAGGTTGAACACTCCTCTAATATTGACCACATATTTCTGACAAAAGAATCCATAATCTTTTATTCTAGCTTTGTAAAAAATACTGCACTATAATTATGTACATTGTATACATATACATTCATATATATTTATTCATATATTTATTTGAATTAATTGTGCAAACTAATATAATTCATGCATATATACTATGCACTTCCATCATGGTCACCCCACCACCCTCTCTATTACTTTTCCTCCCTCCCACTGGTTTCCCTTACCCCCACATATCCCCTGGGGTTGCTTTCCTGTCTTTTGTTTAATCTAGGTTCCACATATGAGAGAAAACATGAAATATTTGTCTTTCTCAGTCTAGCTTATTTTGCCTAAAATGATGACCTCCACTTCATCTACTCCTTGAAAGTGATGAAATTTTGTTTACCTTTATAGTCGAATAATATATCACCAAGCATGTGTACCACATTTTCTTTATCCATTTATCTGTTTATGAGCACCTTGGCTGATTCTAAGTCTTCAACATTATGAACAATGCTGCATTAGCAGGGGTATGCAGATATCTCTATTGTATGCTGATGTTCCTTCCTTCACATGTTTATATAGGAGTGGTATGGCAGGATAGTAAGGTAGTTCTATGCTTAGATTTTCGATTTTCTCAGGAATCTCCAAACTGACTTTCTTAATAGTTACACTAATTTATATTTCCACCAACAGTCTAAATGTTTCCTTTTCCCCTTGTGTTTTTTGTTCTTTTGAAGACAGCCATTTTTACTGAAAGGAGATGAAATTTCATTATAGCTTTAATTCACATTTCCTTGAGAGCTAAAGAGGTAAACATTTCTTCATGTATGTATTAGCCATTTTACATCCTGTTTTGAGAACTGTTTAATTCATTTGCCCATTTATTAATAAGATTTATTATTTTAGTACTTTTTAGGTATTTACATAGCTTAAATATTAATCTCCTTTCAAATGAAAAACAGGCAAATATTTTCTCCCATTCTGAAGCCCGTCTCCTCCTCCTATTAATTGTTTCCTTCCCTGTGCAGAAGCTTTTAATTTTGAAGTACTCACTTTGTAAATACTTGCTATCATTTCCTGAGCTATTGGAGTTCCATTCTGAAAAGCCATTGCCTTACATCTAGATCTTGAAGTGTTTCTCCTATGTGATCCTCTAGTGCCTTCAAAAATGGTTTTATGGCTAGAGAGGTTGAGCATTTCTTCATGTGTCTATTGGCCATCCTTCTTTCCTCTTCAGAGAAGTTTCTCTTTAAGTCTTTAGCCCACTTATTTATTGGGCAGTTTTTTCTTTGAAGATTTCTTTTGGGGGGATTTAATTTTTTAAGTTCCAGGTATATTTTAGATATAAGACCCTTGTCTGTTCTATGGATAGTGAAGATCTTCTCCCAATCCGTGTTTCTATTGATCTTGCGAACTATGTCCTTTGCCATGCAGAAGTTCTGCAATTTCATGCAATCCCATTTGTCCAACCTTTCTTTGATTTCTTGTGGTTCTGGGTATCTATTAAGAAAATTTCAGCCTGTGCCAAGGAGACCTAGGATTTCTCCTATTCCTTCCTGTAATGTTTTCAGAGTGTCTGCTTTGACTCTGAGGTCTTTGATCCATTTGGAGTTGATTCTGGTACAAGGTGATATATAAGGATCTAGCTTTAGTTTTCTACAAGTAGTTAACCAATTTTGCCAGCACCATTTACTGAAGAGGCTGTCTTTCTTCCATTCTATTTTTTTTAGCTCCCTTATCAAAGATTAAAAACAACATTGAGTAACCACTTCACCCCAGTTAGAATGGCTATAATCAAGAACTCTAATAACAAAAGATGCTGGAGGGGATATGGACAGAAGGAAACCTTACTGCATTGTTGGTGGGAGTGTATACTTGTTCAACCACTTTGGAAAGTAGTATGGAGGTTCCTCAAAAGACTCCACATAGAACTCCCCTATGACCCAGCAGTCCCACTTTTGGGCATTTACCCAAATGATCACAAACAAGACCATACTAAAGCTACCAGCACAACTATGTTTATTGCAGCCTTATTTACCATAGCTAAGATATGGAACCAACCCAGATGCCCCTCAGTAGATGAATGGATCATGAAAATGTGGTATATACACACAATGGAATTCTATGCCTCCATCAGAAAGAATGACATTGCTCCATTTGTTAGGAAATGGAAAGACTTGGACAAAATTATATTAAGTGAAGTAAGCCAGGCCCAAAGAAACATAGGTCCCATGGTGTTCCTTATTTGCAATAACTAGTATATGTCTGAGTCAAGCAGAAAAGGTCAAATAAATTGATGTTTAGGGGAATGAACCCCAAGATAAGGATTCAATTTTTTTTGTTTTGTTTTTCCTTTCATGCAATTGTTTCTATCATATTTATAAGATGATTTCTATGTTGCTTTGTATGTCCCTCCCCCACAGTATAACTCATACTTTCACTGTATTTGATGTTGGTATAATTTGTGGAAGGGAAGGAAAAAAAAACAAATCGTTTAACTAGGGATACAGGTGGACCCATTGCAACAATGAGATGTACAAGTCGTTATGTCGAAAAATGAACTTAACAACTTTGGTAGAGGGAGGGGGGAAGATCGGGTTGGGGGAGGGGAGGCGTATGGGAATGGATGGGAAGGGGAAACCATGAGGAGGCAACAATGCTTGATAAGAAATGTACTCGTTATCTTGCCCATGTAATTGTAACCCCTCTGTATGGTATTCTCACAATTAAAAAATGGTTTTATATTTAGGTTTCCATCCATTTTGAATCGTTTTTTTGCAAGGTGAAACATAAGAATCTAGTTTTAGTGTGGGTAACTATTTTTCCACCATCATTTATTAAAGAGGTTGTCGTATTTCCAGTATATATTTTTGGCACATTTGTCAAGAGTCAGGTCACTATAGCAGTGTATTCACACATTGGTAGTCTTTCTTCTCCTACTAAAGTTTGTACTACAGCTCCATAAATATGCTCACCTTCACATTCCTTCTGTGGTGGGGCTTGTGACTTGTACTTTCCACCCAAATAGATCTATGTCTATGAATCTGAGTACAAATCACAACTTTCCTGGATTCACACTGATTTTGAGTGGTTGTTTGCTTAGCAGAGGGAGGATTTGGGGATTTAGATACAAAAACTCACCTTCAGATCTCCTTAGCAAAAGAATTTTGCCATGGTTTCCCTTATTTGCAATATCTAGTATATGTATGAGTCAAGCAGAAAAGGTCAGATAATGTGATGTCAAGAAAATGAACCCTTAGATATGTATTTTAAGGTTTTTTTCTTTCATGCATGTGTTTCTAACGCATTTATAAGATTATCTCTTTGTTGCTTTGTATGTCCCTCCCCCACAGTATAACCCCTGCTTTCACTATATTTGATGTCAGTATAACTTGTGGAGGAGATGGGGGAAAACCAGTTGTTTAAGGATACAGGTGGACCTGTTGCAACAATGAGAAGTACAAGTTGTCATGCTCTAAGATCTTTTTGTAAGATGATTGCCCTTTACAACACCTGTGAATGCATTAGGAAACTAGAGGAATGCCTTCTACTTCTCTCTGTGAAATATGCAGGTCTTGCCTATGTATAGGATTATTTTTTAAATTTTTATTGTGAAAATACCTTACAGAGGGGTTACAATTACATGGTCAAGGTAATGAGTACATTTCTTCCCAAGCATTGTTGCCTCCTCCTTTGTTTCCTCTTCCCATCCCTTCCATCTCCCCCCCACCCCGCCTCCCACCCCGCCCCTGCCCGGTCAAAGTTGTAAGGTTCGTTTTTCAACATAACAACTTGTGCATCTCATTGTTACAATGGGTCCACCTGTATCCCTATTTAAATGGTTTGTTTTTGCCCTTCCCCTTCACAAATTATACCAACAACAAATACAATGAAAGCAGGGGTTATAACGTGGTGGGAGGGACATACAAAGCAACAAAGAAATCATCTTATGAATATGTGAGAAACAATTGCAAGAAAGAAAAAAAAAAACATTTGAATCCTTATCTTGGAGTTTATTTCACCTAACATCAACTTATCTTGACCTTTTCTGCTTGTCCCAGATATATACTAGTTATTGCAAATAAGGGAAACCGTGGGACCTATGTTTCTTTGGGCCTGGCTTACTTCACTTAATATAATTTTTTCCAAGTTTTTCCATTCCTAACAAATGGGGCAATATCATTCTTTCTGTATTATTTACCATAGCTAAGATATGGAACCAAGGATCAACAAAATGTATAGGAATTTAAACCTTATAAAGTACAGGATTTCAAATTGGATGTACTGGATTCAAATTCTAGTTCTACCATTTGGTAATGACCTTTGGAGAAGCCTCTTTTTAAATCCTTAGTTTTCTTACCTGCCAAGTGGGAATTGTGTTACTTTCTTCTTGAGATGAAGGGGAGGTGTTGGGGTATGGGTGTGGGTTTATGCTGATACTGGGGCTTGAACTTGGGGTCTCGACACTGTGCCATAGCTCTTTTGCTCAAGGATCATGCTCTACCCACATAAGCCACATGTCCACTTCTGGCTATATTTTGGTGGCTTATTAGAAGTTAGAGTCTCATGGATTTTTCTTCCTAGGATGGCTTTGAACTTTGATCCTCAGATCGCAGCCTCCTAAGTAGACAGGTAAGATTATGGGCATGAGCCAACAGAACCTGGCTTAAGAAGTTTTAGAGTAAAATTTTTAAGTGAAATGATTTATAAATCTCCCTGGAACACAGTGATTGGCTTATAGAATACTACTGTTCGTTCCTTCATCTGAATGATGGTGATGCAACCATTAAATTATCATTTTCCATTTATTTTCTGTAGAAAATAAGTGCATCTGGAGAGCAATTTTTGCTATGGAATGAACAATCTTTTAAGAAATGTATCCATATCTCACGTGGTGACATCAAGTGCACATTATTTTGTATTATAAAATGAGGACTTCTTTCTTTTAGAAGAGCTAACAGACTGTAGATAAGACCAAGAATCAGGAACTATATGGCTAAAATCTGCTCGTGTTACTTCTGTCAGCATGTTATCAGTAAAGCACTTGAAAAGCCATTTAGTTACATGGTTCAAACAGGTACATATTAAGGAAGAGCTCTTTATGATGAAGTCTTCTGAAGAACAGGGATTTGGAAATTTTGCAAGCAGGTCTGGAATAAATAGTATTTGTAATAGGAATAAATAGGCTATGTAATATCTTTCTTAACATTTTCTATGCACTATACTTTGCAATGAACAGTAAGATCAAAAGCTTTTTGGTAGTTGGGTTTTATAAAATCTGAAGTTTTCACATTACAAATTTTTAAGCTGTTGAAAGTAAATATGATCAAATCTGAGGGATTTGTAGTTCATTTTTTCAGAGATTTTTTTATTATGTCTTTTTCATTTACATTTTTCTTTACCAATTACGAAAATAAAAGGAAATATATTTGATGGAAAATATTTTCAATGGTTAGGAATACTGCATACTTCTGATAGCCCTTTTTATTTTTCATTTTGTCATTTTCTTTAAGTAGTTTTACAAAGGAGTTGCCATTTAACAAAGCAGTTTATGAATACAATACATCTTGATCAGTCGCTCCTTTCAACATTTTTACCCATCCTACTCCTTCTCTCACTCTTCTTAGTTTTGTATGATATACATTGAATTCTAGACTGCATTCTCCCCCTCTTCTTCTCTTCATTAATGTATTTCTTTCATCTTGGCTCCACCTTACCTCTTGCAAGTACTTATTTCCTGGTGCTGATTTTGTTAGGCTTTACCTTTCTAAGGAATTACACTATTTGAGTTCTCCCTGAATCTATGGACAAATGGATCAAGGAAATGTGGTGTGTATATAGCACAATGAAATTTTACCCATTCATTAGAAAGAATTATATTGTATCAACTTAAAGAAATGGAAAGACTTAGAAAAAATTACATTAAGTAAAGCAAGTCAGGCCCAGAGAGACGAAGGATTCATGTTTTCTCTCAGCTATGAAAGCTAGAATTAGCCTATGAAGCTGTAAGTAAACAAGTTGGGTGATATATAAATAGAGTAACTGATTTTTAATTTTTTTCAAATGTCGTTCTTTAAATGATTTGCTATGCTGATATGAACAAAATATTTTGCCAATGTTTTATAAAGTGGTGTCTAAATATAAATATTTGCTATAGTAGTTCCTCCAGAGTGCAGCCCATTTTTTATCAGAGAGGATTTTAAGAAATAGTAGTAAGGAAAAAACCAACTTGAATAATAGACAAAATATCTGAAATGAAAGACATAAAAAACAACATAAAATTATCAATACTATAATCAGGGAATTGCAAATTAAAATAGTGACATTATCATACATATATTCAAATAATTAATATGAAAATGCTAGGAATAAACTCAGATAGCAACAGGAACCCTCATTTATTGCTGATGGAAAAGATAATAGTACAGACAAATCAGAACAAAGGTTAGCCTATGGGAGTTCTCTTCCTGTAGCCTTTTCTCTAGGGAAGACAGAAGGACAAAACTAAATGTTAAACTTGGGAAGAATAGCATTATTGACTTTATTCTACCTTTCCCCAACCCCCGACCCACTTGGGAGCAAGCCTGCTTGCACACAGCACCAGTTCTCTGTGCAGGAAGTGGCCAATCCTAACTTAGTTCTTTCTACAAATGAATGGGTGGGTAATCTCTTAATTTTGGAGATTAATTAGCAGGCTCACTTGGACAACAAACCTAAAGATACATCCCTGAAGTAGTCCATCCCAAGAATAAAATTAATATCTGACATTATCATTTCTCAAAATGCTTATAAACTTTTATAGAAGTGATATAGTTCTTTTTCTCAGAAAGATGACATTTTAAGCACGGTTTCTTTCTTCTAGAGGGTACAACATGCAACATTGCTTTTTTTAAAATATTACTTTTAAAACATTAAATAAAGGACATTAAGTTCTTAAGTAGCCTGTTATCTTTGACATTTTTTCTTTAACATACATTGCAACATTATATATAATAGTCTTCTCTACGTGTATTGGTGGAAAATTTGGTATTTAAAAGTTCTTTGCAAACAATAGCTAGTGCCAACTTTTTCTGAGTGAATTATGGGAATAAAGCCAAATCAATGGAACAGCTGAGGAAAGGTTGATATACAAGAAAATTAATGTTCACAATTTGGAAATAGCCTGGAATAGCATACAATGTTTGGCATCCAAAAATAATTCTCCTGTTCATGATTAAAGGAACATTTTGAACCAGAACCAAATACAAATGCAACATTAAATAGAATTCAGATGGTCACCTTTCAACCTTAAAGGGAGTGAAAGGCAGGGCTTTATTTTTTAATTACTTATAAAATAAAGACTGTCAATAAGATAGAAGTGTTGTAAATTTTTTGAGATCCCTAATGTTAGTTTAATATTGCCTAGCTTAACATAAAACTAGTTGACACTGTTCAGGGCTTTACAAAGGCCCAAGATAATTTCCATATCACTGTGCCTTGAAATTACCACTAGAAATAGGGTTGCTTTTTTGGTTGCATTTCATTGTATGTAATTAAAACCTAGTAAGAATGACAATACAGCAATATTCATGCTTCCAATAATAAATATGACTATATAAAGTGGTCCCTTCAAAATAGCACTTAGTGTAGTTGTTTCAGTTATGTTGTCACTTGACAAAGCATGCCCAATCTTCTATTTGGCACATGCCTTCTTTTCCAAAAAATTATGCTGAACTGCACAAAGTATACACATCTCAAGCATATAAATAAACATATCTTTCCATGTGTTTATATCTGTGTATTCATCACCTAGTTCAAGAAGCAGAGTATATCTAGAAATGCAGAAAGCTCCTATGTGCACACAACCAGTCATTACCTTTCTTCAAAAAGGCACTATTCTTCTGAGTAATATCAAAAAATATTTGCAGTAACAGCTTTTGAACTTCATATAAGTAGAACTGTACATTAGGTACTCTTGGGTATCTTATTTGTTTTCCTCAGTATTATGTGTTAATAGCAATCCATATTCTTGCATTGACAATCAGTTTCTTCTGTTTATTGCTATATAATATTACATTATGTGATAATGCTATATAATATTACATTATGTGAAAATGCAATTTATCTATGCATTCTACTAAGGAAGAATGTTTGGCTTGTTTTCAATGAAAAGCTATTATGAAGACTGCTATGCATGCTGTTGAACAGGTTTTCTTATGAGCACAGGCACTCCTTATCTAAAAGTTGAATTGTTAAGTTATATAAGTCATGTTTAGATTTTTTTCATGCTTGCAATTCAAAAGAAGTTAAAAGAGGTTATTGAAGAGATATTTGTATACACATGTTCATGGAAAGGTTATTTACAAAAGTCAAAGGATAGAAATAATTCTTGTATCCAATGATAGATGAGTGTGTAAACAAAATGTGGTGGGTGTACATATAATAGGATATTATCCAGGTATAAAAAGAGAGTACATGGTAATGCACACTATATGACAAACACTAAGGATATTATGCTAATTAAAATAAGCCATTTAAGTAAATAAAACTGCATGATTCTTGTATGTTCAATGTCTAGAGTAGTCAGATTAATAAAGACAGAAAGTAAAACAGTGGTTGCCAATGTCTGAAAAGAAGTTAGTATATAATGGGTGTCGAGCTTCAGTTTTGCGAAAAAAAATATTTCTGGATATGGATGTTGAAGATGGCTGCAAAAAATGTGAATGTACTCAACACCACTAAACTGTACACTTAATAATGGTTATTATGGTAAATTACCTTTTATGTGTATTTGCCATTATAATTTCTACCAGGACCTTATATCATTCACTCATTTAATCTTAACCATAAGAATAGGTGTGCACATGCATTTTGTTATAATTCTATTCTGTATTTATGCTATTACTAATGCATTTATTTGTTTACATTTTTGTGATTTGTAGGTTCTCTTCCCATGTGTTTTTCTTGTTCCATCTTTCTTATAGATTTGTAAGAATTCCTTATATACTCCAGATATAACTTCTTTGTCATAGAACTGCATTGAAAATATCTTCCTCTATAGTGTAGTTTGCTTTTACACTCTCTAAGTGGTATCATTTGATGAGCACAGTTCTCATGGCATATTCTTGCAAATTCCTAAATTGGAAAATAAAATGGAGTCCTGATTCCTAGAAAAAAATACTTCATCTTTAAAGCTAAGGATGATGAGGATAATGATACGACCTCTCAAGTCTAATCAAGGAAGTATAAAGGGTTGTCAGTGTAGTCAGCCCACAGATAAGGGTTGAAGTAAATTCTCAATCTAAGTAGTAGATTTAGAAATAGCCCTACCATGAATTAACTACAATATGTAAGTTGAATCATATTTTTCTCCTCTAGGAATTGAGAGAGACCCTGAACAGAACATAACCGTGTCAAGAAATAATAAATCTTGCAAGGAAAATTAAGTAATTATTAGAGGCATTTGTAGTTTCAAATTAGGCAAAATCATGAAATAATATTTATGTTTGGATCCCTGAAAACAGTACAAAAAGTTCTTTATAATACTTTGAATCATGGCAGAACCACCAAACTTTGCAGATGGTTTTCTAAAGCAATTTCATTCATTTAAATGTGTGTGTCATACTATATAGACATAGGTATACTTGAGCAAACATCCACTAAGCCCCTTGGATATGGATGAGTGGACATTAGTGGTCCCTTTGAGAACAACAGCTTTACCTCTAGCCCTTCCCACCCAAGGATAAAATATTCTAAACCTCAAACCAGAATCTAAATGAATAGTTGCCTGATCAAAAACAGTTCTAGAATCTGAAATGCCACAATTACTAATAGTTAAAAATTCTAAAAGTCATCACATTTATAGGGTTATCCAAACTAAGACTCTTATCATTTTTCCTCTCTTTTTTCTTTTTTTCTTTATTTATTTAAAAATGTCTATAAAAGAGGATGAAGTTGATTCTAATTATTGTTCATTAATAGGAACATGAGACTACTTAAACCAAATACTTCAATAATTCTTAAAGAAAAGGCAAAGAATCCTAATGAGTAAGACGAAGCTTGTTAATATGCGCAAATGTAAACATCTTTTAAAATACTTACTACTTTCCTAGCATTGGAATAAACACTTTATATTATCTCATATTATCCTTACAACAACACAGTGAGTTAGACACTATGGTTGTCTCCAATTTTCAGTTTAAAGAACTGAAATATGAGTGGAGGTTAAGAAACATGGATAGCATATAGTAGAACAAGAATTTAAATCTGATCTGTCTAATCTCAGACTATAATGCTCTGCTGCTTCCACCACAGAAATCTATCAAGCCTGAGTACTCTTAAGAGGCTTAGATATCAGCTCTTTGTTGATCTGAGGAAATGTGTTAGAGAAAAGTCTCATGTATATTTTTTCAGAGTTCTTCACTATAGATATAGATAACAAAATTCACTCCAACTAGCTTAAGAAGAAAGATTTCATAAAAATGGTTTGTGTAGCTGGATGCTAGTGGCTCACGCCTGCAATCCTAGCAAATCAGGAGGCTGACATCTGAGGAACATAGTTCAAAGCCAGCCCACGCAGGAAAGTCTGTGAGAATCTTACCTCCAATTAACCACCAGAAAACCGGAAGTGGCCCTGTAGCTCAAAGTGATAGAGAGCTAGCCTTGAGCAAAAAAGCTAAGGGACAGTGCTCAGGCCCTGAGTTCAAGCCCATGACCAGCAACTAAATTAGCTTGTGTAATCCATAAAATTTCTGCGAATACCAAGAACCAAGGTCAGATACCAAACAGCCAGAAGCAATCATCCAGAAAGAAGAGATACCCAGGATGGTTAAAATGGAAAGTCTATTGCTGCTGCTTCCTTTTTCACCCTTTGAGCTTGAGGCTGAAGCCACAGAACACCATCATTATTTCAGAAGGACCTGTTTTACTGAACGTCTATGTTCTGTAAAATGTCCCTAAATGCAGTTTCTGTCCCCAAATTGCTCTTATAAATAGCATGTGACATTCAGGACCACCTCATATGCCAGTACTCTAGCAAAGAACTTTTAGACTTTTAGACTCCAAATACAAAAAGACAAATTAGCAAGGAAGTAATATAGATGTCAGATGACCTAGTGAATGGTAACATTGATACTATGAGACAGGGATTTCACATTATCATTCTTTTGACAATAATAATTTTATGTGTAATCGGTATAAAGAAAATGCTATTTCAGATCGGGAATATTGAATGGCAATTTTAAACACAATCTCAGATTTCCTTCAAGTCAGTCCACATAAAAAAATATCTACAATGTCTAAACATCTACGTAGACCTAAGAGAACACATATTTACTAGTACTATCCATCTGGTAATCCAAGAAAAATAGTAAAAAATAAAACCCAAAAGATAAGCTTCAAGTATAGCTTAGTGGTAGAATATGTGCTTAGCCTGTGTATAAGTCCTTGAGTTCAATTCACAACTCAAAAATAAATACATCAACCTAGAAGCCACCCTCCACTTATTGTTCCTCTTTCCTTTACCTCAATTCTTCACTTACCAAGATTTGTAACTTCTACCTATAAATATTTGTCAAAATGGCTCAGTCTTTCCATCATTTCTATATTGGAGTCGTCTTAAAATTACGCAACATTTCAAATCATAGTCTACTTCCTAGTGTTGGAATGTTCTTCATTTTCTGATGTCATATGAAAACTCACCCTTTAAAACTCAATCTGTTCTTTGTACTTTCCTTAACTTATGGTTCCAATGTTAGTTAAGCATGCATCTAATAACATCACTCCATTTTATTATTGTTGCTTAAGAGCCTGTCTCTTCCCCCATTAAGCTTCAAGTTCTTAGTGGGCAACAAATCATTATTTCCTTTATCTGTATCCCTGGCTTCTACACTTCCATCATGTACACAGTAAAAAACAAATGCCTACTGAATTGACTGTATCTCCAGAAAGGGGGCACCATCTGATCTATACTGCTTTTCATTCCTGTTATTGGATTCCATCAATTTAGTTTTTAGCTTTTAGTTATAGATGCAATATACACAACATGAAATTTTCCATCTTAATCATTTGAACTTCATAGTCCACCAGAATGATCTACGTTATTCTGTAACTATTATTGCCTTCTGTCTCCATCTTCCATTTCATTTTCCAAGACTGAAATCTAGACCAATTAGCTTCCATTTTCCTTACCCCAGTCCCTGCTAACTACCTTTCTACTTTCTCTCTCTACAAATTTTGCTACTCTAGGCTCTTCATATACACAAAATGATACAGAATTTGTATGTCTTCTGACTCTTGAAATTTATTTTTAAACTCCACAAAAAATCCATTATAAATGAGCTTTTTTTTTTTGGGGGGGGGGGGTCCGGTCATGAGGCCTGAACTCTGGGCCTGGGTGCTGTCCTTCAGCTCTTCAGCTCAAGGCTAGCACTCTACCACTTGAGCCACAGCACCACTTCCAGGTTTTTTTTTTTTTTGCTTATGTGGTGCTGAGGAATTGAACCCAGGGCCTCATGCATGCAAAGCAAGCGCTCTACCACTGAGCCACCTTCTCAGCCCATAAATGAGCATTTTTAAGAGAATATATTCTTGTTTTAATTATTTCTTCACTCACAGAGATTATCCTAACTGGACCTCTTTAAATTTATCAAGATTCTTCCCCCAAAGAGTTCTTCATTTCATTGAGCTACTAATGTGTACTTTCTTATTGTACAAATTTCCAGATCCCTGAAGAAAAAGACAACAGACTAGTTGGTATTGCCTAGAAAAAAGAAATTCCAGTTAAAGTCTGTAAGCTGTTCATTTGTGTTATACTGTGGGAAAAAAACAAAGGAGTGTCAGAAAAGACAGTAAACAAATTAAAGAAATAGCAGAGACATGACTACTATTCAAGGGAAATGCTATCTGTTTAATTCAATGTTGACAAATGATCAGGCTAAAAGTTAAAAACCTGTCTAGAGGTTTTTTTATGGAAAGGAGTAAAACTGGGCCATTTGTTGAAAAGACTTGGAAAAAATCATATTAAGTAAAGTAAGTCAAACGCAAAGACATAACTCCCATCATTTCCCTTATTTGCAATACTTAGTGTACGTATAGAATAATCTTGGCAGATGAGCAGAATAGCTCACTTGCTATGTACATATGACTCCAAGACATGGACATAAGAGGTTTTTCTTTGTTGTTATTTTTTGGTTTTTTGGGTTTTTTTTTTTTTGTTGTTGTTGTCAATCATGGGGTTTGAACTCGGCCTGGGCACTGTCCCTGCACTCTGATGCTTTTCCACTTGAGCCACAGCCCCACTCCCGGTTTTCTGAGGGGTTAATTTGAGATAAGAGTCTCACTGATGTTCTGCCTGGGCTGGCTTTGAACCATGATCCTCAGATTTCAGCCTCCTGAATAGCTAGGATTACAGGCGTGAGCCACCAGTGCCATGTTCTTGTTGTTTTTAATATACTAAGTGATTTCTTGTTTCTTTTGTGTGCTCTTCCCCATATAGTTTATCCCCAGTTGTTACTATATTTGATTTTGGTTCCCTGATATGGTATATATGTTTTGGTTCTCCGGTACTGTATATATGTTTATATTGGGGAAGGGAAGGGGAACAACAGAATAGTGAGACAAAGGACAAGGGGGGAACCAATGCAACAGCAATATTCACAAGATAATATGTTGGAAACGATCTGTACAATTTGGGAGGGGGATCGGAGGGAGGCAGAGTAGGAGAAAAATGAGTAATGTGGTAACAAATTAGAAGAAATGTACTTACTACCTTATTTATGTAACTGAAACCCCTCTGTACATCACCTTGATAATAAAAAATAAATAAGAAAATTATCCTTAGTATAATAAAGTGATTTCATGTTCTCAAATGCCTCATCAGTGATTATCATTTAGTTCTGTCTGGAAAGAAATGTAACTCAGGGAATAGAAGCTAAAGTAACTGAAGAAGACTATATAAAGCAATGTCTTGTACATAGTAGATACACCAGTAAAATGAACTTATCTTGTCTTATTGCTGTAGCTAGGCATTCTAATACTACATTTAAGAGGAGTGGAGAGAGTGGACGTCCTTGTCTCGTTCCTGAGTTGAGGAAATGGTTTTAGTTATTCACCATGAAGTATAATGCTGGCTGTAGGTTTGTCATATACAGCCTTTATTGTATTGAGGAATGTTCCATGGATTCCTAATTTTTCCAGAACCTTCATCATAAAGGGGTGTTGGATCTTGTCAAATGCTGTTTCTGCATCTATTGTGATAACCATGTGGTTCTTATCCTTGCTCTTGTTGATGTGATGAATTATATTAATTGATTTGTGTATATTGAACCAGCTTTGCATCCCTGAAATGAATCCTGTTTGATTGTGCTGTATGATTTTTTGGATGAATTGTTGAAGTCGATTGGCCAAAATTTTCTTGAGAAGTTTTGCATCAATATTTATCAAAGAAATGGGTCTATAGTTCTCTTTCTTTGATGAGTCCCTGCCTGGTGTTGGGATGAAGGTTACGGTGGCTTCATAGAATGAGTTCGGTAGTGAACTTTCTCTTTCAATTTCATTGAAGAGTTGGAGGAGTATTGGTGTGAGCTCTGCTTTGAATGCCTTGTAGAATTCCGCTGTAAATCCATCTGGTCCTGGGCTTTTCTTAGCTGGGAGGTCTCTTATTGCTGTTTCTATTTCAATGCCTGATATGGGCCTGTTAAGTTGGTTTAACTCACCTTGGTTTAGTTTTGGCATGTCAATATTTACCATAGCTAAGATATGGAACCAACCCAGATGCCCCTCAGTAGATGAATGGATCAAGAAAATGCAGTATATATACACAATGGAATTCTATACCTCCATCAGAAAGAATCACATTGCCCCATTTGTTAGGAAATGGAAAGACTTGGACAAAATTATCTTAAGTGAAGTAAGCCAGGCCCAAAGAAACATAGGTCTCATGGGTTCCCTTAGTTGCAATAACTAGTATATGTCTGAAACAAACAGAAACGGTCAGATGAGTTGATGTAAGGACTCAAATGTTTTTTTCTTTCTTGCTATTGTTTCAAACATATTTATAAGATGATTTCTTTGTTGCTTTGTATATCCCTCCCTCATGGTATAAGTCCTGTTTTCACTGTATTTGATGTTGGTATAACTTGTGGAGGGGAAGGGAAGGAAAAAAATTGTTTAAATGAGGAAACAGTCTGACCCATTGCAGCAATGAGATGTACAAGATGTTATGTAGAAAAATGAACTTTACAACTTTGGCTCACTGGGGGGGGGGGAGGGGGGAGGAGATAGGAATGGATGGTAAGGGGAAACAAAGGAGGAGGCAACAATGCTTGATAAGAAATGTACTCATTACCTTGCCCATGTAATTGTAACCCCTCTGTACGGTATTTTCACAATAAAAAAATGAACTTATCCATCTTCCTTGCATTTTTTAAGCAATGAAATTTGTATATTTTTCCAAAGTTATTACCTTGATATATATAATGTAAATATAACTTATTTATTTTTATTTACCATTCTAAATATACTTTTGTAATCACAGGTTGCAATGGATGAAAAACAGACAAATAATTGCTATACATATAAAGAGCCGAGAAGCAGTGGCTCATGCCTGTAAACCTAGCTATCCAGGAGGCTGAGATCTGAGGATTGCCATTTGAAGCCAGCCCAGGCATAAAAGTCCATGAGCCTCTTATCTCCAATAAACAACTCAGAAAAAGCCAGAAGTTGCCCTGTGGCTCAAGTGGTAGAGTGTTAACTTTCAGCACAAAGAAGCTTGGGGACTGTGCAGGAGCAGTGCCCAAGCCCTGAGTTCAAGCTCCAGAACCAGCAAAGAAAAGATTATAAGGATGACATGTGAATTTTTGAGACTAGAAAATGACAGTGGTAGGAAAGAAATCAAGGAGGGATTCTTTTTTTTTTTTTCAAAAATATGTCCTCTTATTTTGTTCATCTATTTCTCTCTTTTTCTGACTTTATTCTCCTGTCATATATTATATGTGCTTTCTCATATGAGCACTAAGTAAGAGTAAATGAGGGAAAGAGGAATTCAAAGTACAATTGAATGAGTTGACTACATGGAGGAGGGGGAACAAAAGAAAACATGTAGCAGAGAGTTGTTTAAATAGAGAAAATTATCAGGAAAACAAGGATATAAGGTTGGAGATTAGAGAGTCATTTTTAGAGTATAGGTAGCACATGGGGTTTAAAAACATTTTACTTGGGGCTGGGAAGGTGGCTCAGTGGTAGAGCACTTATCTTGCATGCATGAGGCCCTGGCTTCGATTCCTCAGCACCACATAAGCAGAAAAGGCCAGAAGTGTCACTGTGGCTCAAGTGGTAGAGTGCTAGCCTTGAGCTGAAGAGCTGAGGGACAGTACCCAGCTCCAGAAGTTAGGCCCCATGACCACCAAAAAAAAAAAAAAAAGAAAAAGAAAAAAAAGGAAAAAAAGAAAACATTTTACTTATTTATTCAATGTTTATACAGAACTTAGTGCATGCTATGTATGCATCATTCTAAGTATTTGACATATGTTAACTTATTTAGTTCTATTAATAATCCTGAAGAAATTATTACTATTATTATATCATTAATTAATCATGTTATCAGCCCTGTTTTATAGATAAAGGAACTGAAGTACACAGAGATTGAGTCAAGTTCTCAAAAGTTCCATAGTGAGGAAGTGACAGGTCCCTAACTGTAGACTGTTTAATTCTGCACTAAACTGCCCCAATGTATGCTGTATTTGAAAACTTAGCTCTTTCTTGTTCACAGCTGAATGATCCTGGATAAGTTAATCTCCCTGAGCCTCAATTTTCTCACAATACAACAGAATTGCCATTCACTCAACATATATTTATCAAAAACTTATTAGGTGCTAGCCATTCTACTGAGAGACATATATTGAACAATAGACATAGACATAGTTCCTCTCTTTAATGGACTTCAGAATCTAGTAGGACAAAGTGGTTATAAATATTTGAGAGATGGTGACTGGAAGGTCGCTTCAATACTACTTAGCATATTGCAAGTGATCAGTAAATATAATAACTAAAGAAAAGAACAAAAAGAAATGTGCAGAAAAGTAAAAATAAATAAATAAATATTGGATATAGTTTTGTTCCAATAAACAATATAAAAAGTGAATGTGTAAGAGCTCCAAATGCACTCAGTAAATAAAGGTTCTATTTGATACAATAAGCTATAATTAAGACCCAAGAAGTACAAAATATCGGTATATTTCCTTCACTAATATATAAATTCTTATTTCAATAGCTAAGATAGTTCAAAATCACTTAGATATTATATGCTATGTATTATATGCCCATTAGTTTGTTAACAAACCATAATACTAAGTGTAAAATCATGTTAAAAATTATCTTTAGGCTGTGATAGGGAATATAAACCTTTATTTCTTTGATCTACTCATCTGTATTCTACTGTTGCTTTCTACTGCTACACAGCCTTTTGTACTCCATTCTACTCTCCATTCAAGACTCAATTGTTGTCAATGTCTTTTCTAACTATATCACCTGTCACTATCCATCCCTGTGGTAGAACTGTTAAACATGAGGGATTCATCTTATCAGTGAGAATATTATACAGAATCTTGTCTACATAGGAAGAAATGTAATTTCCTTACACACAGGTGATATTTCTCCACACTTCCACTTTCAATACATATCTCAAACTAATACATAAAACACAGATCAAAGTACATGTAAATATGTACAAACACACACATACATATATATACATATATATATACTTTAAATTAGGAGACCTTCAAAGAGCTACCTTTCCTCTTGGGCCTTAATTAACCTCATCCACTTACAAATATGTTAAAATTTGTATTATCATAATTAATTATAGGCCTCACTGTGATATTTACATTACAGTTTTCAAATTACATTAACTATTCTCATATGTACGGGTAATGTCTTTCAATCATATTTATCTCCCATCACTCTCTCCTTTACCCTTCTCCCCACTGGCAGGTTCCTCTCAGTCACCCTTTTACAATCATGGCTTATGATTATTAATATTACACACAGATTCTGCATATGAATGAAAACATGATATTTGTCTTTCTAAGGTAATCTTACCTTGTGCAACATGATTTCCAGTTCCATCTTTTTCTTATGAATAACATAGCTTGATTCTTCTTTATTGCTGAATTATGTCCCATTATGTGCATTTCCTCCATTTTCTTTATCGTACTTATCCATTTTCTTATCATATTTATAAGCAGGTCTTATTAATATTTGTTCTCATCCATAAACTAAGAAAATGAGCAAGGATCAATGATCCCTCAAACTCTTAAAAAAATTAGGATCCCTGCTTGTAAACATAAAATCAAAGTGACAAAATGCTTAAATTAATATAACAACATTTTAGATGAATTAATATTGTATTACTGATTATAGTTTCTATGAACAGGTCATCTCTCAGTGCACAAAAGTTATAGCCCTCAGGTGTAGGCACCATTATTTTGCATAACATCCTGCCCCCTGCTTCAATTCAATACGTTATCAACTGATAATTCATTTTGTTGATTGAAGATGTGAGGTTTCTAAAAGGCAGATATGGGTAGATAGATAGATAAATAGATAGATAGATAGAAAGATAGATAGATAGATAGATAGAAAGACAGACAGACAGAAAGACAGATAGATGATAAGCATATTCTTCCAGGATGTGGTATATTTAAGGTCTACTACCTAACTTCCCTAGGGGGTCTTCACTAGCAAATTGATGGAGGCAAAAGATATTTTTCTAACAATTCTCTAATATATCTACAGGAGATTATAGATATGTTTGACAATCCAGGCAAATTGATCTACTTTTTTTCTTTAAAAACAAGGCCTGTACTACTCTGACTACCTGACACAAGTGGAAACACACACACACACACGTTATAGGTTAATCAGTTCTAAACAAAAAGGTGAAACTCAAGAGTTTACCAACTGAATTCCTCAAATCAACAACGCGAGCATTCCTCAGGAATTTATCAGTAGATCTTGAATGAATTAAAAATTCAGAGGTGGAGCCAGCAACCTGTGTTTTAATCAGCTCTCTAGGAGACACTTAGAGAACCAAGAGTCTAGCCCAAGTTCTTTTTCCACAAGTAAAATTTCTAAGAATATATAAAATAAAATAGAGTAGGCATGTAAAACCTAAGCCCAAAAAAGACAATAGGAGAAAGATAGCAACTGACTTTCCTAGAGTTTTTAATTACCAGAGCACATTATTTTTTTGCCTGGCTTCTTAGATTTGGGTCAGTATATCTTGCTACAGGTGCCATTTAAAATGATTCATATACCTGTTTTCTCAGAATAAACATTTAAGTATCTGCTACAGAAGCTGTATTTGAGCTTTTTCTCTTTGTCTAAAACTTCTTGATTCTATTTGATCTTTTCTTGATTTGGGAATGTTAAAACATTACAAGGATGGTTGTCTATTTTCCTTTATTCTGGATAATGACAAGTGAGCTCAATGAACCTTACTTTCAAAATAGTATATTGTAACTTTATAACTATTTAACATGAAAGCCAATACTCATTAAATAAAATTGGAAACAAAAAATGCAAGCATATGAGTGGGAGTACATATCAACATCAGCCATGATTCCACTAGGAAAAGTGCCAACGTTTTTGAAAATTCTTCAGTATTTAAAAAAAAAAATTCTTGGCATATATTACTCCTACAAGGAAGAATTTCACTGTGATATATACATACATACATAAATGTGCCCCAAACTCATCTCCTCCATCATCCTCCCTTCTCACATTTTTAGTGCAGATCTTTGGGCTTTAACTCAGGGCCTGGACACTGCCCGTGAGCTTTTTTGCACAAGGCTCATGCTACCATTTGAGTCATAGTGCCACTTCCAACTTTTTCTGAGTAGTTTTTATTGGAGATAGGAGTCTTACATAGTTTCCTGCCAGACTGGCTTTGAACCATGATCCTCATATCTCAGCCTCCTGAGTAGCTCAGATTATAGGTGTGAACCACCAGTATCCAGCCATTTCCCTTATTTTTAAAACAATTTGAACAACTTCATTTTATTTTCATCCATGCATATAAAGTACATCAACCATATTCACATTCATTCATCCACTTCATTGGACCTCTCTCTCCTGTTGGTACCTTGCCCAACAGAGACTATTTTACCTTCTTTGACTTCACATTTTAAAGGATAATTGGCACGTTTGAATAAAATTACATTTGGTATAACTTAAAAAATATAAAGCACTTTTGGAAATAACAGTAACATAAATAATAAGTAATAATAACTAGATACTTTTCTAAGCTAAGCATTACAAATTTTGCCTACATGATTAGAGTAGCCTATCAGTAATTCTTCAGATTATGTAACATTACCTTCATTTATGTATGTTAGATTATTTGCCCTAAGCTATACAATTAACAAGTATTAGGATGTGAATTAAGATATTTTGTGTTTCACATAAGCAAACGAAGAAACAGGCCTGCCATGGTAGTGTTTATCTATTATCAGCTACACAGGAGTCAAAGGTAGGAGAATCACTGTTGAAAGCCATCCTGGGAAAATTAGTAGGAGACCATTTTTTTTGTTGGTTGTGGGGCCTGAATTCTGGGCCTGGCCACTGTTCCTCAGCTCTTCAGCTCAAGACTAGCACTCTACCATTTGAGCCACAGCACCACTTCTGGCTTTTTCTGCTTATGTGGTGCTAACGAATCGAACCCAGGGCCTTGTGCATGCAAGGCAAGCATTCTACCAGTGAGCCAACTTCCCAGCCCAGGAGACCATATTTGATCCTAAAAGCAAAGGGACTGAGAGTCTGACTCAAGTGTTCAAATGAATATATGCATAAGTTTCTAAGTTCAAATTCCCAATATTAAAAAATAAAATGAAAAATAAAATTTGTGCTTTAAATACTAAGAAAATACTAAATACTAAAAAAATCCCATGCTTCAGCCATCCCATTTATTGATCATGATACTTTACCTGTATCTGTAGCTGTGTCTACATGTATTTATGTAGATAAACTTCAAATATGGTACATTCTCATTGCTAAAATTAAAAGACAAAAGATGTATTTACAACAAGGAATGGACCATTCTTTTACAATGACTAAATGGCAATCTTAAATTTACTCACATGTGAAGTGGACAAACTTCTGTATTGGGGACGTGTGTCTGTGTGTGCGTATGTGCACACATAGTCCTGGAGTTTGAACTCAGGACCTGGTTGCTGTCCCCAACTTCTTTTGCTCAAGTCAATTGCTTTACAACTTGAGTCATAGCTCCACTTCTGGCATTTTGGGTAGTTTATTGGAGATAGGAGTCATATATTTTCTTAGCCTGCTAGGTTTGAACCAAGTTCCTCATATCTCAGCCTCCTGAGTAGATAGGATTACAAGCATGAGCCACCACCCAGCTTCCAGTTGTTTTAACCAGGATTTTTTTCCTACTGAAGCTTACATATTAAAAAGAAGTTTTTCAAAATCACAATGAATTAAATAGTTCTTTGATTTCTTAAATATAATTTAGTGAGGTACATCTTAGTTTTGAAAGCAAACACTGAGACTATTAATATATAACCAACTACAAAGGTACCAATCACTCACACCTGTATTCCTAGCTACTCAAAAAGCTGAGATTCAGATAATCTGGTTCAATACCAGTCAAAGCAGAAATGTCTTACTCTGCAAAATACCAACAAAGTAGAGCTGGAGATGAGGCTCAAATGGTAGAACTTAGCTGAGAAAGTAAGCCAACTGATTATGAAACCCTGAATTCAATCCTAGTACCACCATTAAAAAAAGTATAAACTAGTTACTTAGAAAAAATACTGTTATTTGTGCTGTTAATGTGAACTAAGCCCAAAATCTGTCTTCTGTTTTATTTAGTCATGATTGCTTCTCTTTCAGCACTGTCATGGGACAAATTAATCAGAAGCCTGGCAATCCATCCAGATGTGTTTCAATTTCTAGCAAGGCAGGTGTATTATTAAACACGTTTGGCAACAGTGTAGTTTTTTCTGTATCTCCAGGTACCACAGGTAAACCTGACCAACTTATTTCCGTATCACTAACACTGACAACCACTGGGACTTACACTAACAAGCAGAGAATAAAATGAGTGAAAGGTTGTCTTCTCTCTTCTCCACTCTTGGATAAAACTCTTGCTCAATAATTTGCAAACTGATTCAGTGATATTTGATTATTGCCTGATGCTTTGCTACTAAGAGAGAAAGGTAATGTGCTGCTGCGATCAACTTAACTACTTTAACAATAAAATTTGTTGCAGTAAATGACTGCTTTGGTTCACAAATGCTGCCATTTGAACTTTGACTCTTCCTACTCACTTTTAGTGTCCAGCTTCCCAAATAATGGCTCCAAAATAAAAAATCCTCTCACTGATTCATTTTATCACACTTAGTGTGATAAAATATAAAGTTATGAATTATAATTAATTAATATACAATTAATTAATTATAATTCATAACTGTTGGGTAATCCCAGTTTGATTCTTTTTTGCAATAAGGCTCTGACTAATTTCTGAGGAAGCAGATATTCTTTTTTTTAATGTTTTTTTTATTGTGAAAATACCGTACATAGATGCAAGGTAATAAGTACATTTCTTATCAAGCACTGTTGCCTCCTCCTTTGGTTTTCCCCTACCATCCCTGCCCTCCCATCTCCAGGACTACACTCCCCCCACCCCCAACCCCCCACCCCCGCCAAAGTTGCAAAGTTCGTTTTTCGACATAACAATTTGTACATCTCATTGTTGCAATGGGTCCACCTGTATCCCTATTTAAACAATTTGTTTTTTCTCCCTTCCCCTCCTCAAATTATACCAACATCAAATACAGTGAAAACAGGGGTTAGACTGTGGGGGAGGGACATACAAAGCAACAAAACAATCACATTATAAATATGTTAGCAATAATAGCAAGAAAGAAAAAACTACTTGTGTCCTTATCTTGGGGTTCATTTCACGTAACAGCAACTCATCTGACGGTTTCTGCTTGTCTCAGACATATACTAGTAATTGCAAATAAGGGAAACCATGGGACCTATGTTTCTTTGGGCCTGGCTTACTTCACTTAATATAATTTTTTCCAAGTCTTTCCATTTCCTAACAAATGGGGCAATGTCATTCTTTCTGATGGAGGCATAGAATTCCATTGTGTATATATACCACATTTTCTTGATCCATTCATCTACTGAGGGGCATCTGGGTAGGTTCTATATCTTAGCTATGGTAAGCAATGCTGCAATAAACATAGTTGTGCTGGTAGCTTTAGTATGGTCTTGCTTGTGATCATTTGGGTAAATGACCAAAAGTGGGATTGCTAGGTCATAAGGGAGCTCTCTATGTGGAGTCATCTGGGGAACCTTCATACTACTTTCTAAAATGGTTGAACAAGTTTACACTCCCACCAACAATGCAGTAGGGTTCCCTTCTGTCCACATCCCCTCCAGCATCTTTTGTTATTAGAGTTCTTGATTATAGCCATTCTAACTGAGGTGAGGTGGTATCTCAATGTTGTTTTGATTTGCATTTCCTTTATAGCTAAGGAGGTTGAGCATTTCTTCATGTGTCTATTGGCCATCCTTCTTTCCTCTTCAGAGAAGTTTCTCTGTAAGTGTTTTTTTATTGTGAAAATACTGTACAGAGGGGTTACAATTACATGGGCAGGATAATGAGTACATTTCTTATCAAGCATTGTAGCCTCCTCCTTTGTTTCCCCTTCCCATCCCTTCCCATCCTCCCCGCGCACCCCCCCCTACCTTTAGCAGACTTATTTATTGGGTAGTGGTTTCTTTGAGGATTTGTTGTTGGGGGGTTTAATTTTTTGAGTTCTAGGTATATTTTAGATATAAGACCATTCCTTTGATGAACATCGATGCAAAACTTCTCAACAAAATTTTGGCCAATCAACTTCAACAATTCATCCAAAAAAATCATACACCATGATAAAAACAGGATTCATTTCAGGGATGCAAAGCTGGTTCAATATACTCAAATCAATTAATATAATTCATCACATCAACAAGAGCAAGGATAAGAACCACATGGTTATCTCAATAGATGCAGAAAAAGCATTTGACAAGATCCAACACCCCTTTATGATGAAGGCTCTGGAAAACTAGGAATCCATGGAACATTCCTCAATACTATAATGGTTGTATATGACAAACATACAGCATTGTACTGGATAGTGAAAGACTTAAGCCATTTCCTCTTACCTCAGGAACAAGACAAGGATGCCCACTCTCTCCACTTCTCTTCAAGTTGCTATTAGAATGCCTAACTACACTGGATATTCTTTTTAAGTATCACCTGAGTGCTTACCACAACTCCTTGCCATTTGTTAAAGTTGCACCAGAACCATTCTTGTTTTTTTTTTTTGGGGGGGGGGGGAGGCGGGTCCAGTGGTGGGGCCTGAACTCTGGACCTGGGCACTGTCCCTCAGCTCTTCAGCTCAAGGCTAGAGCTCTACCACTTGAGCCACAGCACCACTTCTGCCTTTTTTTTTCTGTGGTGCTGAGGAATCGAACCCAGGACCTCATGCATGCAAGGCAAGAACTCTACCACTGAGCCACCTTCCCAGCCCCGCACCAGAACCATTCTGTCCCAATGCAAAAGAGAAGCAATGCCAGAAATCTAGGATGACAACCTATCAGGCTGGGTATTCCCATGGAAATTGCAAACAGCCTGCCTTAACAAGTCTACAGATATTTAAAGCACAATGGATTTTTTATGAAGAAAGGTACAGATTCTTTCTCTGTAGTTCATTAACAGAAGCAAAGGAGTATAAGCTTATCTCCTAAGAAAAGAATGTTTAGGCTGAGTGTGTAGATGAATGTCAGGTAGATTACCTAACCCCTTTTAGTGACACTCTCCTTTGTGCTCTGTAAAATCCATTTCCACCTTTAGAAAAATCAGATCTAGTCCAGACACTCGTGGCTCATGCCCATAATTGTAGCTACTCAGGAAGCTGTGATCTGAGGATCATGGCTTGAAGACAACCTGGGCAGCAAAATCTGTGGGATGCTTATCTCTAATTAATTACCAAAAAAAGTTGGAACTGGAGCAATAGCTCTAGTGCTAGCCTTGACCATAAAAGCTCAGGGCCAATACCCAGACCTTCAGTTCAAGCCCCAAGACTAATACCAAACCATAACAAAAACGAACTCCTATTGTGCAAGTAATTGTTGTTTTTTTAAAAAAAATCATAAGTACACAGGTGATCCACACATAAGAAGAAAATAAATGCAAATAAAAGAAAACAAGATTTTATTGGCAACTTTTGTGAGCTGATCAAGAATGATAAAAGTTGCATATGGATTATTAGAGCACAAGCCAGGGAGTCTCAGGCATCCTGTCTCTCAAGATTTAGGAAAAGATTCTTTCTGTGTTCAAGCATGGCCTCATCCAGGAGTGCCTGTCAGTTCTGCTTTTATGTGTCCCAAGACAAGGCTAAGGTGAAGGAAATCCCAATGTCAGGAGTCAAGAAGTTAGCAGCACATAGTACAAGGTGAAGGTGTCTGTACTCCTGTCCCTTGCTACAATCAGACAGGGAAGGCTAAAGATAGATAAATCCCTTGTTTAAAAGATACTTTACTTGTATTCAGGAAAAGGCCAGGAAGGTGCCTCACTAATACCATAGAAAGACTTGTAAGTACAAAGAGATTTCATTGTTAGCCATTGCCCCAGGCCTTGGATGTCGGCCAATATCACCAACATGAATTATAGGTGTGGTCTCAGTTAAGACAGAGAAGACTATTAGAAGGAACAAAACAACACTGACAGAAGAATGACCATTTGTTTCACTCTGATTTTGATGCAGAAAGACAGGTACTAAGCAGCCATGTTTTACTATATGTGTGGCTTTAGGAAAGTCTTTAATCCTTCTGAGCTTCAGTCTGTTGTGAAAAAAAAAGAAGGAATTCTCTTAACCTACTCACGTGTGCTCTTATTAGGACCATTTGTGGTCTCTGTGAAAACAATCCCTACAAATGTAAGGTACTTTTCATTCTTTTCAGAATCCATGTAGTTCTATTTCCAACAACTATTTATGCAACATAAAGAAAGAGAGCAGATAATTCTTCTATAAGGAGTCATTCCCATCCCACATCCACCATGTGTACACAAGCATGCTTGTACATGTTTGCACAGAGATACAACCAGAACTAGCATAGATGTAGTTACTAAATACACAAATCACAAACTTTGCAGAAGCACAACATGCCCAAATTTGTTTCTGGCACCTTCTAATCGCTTTCTATACTCTTTGTGCTATGCTTATACCATGAATAAGGGCAGTAAAAAGGTGACTTGGAAGTAAATAGGAAGCTTTGCTTTGGCTTATTTTCTGGGAAAGCATAGATTCAAGAGAAGGCCAGAAAGAAAAATGAAAATGTGGAAATAATCACTGGAGAAGGAGTTGTTTCCACAACAATACAGACAAGGTTCAATTTAGACTCTGTATTTTATTCTGCCTTCTTTTCCAATGTTGTAAACACTATTGACAGTTGTGCCATAGAAAGCCTCGGGGTAAGGAGCCATTGGGGCAATAGCTACATGGCTGATAGATTCTTGTTCTCTTTCTCCCTCAAGAAAAATAATAATGAATGAATGGTTGCAATTGCCAGAAGCAGTAGTGTGAAAATCATATTTGTGAATTTCTTACAACATTCAATTATGTAAAAAGTATTATTAATAAATGATTTGTAATGGATGTCATAGATGTAGTATGTTAATATATGGTTGTTGAAAATTGTACCAGGTTTGGCGATATTCTACATAAAATAAATATTTTTAACATAATCCTTCCTACATAGCCCCAATATGCACATAAGCTACTTGAGGCCAATACCCACACCATTCATCTTCATATTGTCTTCAATGACCAGAATAGTGTTTCACACAAAGTAGATAGTCAATGAGTGCTTTCCATCCATCTTCTGCACATGAGTGGGCTTAGTAACAATAGGTTATGGGCAACTATGTCTGGATACTTTGCATTATAGGAGTTTTCTTGCTTTCATTCTGGTGGCTGCCCTCTGGGATAGGCCAAAGAATACTTACAACCTAAACAGGATTATAAATATATTCAAAATAAAATTATTTTCTTTTTAATACATGCTTTTTCTTTAATGTTTTCTCCATTTTGTAAGGATGGGAAATACAATTTCTCCATAGAAATTGGAGCTATATCACATTATAATTACTGCTTCAAAGTTGTGTAGATGGCTTCTATTATTGTACCCTGAAGAGAAGCTATTATATTAGTAAACTTAAAATGGTTTCTGAGTTTTGTTACAAATAATACAAATGTAAATGCTGCACAAATTTGAATAATATTGTTTTCAGAAAAATGTAATGCAGCTCCACAGAAGAATTTATCTCTAGGGGATGTCTAATAAAGGGAATGTTTACTTAAGATATCTTAATCAATGTAAGTATAAATTTATATCATAATTTTGGCTCAGGTTCCTCTTGTGGATAGTTGTAATTCTGAAGATAAAAGTAAAACTATTTCTAAAAATACTTTGCTTTTGCATTTTGGAAATATTTCTAACACTAGCATTCATGTTTCAGAAAGGGAGACATTTTAGAGGCACTTACTGACATGTCAATATGCAAATATTTTTTTTGTGAAAATACCATGCAGACGGCTTACAATTACATGGGCAAGGTAATGAGTACATTTCTTATCAAGCATTGTTGCCTCTTCCTTTGTTTCTCCTTCCCATCCCTTCCCATCTCTCCCCCTCTCACACTCCCCTTCCCTTCCTGTGCCCCCTTCCCCCCCCCCAACCCAAAGTTGTAAAGTTCATTTTTCATCATAACGTCTTGTACATCTCATTGTTGCAATGGGTCCATCTGTATCCTATTTAAACAATTTGTTTTTTTCCCTTCACCTCCACAAAGTATACCAACATCAAATACAGTGAAAATAGGGGTTAGACTGTAGGGGAGGGACATAAAAAGCAACAAAACAATCACATTATAAATATGTTAGAAACAATCGCAAGAAAGAAAAAAATATTTGAATCCTTATCTTGGGGTTCATTTCACCTAATATCAACTCATCTGACCATTTCTGCTTGTCTCAGACATATACTAGTAATTGCAAATAAGGGAAACCATGAGACCTATGTTTCTTTGGGCCTGGCTTACTTAATATAAGTTTTTTCAAGTCTTTCCATTTCTTAACAAATGGGGCAATGTCATTCTTTCTGATGGAGGCATAGAATTCCATTGTGTATATATACCACATTTTCTTGATCCATTCATCTACTGAGGGGCATCTGGGTTGGTTCCATATCTTAGCTATGGTAAATAATATGGTAAATAATGCTGCAATAAACATAGTTGTGCTGGTAGCTTTAGTATGGTCTTGTTTGAGATCATTTGGGTAAATGCCCAAAAGTGGGATTGCTGGGTCATAAGGATGCTCTATGTGGAGTCTTTTGAGGAACCTCCATGCTACTTTCCAAAGTGATTGAACAAGTTTACACTCCCACAAACAATGCAGTAAGGTTCCCTTCTTTCCACACCCCTTCCAGCATCTGTTGTTTATTAGAGTTCTTGATTATAGCCATTCTAACTGGGGTGAGGTAGAATCTCAATGTTGTTTTGATTTGCATTTTTTTCTGGCTAGAGATTCATGGATAGAAACAAATGAAGAAGGTACTCTTTTGGAAATGTTCTTTCATATTCATTTACATTGGCTTCATCTTTAGACATTAGGTGTATGAGGTGTACAGAGAAGATGATATAGAGAATAGATTGGTGACATTGAAGGACCATTCATCTTAAGATAGATCCCAATACTAATTGATGAATGAGGAAGATTTGTTCAATGCAGATTACCTCATCCAGGGGTGGGATGGTTTAGATAATCCCACTCCTCTGCTGTCAAACTTTCCAGAGGAGAAAATGGAAACTAACCAGCTCAAGATGAGGGATGCTTCTCATACCTTCATTAGGAGAATAATTTACCTGCCATTTACCAAGTTAATTTGCAAGGAAATTATTGTATTATTCTTTCACAAATATCTCATAAAATTAATGGAGGTTGTCTGTCTCATTTGCCACTTCTTTAAACAATGGGCACAAATGCTTCATAGCATGCAATGAATTCAACTAATTTCATATTTCCAAAAACAACCTTTATCCTTTCAACCTTAAAGACAGAATAGGTGTAGGAACTGTGTTAGTCAGAAAGGACAATATGATAAGTGAGCATGAGACTATCTTGAGAGGAAGGGTAAATAGAAGAGAGGGAGGAACATATGAATTTCATATTTTAGGCTTACAAGAAAAAAATTAAAATATCCAATTAGTTTGGGATTTCAACTGAATAATATATAATACCTAAATATAAGTGCATCTCATACAAAACCTGGGACATATGTGTACTTTTATTTTCTAAATGAGCAACCTTACACAAGAAATATAATGATATAAACCCTTCAATAGAAACACAAAAATAAGGTGAACTCTGAGAAGGTGGAATCAATCTTTCCATGGGTAGACCAATGAGTTATACATTGGGGGGACATTTATCTGTTTTCTTGTTAGCAGAACAAAAGATCTTAAAGGTAGGGAAAATGTGTTGAAAGTATTAAAGGTGATCTCACATATAAAAACTTACCACAAGCCTATAGGCAACCATATAAAAGCTATAGAAATAATATAATGGGGTTTCTGCAAAGAGGTCAGTAAAATTGCTCCCAAAATGAGAGTTCAAAAAGAAAACTAAACACAGGGAACAGAAACCTTGCCCATGTGAATATATTTAGTGTAGTAGGGATATTTCAGATGATCAAAATGACCACAGATAGCCTTAAAGAAACAATGCATCCCTGAACTGGTATGTTTTGTTTTAAGAAATTTCAGAATTGCTAGCAGCATTGACTAGAATAGTATGAGACCCAGGATCTTCCATATAGTTGTGTACAGGTATTGAGAAAAATCTAGATATGCAACATCCCCCCTGTAGGTTAATGTGTTAAAGACTTTGTCATCAGCTTGTTGGTAACATGAGGTAGAATCTAGTGTAAGGAAGTCAGGTCATTGGGAGTGTGCCCTTGAAAGGACCATTGAGAATCTGGCCTGTTTATACCTCTCTTTTCACTTCCCAGCTCCCATGAGGTAAATAGACCTTGCCGTTCCCTCAGTAAGTGCTTCTACCAAAATGTCTGTGCCATACAAATACAAAATAATAAAGTAACCATAAACTGAAACCATGAACCAAAACAAATCTTTCCTGATGAAAAGGTATTTGTTACAGAAAAAAAAGTTAGGACAGTTATTTAAAAAGAGATGGGTATGCCAGGTGCCAGTGGTTCATAACTGGAATCCTAGTTACTCAGGAGGCCAAGGATCACCATGACATTCTTATCTCCAACAAACTACCAAAAAGCCAGAAGTATAACTGTGGCTCAAGTAGTATGACCCTAGCCTTGAGCAAAAGAAAGCTCAAGGACAGCACCTAGGCCCTGAGTTGAGGCCTCAGAACTGACACCACCAAAATAAAAAGATAAGAAATACATGTGCCTTAGCTAAAAATCTGGATTAAAACCCTAAATTGACCACCATATAATACCCATTATTATAAGACATTGTATGATAAAATAATAAGGATAGGGGCTGGGAAAGTGGCTCTGTGGTAAAGTGTTTGTCTTGCATGCATCAGGTCCTGGGTTCGATCCTTGGCACCACATAAGCAGAAAAGGCCAGAAGTGGTGCTGTGGCTCAAGTGGTAGAACACTAGCCTTGAGCTAAAGAGCTGAAGGACAAGCACCCAGGCCCAGAGTTCAGGCTCCACAACTGACCCAAAAAAAAAAGCAACAACAAAAAACAATAAGTATATATAACAAGAAAGTTATAATCCTCTTGAGTCTCAGATTCCTTAGCTGTAAATTTGAGTCGCAATAATAATGGTTACATGTGATGTTGTACATGAAAACATCTACCATAAGGCATAATGCATGGTAAATTCAGTGAATATTAATCACCTTCTCTTTCCACTTGAAGGCAAAAAGACATTCTCTTTATCCACTTCAATTTAGTATGGCTGGACCTAGGAACACAATAAAAGAGCCGATTAACAAAAAAAAAACATAGAAATCTTACTAATTCTACATTTTCATAGAGATATTCACAAGAGAAGTCTGAGAAACTTGTTTGTACAAAAAAGTCTACAGATTTGTGAAGGAGTTACAGGACACATAGGCTTCTGAAGTAGCATGGTGACTCATGGAATGTGTTTAAGAAATATATTATATGTAGGATGAACTAGTGAAAGATAAGGATTATTTCAGTTTGTTCATTCATGTTTATTGCAGCCCCAATCACCAGCTTTTAGTGATCAAGGCTATTTTCTGGCCTTGGTATGTGAAGGACATACCTTCCCAAAGAATCTTTATGGCTTGCTGAACCTAGGAAAATACAACTGAGTTGGCTATTTCTGAAGTTACACTTCCTCAAGTGATTTTAGTTTGAGATAATCAACATAGCAATTTGGCATATTTTGAGATGGCATGTTTTTAACTCCTTCATTACTACTCCCTTTCCCATTCCCAAATCACGTAATTCATACATCACACAATCTATGAGACAATTCACAAATAGCATTTTAGAAGAGCTGACCACATCTCAGGACACACATTATCTTGGAGAGGAGGGTTCTGCACACCAACAGAAGAAAGGGCATTAACTTTATAAACCCAGTACTAAAAAAAAGTCTATC
Source organism: Dipodomys spectabilis (assembly GCF_019054845.1). Taxonomy (NCBI): domain Eukaryota; kingdom Metazoa; phylum Chordata; class Mammalia; order Rodentia; family Heteromyidae; genus Dipodomys; species Dipodomys spectabilis. Next base: position 1,486,820 of record NW_024871030.1, on the reverse strand, counting down.
CAGGAAGTATAACGAAAAACTCTCTATAGAACAAACTAGAGGATTTTTTTTAATATTTTATTTTATTTTATTTGTGAACATACTGTACAGAGGGGTTACAATTACATGGGCAGGATAATGCATACATTTCTTACCAAGCATTGCAGCCTCCTCCTTTGTTTACCCTTCACATCCCTTCCCAGCCTCCCCCCTCCCCCCCCAATCCTCCCCCCCCCCTCCCCGCCCCGCACCGACGTTGTAAAGCTCGTTTTTGACATGACAACTTGATTGTCAGGTACTTATAACTAACCTTTTTCTTCCTCTTCAATAAGCATTATTCATCAAGATTGTGGTCAGAGGACTTACCACTTAGAAGTTAGTTAGTTAGTATCAAGTTAAGTCACTGTACTAGAATAAAACCCAAGAGGTAATCCAAGGAAGCAAGCCAGGGTCCTAGCATTACGGGTTCTGCCAACACATGAATCATTAATAACAAAGGTGAATTTTTAAAGTTACTTCCTACTAGATAGCATTTTAAGTGTTTCACATTTATTAACTATTATCAAAAATTTAGATTCCAAGAGGTAAAAAGTTTTTATAGGGTCCAACTGAGATAGTACAGAATCAAAGTAGGCCTAGAGAGTCCAGACTCAACCACAATGCTGTACTACTCATGTTGCTCTAACAGTGCTGTAATTGCACTGTGCCATGTAAGCCTCGTGTTAAGCAAAAAAAGATATGCAATACCATTGTTATGATATAATCTAATTTAAAAAATACATACACATACACAAAACAAACTACCAAAAAAAGAGTCCAGGCATGATTAAATCCCAAAGTGAAGGGTTTAGGCAGTAATTCTACTAGGAATTCAGAGAAACTTCACAATTTAAGAAAAAGGGCTTTATGTAAGAGATTGAGCTTTAAAATAAGTGTTTTGCTTCAGATTTCCCATTTCTAAAACAGCTTTCCTCTTACAATAGTTTGGCTGTTTTAATGATTGATGCAATTTCCTGAACCATTGATTTGACAACCAAATTAACTATCATTGCAAGAATGATTAATTAGCTAAAATGTAGCTTGTTTTCCTTAGCAAACTATGGTTTTAATTCTTCTACAATATACTACTGACATAGTTGCCTTTAGTTGTTCACATCGTTTGCTTTTAATTGCTTAACTCTAGTAAGTTTTATCCAGGACTTCCTTTGGTCAGTACTATAATGTTAAAATTGCAGAAACACAGAAAAAATGGTAATGTATACATTTGATAGCAAAGTCACACATACCATGGGTTTATATAGATCTCTGTATCATTGAATTTGGGAGAGTGTATACAAATATATTAACTGAAATACAGTAGATTCAAGGGAGATCTTAAATAGTGTAATTCTTAGAAAGCCAAAATCAAACTTCAGCAGAATAAAATCAAGACAAAAATCAAAGTTCACTGACATAAAACACCAAGAAGTAGGTACTCTAAAGGAATGGGATGGGATCAAGGGGTTGGGGGGTAGACAAAGAGGAGAAGAGGAGAAAAATGCAGACAAGAATCCAATGTATATCCTACAAAATTAAGAAGAATGAGGGAAGAGGTGAGTAAGGGAGGGATGGGTGAGAATGTTGAAAGGGTTGACACTGATCAAGATACGTTGTATTCAGAAACTGTTTTGCTAAATGGAAACTCCCCTGTACAACTACTTAAAGATAATAATTAAGAACAATAATAATGAATTTTAAAATAAGTCAATAAAGAGAAAAAGAGAAATTTGAAATTCAGTTTGTACTTCATTGAAGAGACAACTTTTCTGCATGCCATCACTTACTTCCCTTTGCCATACTGGAATGCCAATTGCTTAGCTGCCATCTTGTGGCAAAAAACACACACTGTTAAAAAAATCATTGTACTCAACATTTCACAGTAAGTCAAGACTTGCACTTTAACTTACTATTAATATATAGCTCTGTTTCTATTTCACCTGAACATTTTTTATTTTCTCCTGTATGAGATTTGTAGCAGAGCAAGAAATTTCAACTTCTATGTCAATAGTTCCTTTCTAATACCAGTTTGGCTTTGCATATATAAAAAGTGGATGAACATTTATAAATGCATGAGAGTTCAATGTTGCCCTATTATGTGACAAACCATAAAGAAATGGCTGACCCAGGCGCCGGTGGCTCACACCTGTAATCCTAGCTACTCAGGAGGCTGAGATCTGAGGATCGTGGTTCAAAGCCAGCCCAAGCAGGAAAGTCCATGAGACTCTTATCTCCAATTAACCACCAGAAAATTGGAAATGGTGCTATGGCTCAAGTCGTAGAGCACTAGCATTGAGCTGAATTGCTCAGGGACAGTGCCCAGGCCCAGCAAGCCCCACGACTGACAAAAATAAATAAATATTTTTTTTAAGTAGGAAATGGCTGGATGTTATCTTCTCCAGTATTTCTTAATGTCTACTTAGCATTATCTACTTCATTCTGATAGAATACCAAAATAGAGGTAGCAAAATGAAATCAACGTTCACATCTTTTCCAAAGAGCTTACTTGTTATTCCTAAAGTTTGTGAATTCCATATTGCAACCTTATTTACTGATACTGAGATCTGCTTTTTCCTCATCTCTTATGTATGAATTTTCTATTATCTATGCTGATTTACTGCAATCTTAATGTTAGGACTAACTACCAGGCTTTAATAGTAACTCTAGATGAAAGATGTGTGGAAGAAAATAATTTGCTTCAGAATCAAATTTGTTTGGGTAGCTTATGTGCTGTGTAACTAAGAAAGGTAATTTGCATTGTTAGTGTTTTATGTTTAGATTCTACTAGATCCATATTTTATATTATGTTATTTCTGTATTACCAGCTATTTAGCCTAGGAAAACCTGAGAGTTCCATGCCATGTAATATATAAATTTAAAATGGAGAACACGAAAACATACACTTCATGTTGAGAGGAGTGAATTCCAGATGAAAGTATTCAAAAATGACAAGCTAATATGACTTACCAGTGATTATGCCTTTTATTTTTCTTAATGGCAAGTCACTCTGTGGGTGTCTAACTCACACTGTTCAAACACGCTGCCCTTTTAAAATTAATTTAGCAGATGTCCACTGAGTCTTAATATTTACCACACATAATCCTGTGTATTGAAACTTAAAAGAGTGGGAAGGACAGTTTAGGAATGAGCTCTCATGCAGGTCACAACCAAGAAGGTATTAGACAATAAAAAGGAGCATTCATAAACCACATGATTTTCTGAAGAGGAAAGCAAACAAAGTGTAAAGGCCTAAAAGCAATAATCAAACTCACAAAGTTAGAGGAATAAAAAGTAAGTAGGATATGAAATTGGAGATCAAATAATATTGAGATCAATGCCAGAGAATCAAATGATATATGACTTTATAAGACACGTTATAGACTTTATATTTCATTCTAAGTGGCAGAAAGCCATTGGAGAGTTTCAAAGGAGAAAGTTACACGACTAAATGTGTATTTGCTTTTGAAATGTTCCTGTTTCCTGTACCATTATCTTAAAAGCCAAGAAAATGTGTTTCCATAGAGTCAAGGAGATGTGTAAATAGAAACAAATATATAAATAATGGATCAAACACCCAAACCTTAAATGTGAAATTATGAAATAACTATAATAAAATATTGGGGAAATACTTCAAGACATTGGTATTAGCAGTGGATTTTTTAGATAGGACCCCAAAAGCATAATTTACAAAAGTAAATAATAGACAAATAGGATTATGCAGTTTAAAAAATGTTAGTATTGAAGAAGTACCTATAGAATGGGAGAAACTATTTGTAAATAGTACATCCGACAAAAGATGAACACAATGTAAAAATCATGTTAAGAAGAATAGAGATCTAATATGAATGTAAACGAACTATTTAGGGAGAGGGCAAAATATAGGTAAATTTGACCAAATACTTTATATGCATGTATGAAAATATAATAATTAAACATCAAAAATTGGTTTAAATGGTGAGAAACATTAGAAAATAATAGAGTGAGCAATATTTAGCACAGTATATTATATATGTGTAGAAATATCACAGAGATATACCATTGTAAAATTAATATATGCTAATAAAAGAAAAGTAGCAAAGCTAAGAAAAGGGATCAAATGTGTCTAAGTCCTCTTCAAGAGACTCAAAGGCAGACCCAGGGGGTATCTGAAGTACTTCAGCTGAAAGAATGGGTAGTACAAAATAGGCTTAAAGAACTAAATAGATACTTCTCAAAAGAAGCAAATATGGAAAAAATTCTTGATTTTACTAATCATTAGAGAAATTAAAATCCACAATAAGATTTTTTTCTCACCCTAGTTTGAATGACTATCAAAGAAAAGAAAAAATAGCAAATGCTGGCAAGAATACAGAAGTAGGAATGCAAATTATTCCAAACTTTATGGAAATCAGTGTGAATATTCATTAAGAAGACTGAAAATAAAATTACCATATGACCCAGCAATTACATTACTGAGGAAGATAAAAATCTTTATGCCACAAAAGATGCTTAAACATCTATGTTTATTGTAACATAGCCAAAATATGGAATCAACACAGATGTCCTTTATCAAATGAATGCATAATGAAAATATGACATCTTTACATGATAGAATATTACTGAACCATAGAAAAAGAATGAAATTCTGTCATCTGCAGCACCATGGATGGAACTGGAGATCATCATGCTCAGTGAAAGAAGCCAGACACAAAAATACAAATGACACATGCTCTCACAAAATGTGGAAACCAATAAATACATGCCAATGTTTTCACACATTGTGAAACTTTGTGGAAGTATGGAATAGACTAATGGTCACTATAAAGGGTGAAGGGGATGGGAGAACAGAAAAAAAAAATCGAGGGACTCCTAGGGAGTAGGAAGGATTCTGGGGAAGAAGAGGATATAAGAAGCATGAATTGACATGATTACTGCTTTATGTATATATATGGAATTATCACTGTGAACCCCATTAATTCATACAAATTAATCCACATTTATGATTATAATAATAATTTAAATATTAAAGTTTAAAAATAAAAACAAACAAGTATGAGAGATGACAAGAGTCTCTTTTGGAGTCAGAAGTTCATTCATACCTTTCAGTTCCATAAGATACCTCTTTATAACAAATTCCTCCTTTTGGCCTAAGGTATCTGTTGTCTCTTGGTTTTCAACTGAATAAAATGTTTCTAACTACATAAGTCTTTTACCTCTAAATGATAAAAAAAAATCCTTCTCTCTGCTTTCCATATATTATCGATTCTCATTTTTTATTTGTCCCTATAAGCATTTTCACAGTTAAAAAAAAGTTATGGCTTTCATGTCATGCAAGGGGTCTGGATGTGGTATTTTTTTATAATACTCTTGTATGGCATCTTCACTTTTTCTGCCACCAAATTAGAAATCAAAGATTAATAAAAAATAAAATACATCCATGTGCTAAAGATTCCTAGGAATAATTGCCAAATAGAAGAAATAGACTTTTCCAGATAAAAGAAACCCTGGGGTGGAGGGGTAACAATAGGAGCCATATAATAGAATCAAGCTGTTGACATAGTGATGACATTTGGTGAGAGCATTTCTCAGTAAGTGTACACAGGACAACCTCAGAGATTTAAAAGTGTAAGATTCTGAGATCCAAGGGATGTCTGGTAGCTAGTAAGAAGACTTCAATCATAGGATTGCAGTTTATGGTGAGAACGTTCTTGTTGAACAATGCAGGGTCTTCATCTCCTCAGACCTGGGTAGCTTATCAGCACAGAAAAGTTTTGGAGATAGGGTAGAGGAGACAAAGTTTCCTAAAATAAGACAAACAGTTGGGAAAGAAACCAAGCAGTATTTTTTTTTCCATTTTATTTAAGTTCCTGTATCTTGTGTTACAGCACCACTAGTCTTAAATCAAGAGAATGCACTAGGCCTTCAGTCTCTGGAGGGCTGAGATCAAAGTCCCCAAATTTTGGACACACTATATTACTTTTTTTTTTTTTGATTGGTCGTGGGGCTTGAACTCTGGGCCTGGGCGCTGTCCCCTCAGCTCTTCAGCTCAAGGCAAGCGCTCTACCACTTGAGCTACAGTGCCACTTTCGGTTTTCTGGTGGTTTATTGGAGATAAGAATTTCACGGATTTTTCCTGCCCGGGCTGGCTTTGAACCGTGATCCTCAGATCTCAGCCTCCTGAGTAGCTAGGATTACAGGCGTGAGCCACTGGCGCTCCGCTCACTATATTACATTTATCTCTAAATTATATACTAATAATAGACTGTAGCTTAAAGCAGAGACACATCAATTGATCTGTCTCTTCAACTACTACTGTTCTTGGGAAGGGTTCAATCTTTGAGATGCAAGCCTATTTTCTAACAATTCGAAGGGAAATGTTCAATCTTTGAGATGCAAGCTTATTTTCTAACAACTCAAAGGGAGACCAAAAAAATCACTTCTGAGAGGTACTAAACACTTCCATTTGAGGATGGTTTTGGTCTCAAGTCACGGAAATTAATGCCTTTATAGAAAAGCAAGAAAGAAGGCATGTATGCACAGGACAAGCGCAGGTCATTGAACACATTGCTGGTCAAACTGCTAATTACATAATAAAGTAGTTCTGAGTAACATCACTGAGAAATTGCATTTTTATGCCCCTGTCTTCCACACTCTAGAGGGACGATCAGTGAAGTGAAACCAATACATAGCCTCAAACCAAAAGCAAAAGCTAATGTTGGCTTGCAAAATTCAAATTCATGTTTATACTTACCTTCTCAAAATACTGCTGCTTCAGTCAAGTGAGGAAAGTTTGTGATCTTAGTGAAGGTTTTCAGTTTAAGATTAAATGGTAAATGTATGGATCATTATGTTTAGAGATCTAGGAAAATCTTTCAGCTCACAGGAACTTCTTTTCATTGTCTTTGAAAAAGGAATTAAAATGTTTTTATTTTTGACTATGGCTAATGCACAACCACTGATATCCTCTGTTTCCCTACAATTATAGTTAGTACAGAGATGATGAAAAGCTGAATATTAAATATTTACTGCACAAACACTGTAGAAATTTGAGAACACTCTCTTTTGTTGCTAGGGTCAATGTTTTCAGAGAGCCACATAAAAGCTGCTTTCTTGATTTTAGTAATGCATTTCTATCACACTTGTTCTGAAATCCCAGTAATGGCTAAATTGATATTGAATGTTTCTAGGCAGATGACACATAACAATGTAAATTAGCTCCATACCAAATTCGTGGACACTTGTAAGAAGATCCTATTACTTAATCCCTTTCTCATTGCCCTGAGGAATTATTCCAAACCACAACTGTCCTTTTAAGGACACCTAATGAGGGCCAGCTACATAGTTTGCAGAAGCCTCTTTTTTTCAGATAAAAAGTATTTTTTCTCTTTACTGTCTCTAATTCAATTTGCCATGATGTTCTTTTACATTTTTATTTGTGTTTATTTTAGCTGACAAAACTTATTGTACTGATGATGTTTTGCTATATTAGTATATACTTTTTGTTGTAGTCCTGGGGCTGCTCTTGAGCTATTTTGCTCTAGGATAGAATGCTGCCGCTTGAGCAATAGTTCCACTTCCTGCTTTTTGGTGGTTCACTGAAACTAAGAATCCCATGGGCTTTCCTGCCTGAGCGGTCTTCAAACTATGATTTTTAGATCTTAACCTCCTCTTAGTTAGGGTTGCATGCATAGTCCGTGGTGCTAGGCTTTACATGTATACATTTTTTAAATAGCTAAATCAGCTAATTAATATATTTATCACTTGATATAACTTTTCATTTGTGGTTTAAAAAAATACTTAAAATCTACTCTCTTAGCAGCTTTTTTGGGGGGGAGGGGTCCGGTCGTGGGGCCTGAACTCTGGGCCTGGGTGCTGTCCCTCAGCTCTTCAGCTCAAGGCTAGCACTCTACCACTTGAGCCACAGCGCCACTTCTGGCTTTTTTCTTTTTGCTTATGTGGTGCTGAGGGATAGAACCCAGGGCCTCATGCATGCAAGGCAAGCGCTCTACCACTGAGCCACCTTCCCAGCCCCTTAGAAGTTTTTTTTTGTTTTCTTTCTTTCCCCCTTATATTTTCCTGTAGTAGTGTCAAAGTATGGATCATTTTTATTTAATTTTTATATATGCTGTGAGGTAAGGAACCAGCTTCATTATTTTGCATGTGTCAGCATTACTTGTTGGCAGAACAAATTTTCCTCCACTGAATAGTCTACTATCCTTGTGGAAAATCAGTAAAAATATTAGGACTGCTCAGCATTGGTGGCTACTCAGGAGGCTGAGATCTGAGGATCATGGTTCAAAGCCAACTAGGGCAGGAAAGTACAAAAGACTCTTATTGCCAGTTAACTACCAACCAATAAGCTGGAAATGGAGCTGTAGCTCAAGTAATAAACCACAAGCTTTGAGCAGAAAAACTCAAGGACAGTACCCAGGCCCTGAGTTCAAGCCCCAGGACCAGAACCAAAAGAACAAAAAATAGGTTTTATGCAATTGTAACTTTTATTGTCAGCCGTGGGTCTTTTTTTATTTTCAAGGTGAAGTACAGAGGGGTTTCAGTTACATAAGTAAGGTAATCAGTACATTTCTTGTCATCCTTGTTACCCCTTCCTTCAATTTTCTACTTTCCTTTCCCCCAACCCCTCAAGTTTTAAATTTTCACTTGCAGTTCATTGTTATCATAGAGAAATACAGTTGATTTTAGGTTGACCTTGTATCTTACAACCATTCTGAATTTTTTATTTTATTTTTAGAGACAGTGCATTCCTCATTAGTTTACAAATATACATGTTATATATACGTTATGTGTGTGTGTATATACATATGTTCTTTACCAATTACAGATAATTTTCTCTTTTTCCAATCTGGTTGCCTTTTGTCTTTTTCTTCCCTAGTTTTGCTTACTAGAATCATCAGTAAAATAAAATTGTCAAGCATGGACACTTCCTTTGTACAACTAAAGATAATAAAAAAGAGAGAAAGAATATATAATATGAAAGAATTGTTTTTGTGTGATGTTTTGTATCCTGTAACTTTCATGAACTGACTCATTTTCTTCTTTTGGCAATATTGGCATTTAAACTCACTAACACATTTGTTAGGTTGGTACGCTCTTACTGAGTCATTAATCCAGGCCCATTTTCTCCTGGATACTTTTTAGATTGAGTCTTGCTTCTTCTGAATGTGGAACTGGACAGAAATCCAATTTAGGGATTCCCACCACCATTAGTATGACAGATCCACACCATTGTGCCCAGCTATGTGTTGAGAAGGTAACTCACATACTTTCAGCCTAATTCTCAGCCTCCCTCCCACACAGCTACAATTACAGGCATGAGCTCCTGACTTGGCTTAATGGACTTGGGGGGTGGGGAGGATTGGGGGGGGGTGGGAGGAGGTGATGGGAAGGGATGGGAAGGGGAAACAAAGGAAGAGGCTACAATGCTTGATAAGAAATGTACTGATTGTCTTGCCCATGTAATTGTAACCCCTCCGTACAGTATTTTCACAATAAGAAAAGATTCCCTATATATAAGATCAAGTCATATATGAGTAGGAATAAGTTTAAGTATCCTTTCCCATTTACAACTTTTAATTCTTCTTCCAGACTAATTGCATTAGCTAGAAATGCTAGTGTAAAGTCAGAGAGTATCCTTTTCTTGTTCCCAGTGTAAGAAGAAAAGCGTTCAGATCTTCACAATTGAATATGATGTTATCTGTTTTCCACAAATGTCCTTTAAAATCATGATGAATCCTCTAGTTTGTGGAGCTTTTGAAATTATTCATGTGAACTGGATTTTGTCAGTTCATTTTTCTGTACCATTTTAAAGTGATCAGGTATATTTCCCAAGTTCAATAAATATTATATAATACTAGGTTTTCATACAATAAATAACCCTCTCACTTCTGAATTAAATTTCACACAGTAATGCTTTATAATCCTTCTAATAGGTTTCCATATTCCATTGGTAAGTATTATGTCGAATTTTTTATTCACAAGAAACATTACTCCATAGTTTAGGCTAGTGGTCCACCTCTGAACTCCATTGCCAGCCTGAGACATGTTTTCATGTGATCAATTTATTAGTGTTGGTATAAGAATAAGTCTAGCTAAATGAAATGACAATGAACTTTCTCTTCAAAAATTTGGAAAAATGTCTGACACATTGGTATAAATTATTCTGTAAAGCTTTGGTAGAATTCTAGAGTGAAGCCATCTGGTCCTGTTCTACACTGTTTTGGAATGGTATAACTATTGATTTAATCTCTATTTGGGGTTAAGTATGCTCAGCTTTTCTTGATCTAGAGTTAGTTTTAGTAGTTTGTGTATTTCTAGAAAATTTTCCATTTCTTCTTGATTATATAACTTCTTGGCATATAACTTTAGTATTTTAAAATACATTTTTTCTTTAGGACTGGCAGAAATGTCTCCACTTTTATTTTATTGTAATAACTCAGGTCCTCTTTTCTCTTAGTTTGTCTAACAGTATGTAATTAATGCAATATTTTTACAACAATGAAGAAAAACTAGCTTGATTTTTCTCAATTGTTTATCGAGTATTTCTCTATGGCTTAATTTTCACTTTTTCCTTTATTCCACTAGCTTTGGATTTAGTTTGCTTTTCTTTTACTGTCTTAAATTTATAAAGTCAAATCATTTATTTGAGATCTCTTAGTTATAGTATTTAAGGCAATCAGTCTACCCTTAGGATTATGTTTTCTGCATCCTAAAAATTTATTTTTAATTCATTCAGTCCCAAATTTCTTCTAATATTTGCTATGATTTTTTTATTAATTGATTCTATTCTTTTTTAATAAGAAGGTAAAGAATAAAGAGAAGGTGGAGACAACTTGAAAACAAGAGATGTAGTATTAGAGATTGGGAGAGTAGAAGAGAAAAGGGAAATGGGAGCAAGGGGAGGTTAGAGGGTGATAGAAATAATCTAATTATTTATGTATATATGAAAATATCGGAATGAACTATATGTACTTCATATGCAATAATTATAATTTTAAAAATAAATTAAAACTTAGAACACACATTGTGCTGTATTTATTTAGTTAGTTATTTTTGCTGGTCCTGGGGCTTGATCTTGGGGCCTGGGTGCTGTCCCTGAGCTTCTTTTGCTGAGGCTAGCACTCTACCACTTGAGCCACAGCACCACTTCTGGGTTTTTCTATTTATGTGGTACTGAGGAATCAAACCCAGAGCTTCATGCATGCTAGGCAAGCACGCTCTGCCAGTATGCCACACTCCCAGACCCTGTGCTATCCTTAAACAAGTATATACACAAATTGACTAAAGTATTGTATATACAGGGAACAATTCAATGGTGTAACTCCTACAAACAACTAACTTACAGTTAACAAAATGAATACTAAGAAGCTGAAACATGTTTTGGTGGTGTGGGAGGAGGTCAATCTAAGTGGGGCAGATAAATGGAGGGAGGAAAGATTGACAAATACAGTCAGTCATAATATTCAATGCACATATGTGAAAATAGAACCGGGCAATTTGAGGGAATTGGTTGGGTTGGAAGAGATGAGGGAGAAAAATGGAAGAGGTAACATTGATCAAGATTCATTGTACTTATAAACACATATTAATTGAAACTCATTTGCAGAACTGCTTTCAGATAATATTTTAAAATAAAAATTAAAAAAACAGCACCAGTGGTTAAAGCCTGTAATTCTAGCTATTCAGGAAACTAAGATCTGAGGATTGTGATTCAAAACCTGCCTAGGCAGGAAAGTGTGTAAGACATTTATTTCCAATTATCCATCAAAAACCTAGAAGTGAAGCTTTAACTCAAGTGATAGAGCACTAGCATTGAGCAAAAAAAGTTCAGGGACAGCCACCAAGCCCTGAATTGAAGCCCCAGGACTGGCATCAAAAAAATAATAAAAACCCAAATAAGCCAGGCACTGATATTGCATGCTGAAATCTTAACTATTTTAAAACCCAATATCTGAGAACTGATGTTTAAAGCCAGCTCAGGCAGGAAAGTCTGTGGGACTCATATCTAATTAACCAGCAAAAATCCAAAAGTGGAGCTTTGCCCCAAGTAGTATAGCACTAGCCTGCAGCACAAAAGCTCAGAGATAGCACTCAGGCCCTGAGTTAGAACCTAGTACTAACACAAAAAAGGGAAGGAAGAAAAAGAAAAAAGAAAAAAGAAAAAATAGCAAAACATAATCAAAAGCCTGGTACCTGTATCTTACACATGTAATCCTAGCTATGCAGGACACTGACATCTGAGAACTGAAGTTCAAAGCCAGCCCATGAAGAAAGGTTCATGATTCTTTTATCTCCAATTATCCATCAATAAGCTAGCACTTGCCTTAAAAGGGTAAAAAAAAAAAAAGGCATGCAAGGGCACGAGACCCTGAATCCAAGCCCCAGTACACTCTTTCTCTCTCTCTCTCTCTCTCTCTCTCTCTCTCACACACACACACACACACACACACACACACACACGCACACACACACACACACACATTCAAGCACACAGAGACACAAACACAAACACACAAAAAAATGAAAAAAGGAAAGAAAGAAAGAAAAGACCCTTGGCAGGTCAGCAGCTTCCTACCAAATATATGAATGCCCATTATATCTGGCAATGAGACCACATCTAGTATAGTACACAATTGGAGTCAACACCTGGTTAAATTTACAAAAATCCATTATTTATTGTTTAATATCCATCTTCTGCACTGCAGATGATATAGAAGAGCATTACTGAGGTGTGATAGTGATCAACAGTCAGCTTCTGTTATGTACATGGTTGCACTAATCTCACTAGTGGCTTCCACTGGCTTTTCTACCACAAGAGCATAATAATGGAGATTCTGCTAGAAGATGTCCATATATTTTCTAATGATTTGTTCTGAAAGTAGATAAATAATTAACACAAGTTCACAAACCCCCTAAGAGGTGGACTTCATTGATCACCTGAGCTCCATAAGCTCTAGTTTGACTGGTAGTCCCCCGTGACATTTTTGGTCTCATGAAATTAATTTAGTTCAGTCAGTGTCTGTCCAATAGTCTCTAAGCCATACTTATTTCCTTTTCTTCAATGTACAGTTATCTGATACAAAGCCGTATGTCCTTTAGGATAAGACAGGAAGAAAAATTAACAGTATACATTTTTGCCAATTTACTGGGATCCTCATCCCCCTTTTGTTCAAGGAGTTTTCCATCCATAAACTGGCTCAATTCTAAGTTAGTTGAGGGGTCATGATAGCTTTTAAGTTTGAAGGAAGTCTTTTAGTCCCTTGGCCTGGAACTTTGATACTTATATAAATGAAGCAAGAATTTAGTAGGCTTCCTATACTTGTAAAAGCACTGTAACAGGGGAAGGGGAAAAACAAGTCGTTTAAATAAGGATACAGGTGGACCTGTTGCAACAATGAAAAGTGCAAGTTGTCATGTCAAAAACGAACTTTACAACTTGGCGGGGGGGGGGGGGGGGGGGGGGGGGGGGGGGGGGGGGGGGGGGGGGAAGGATTGGGTGGGGGGGAGGGAGGATGGGAAGGGATGGGAAGGGTAAACAAAGGAGGAGGCTACAATGCTTGATAAGAAATGTACTCACTATCTTGCCCATGTAATTGTAACCGCTCTGTACAGTATTTTCACAATAAAAAAAAAAAGCACTGTAACAACTAAGCAAAGCCATATCTCTGTGTGAGACCAATTACTAGTAATTGATTCATCCTAGTAATCATGAATGCCCATTGTATACCTTTGGAAGCTATGCATGGAGGTATTTTACTTTTATAAGACTACCAGTCTATTAGATTAGCAGTCCACACTTATGACCCTCCTAAAAGCTCTATCACCAAATATAATTACATTGACTGTTACAGATTCAACCTAGGAATGTGGGAGGGAGAATAGATAACAGCCAAAACTCTGTGAAGCAGGATTTTTTGCTGTCTTATTAGAGACAATAAAAAATACAATTTCAAATTTGTTATCTACAAATATTTTAACTTATTATGACATCAAACAACAAAGCAGAAGGCTTTATAGTGGGAATTATCAACACAGTGGCCTTATATGTAGGTATAAAGTAAATGAGGATCTATTGTTCCACTGAATTTGTATCCAGAAATTTGTGGTTTAGCATAGGCCTGCCTGATGGTTCCAATTTGTCAGGCAAATAGATATGGGCCAACTACTTCCTCTACTTTGAACTATTGAGCTTAGCTTTTATGGGGAGAGGAAGGGTACTTGTGAAAGGAAAGGAGTCAAAATGTGCACTCTCTTAAAAGTATTTTAGACAGGGCTGGGAAGGTGGCTCAGTGGTAGAGCGCATGCCTTGCATGCCAGAGGCCCTGGGTTCGATTCCTCAGCACCACATACGCAAAAAGAAAAAAGCCGAAAGTGGTGCTCTGGCTCAAATGGTAGAGCGCTAGCCTTGAGCTGAAGAGCTGAGGGACAGCGCCCAGGCCCAGAGTTCAGGCCCCATGACCGGACCCCCCCCAAAAAAAAAGTATTTTAGACACAGAAAAAGCCCCTACTCATGACATCAAGAAGCAACACCAGATGGGTACCAGGGGTTTTGGTGTTTTATTTCTGTAATTGCTTGCTACTCAGAAAGCTCATGGTTTGAAGCCAGCCTGGGCAGAAAAATCTAGAAAACTCATCTCTAACCAGCAAAATAATTAGATAATTAAGGTGTTATCAAGTAGTAGAACAGTAGCCTTGAGTGACAGCTAAGGGACAGTGCCCTAAACCAGCACAGACACAAAAAAGCCCAAACCCCAAACTCACCACCAACCCTACTAGCTAACCCTCTTCCTTAAACATGGGCACTTATTCTTACTGAAGAAAAAACTGAAGTATAAGCCCAGTTGCACAAGAAACATTTCTTTAAAGAGAGAGAAGACTAGTTTCTGGTATAGAATGTTCCTTCCATATCAGATTTTAGTCAGTTGCTCCTGGATCCAGAGATGTATGCCAAGAACCATGTTTGAACCCAAATCTATTGTGGAATAAATGAGTTAATGTAACACTGAAGAAAATGAAATGTTACTTTTGCTTTCTGTTATGCCCTAAATAGAGGACTTGTGTACAGGTCACTTCAAAACTACTTCAGCAGATAGGAATCCACATCAAACTACTCAGCCATCTATTTTCATGCAGATCAATTGGTAAATGATGCAAAAATAATGACTACAGATATAGAAACAGTGCAATTATCAGATATTCTGGGTTTCTTTTTCTTCTACTGTATTTTCTTGGATTGTTTGAAAAACAGGATTTTTAATTTACCTTCCAGTGCCAAATGAGGGGGAAAAATTCTAATCAACCAGCTGAAAATGTTGGGTAAAACATTTTAAATGTTGAAAGAACTATATTCTGAGCTGATAAAAGAGTATATAAAAAAAGAGAAAGCCAAAAGGAAGATAGAAATTATGTCATTTGTAGGAAAATAGAAGAAATTGGAAATCATCGTGTTAACCAGAAGGAGCATTGTCCAGAAACACAAATATTATATGTTTTTTTTCTCATACATGGAAGCTACACATAAAACAGGAATGTGAATGTGGGCCTGTCTGAGGGGATAATCAGGAGGGGGAGGACAAAAAGAAGAGGGTAGTGAGAGTGAATATATCAGGGAATTATGTCTATGTATAAAATAGCAAAATAAAACTCATTAAAAACTGTAAAAAAGAAAACAAAGAAAAGAAAAAAACAGGCATAATGGCTTACTACTGTCAGTGGGATAACAGTTGTTTGGGTCCAGCCTGGGCAAAAAATTACTGAGATCCTCATCTCAACAATTAAGTTATGCATTGTAGTTTTTGTCTGCAATCCTACCTATGCCAGTGACACAGGTAGAATGATTGTTATCTTAGGCCAGCCCCAGCAAAAAAAAAAAAACCTCTATCAAAAAAAAAAAAAAAAAAAAACCAGCAACAAAAACAACAAAAAAACAATTAAAGGGCTAGAGCTCCGGGCACTGGTGGCTGATGCCTATAATCCTAGCTACTCAGGAGGCTGAGATCTGAGGATCATGGATTGAAGCCAAGCCAAGCAGAAAAGTCCCCATGAGACTCCAATTACCACTCAAAAACCAGAAGTGGAGCTGTGGCTCAAAGTAGTAGAGTGATAGCCTTGAGCAAAAGAGCTCAGGGACAGCGCCTAAGGCTGACTCCAAGCCTCACTACAGACAAAAGTAAAAGCTAAAGCTGTCATTCATATGATATCTATAATAATTTTTATACCATATTACTAATGGTATTTGTGTATGTAGCTATTTTTAGCTAGATACCTAAACTTTTTCAATAGGTATTGACTACAATAAGAAATGTGTTATTTCTAATTCAAAAAGATACTTCTAACAGGTTTCAAAAGATCCTTCTAAAGGGAGAGAAGTGGGGGAACAATGAATGGGGGTGACATTAATCAAGGCACATTGTGCTCACAAATTGACATGGTGGATTGAAACTCTTTGTACACTACTTTTTTTTTGCCAGTACAGTGGTTGGAACTCAGGGCCTAGGTACTGTTCCTGAGCTTGTTTTGCTCAAGGCTAGCGCTCTACAGCTTGAGCCACAGCACCACTTCTGGCTTTTTCTGTTTTAGTGATACTGAGAAATCAAACCCAGGGATTCGTGCATGCTAGGCAAGTGCTCTACCACTGAGCCTTCCGAGCCTTTGTGCAACTATTTTTATTTACCTATTTTTTATTGTAAAGATACTATAGAGAGGGGTTACAGTTACATGAGCAAGATAATGAGTCCATTTCCTATGGAGCACTGTTGCCCCCTCCTTTGTTTTCCCCTACCATCCCTTCTCTCCCTACCTCCCCAACTCCTTACTTACCCCCCAAAAGTTGTAAAGTTCGTTTTCAACATAGTGTCTTGTACATCTCATTGTTACAATGGGTCAATCTGTATCCTTATTTCAGCATTTTGTTATTTCCCCCCTCCCCAAATTATAAAAATGTATATACAAGATTCAGGACACTTGAATCAAATACAGTAATAACAGGTGTCGTACCATGAGGAACAACATAAAAAGAAACAATAAAATATAGAATATTATAAGTACATTAAAAAGAACAGCAAAAAGATAAAACTGTTTGTGTCCCTATCTTGGGCTTCATTTAGCTCGGCATCAGTTTATATGGTCATAGGTACATAGCTTTACACCTCCTCTGCTTGTCCTAGACATATACTAGTTACTGCAGGTAAGAGAAACCATGGGACCTATGTTTCTTTGGGTGTGGCTTACTTCACTTAATATAATTTTCCCAAGTCTTTCCATTTCCTAACAAATGGGGCAATGTCATTCTTTCTGATGGAGGCATACAATTCCTGGATTGGTTCCATATCTTAGCTATGATGAATAATGCTGCAATAAACGTAGTTGTGCTGGTAGCCTTAGTATGGCCTTGTTTGTGATCATTTGGATAAATGCCTAAAATTGGGATTGCTGGGTCATAGGAGAGCTCTATTTGTAGTCTTTTGAGGAACCTCCATACTACTTTCCAAAGTGGTTGAACAAGTTTACACTCCCACCAACAATGCAGTAAGGTTCCCTTCTATCCACATCCCTTCCAGCATCTGTTGTTAGATTTCTTGATTATAGCCTTCTAACTGGGGTGAGGTGGAATCTCAATGTTGTTTTGATATGTATTTCTTTACGCTAGAGAAGTTGAGCATTTCTTTATGTATCTATTGGTCATTCTTATTTCCTCTTCAGAGAAGTCTCTCTTAAAGTTTTTACCCCACTTATTAATTGTGTGGTTCTTTCTTTAAGAATTAGTTGGGCGATTTAATTTTTTGAGTTCTAAATATATTTCAGATATGAGACCTTTGTCTGTTGTATGGCTACTGAAGATCTCTCAATCTGTGGGCTGTTTATGGATCTCACTAGTTATGTCCTTTGCTATGCAGAAGCTCTGTAGTTTCATGCAATCCCATTTGTCCAACCTTTCTTTGATTTTGTTGTATTTCTGGGTCTTTATTAAGAAAATTTCAGCCTGTGTCAAGAAACCTTAGAGTTTATCCTATTCCTTCCTGTAACGTTTTCAGGGTGCCTGCTTTGACTTCCAGGACTTTGATCCATTTGGAGGTGATTCTAGTGCAGGGTGATATATAAGGATCTAGGTTTAGTTTTTCTACAGGTGTTAAACCAGTTTTGCCAGCACCATTTACTGAAGAGGCTGTCTTACATCCATTCTATTTTTTAGCTCATTTGGGGAAGATTAGGTGGCTATAGGTCTGAGGGTTCATTTCTGGGTCTTCAGTTCTATTCCACTGGTCCTCAGGTCTGTTCTTGTGCCAGTACCAAGCTTTTATTTTTTTTTATTACCATGGCTTTGTAGTAGAGCTTGAAGTTTTGTATTGATATTCCTCCAAAACTGTTCTTTCTGATTAGGATTGTTTTTGCTATTCAGGGTCTTTTATTGTTCCATATGAATTTTTGGACTGCTTCTTCTATTTCATTGAAGAATGAGGATGGGATATTGATAGGTATCACATTAAATTTGTAGATAGCCTTTGGCAGTATTGCCATTTTCACAATGTTAGTCCTTCCAATCCAGGAGGATGGGAGAATTTTCCACTTCCTTAGTTCTGCTTTAATTTCCTTTTTCAGGTTTTTAAAGTTTTTTAAAGCTTTCATCATAAAAGTCCTTCACTTCTTTAGTTAGGTTAACTCCTAGGTATTTTATATTTTGTGGGGCTACTACAAAATGTTCCATGTGCTGCTGAGAAGAATGTGTATTCTAATGCTGCTGGATGAAATATTCTGTAGATGTCTCTTAAGTCTAACTGATCTATGCAGTTAAACAACTGCATAGATCCAAGGTTTATATCCAAGGTTTCCTTGTTGATTTTTAGCCAGGTTGATCTATCCAGTGGGAATAGTGGTGTGTTAAAGCCCCCAACAATTAATATCTTTGGATCTACATGTGATTTTAGGGAAAGTAGAGTTTCTTGGATGAATTTGGGTGCAGCATTATTTGGTGAATAGATATTTAGAATTGTGATGTCCTCCTGAATTAGAGATCCCTTAATTAGTATGTAATGACCTTCTTTATCTCTTTTTGCTAATTTTAATTTGAATTCCATTTTATCTGATATTAAGATTGCTAACCCAGTCTGTTTGTGAGGGCCTTTTGTTTGATAAATTTTATTCCAACCTTTCACTTTCAAAATATGTTTGTTTTTGTGGGCAAGGTGTATCTCTTGAAAGCAGAAGATAGCAAGATCTTGTTTTTGATCCAACTAGTCAGTCTATGTCACTTAATTGGAGAGTTATGTCCACTCAATTGGAGAGTTATATCCACTTAATATTGAGAGTTTGGACTGAGAGGTATTTGGTAGTTCCTGCCATGTTATCCACCTTCTTGGGAGCTGTGCCAACTGGGTTCTTCCTATGATTCTTGGATTCTCTGTTTGGGGGCAGTTTCATTCATTCTTTCTTTCTTTTTTTTTTTTTTTGTCGATCATGGAGCTTGAACTCTGGGCCTGGGCACTGTCTTTCAGCTCTTTAGCTCAAGGCTAGCACTCTACCACATGTGCCACCAATAATTCTACAATTAAATGAGTTAAGGCTGGGAGTTTGTGAATTGAGTAATCAATATCTGAATTAAGTATGCACACAATGAAGGACAAGGTCTAATAATTGAAGACAAGTATGTGTCTGGGGATGAACAGAACAGCAATTAAGTAAGGCAAAAAACAAAAGGACCAAAAGGGAAAAAGAGTATAAAGAGAACATAAAATAAAACAAAAAAGAAAAAAAACTAAAATAAAAATGAAAAAATAGACAACAGTTTTAAAAAAATTAGGTAGAAAAAAGTGTGCTTCGTATTTTGGGGGAAGTAAGGAGAGTGGATCTTGTGTCTCCCCTGTGTCTGTAACCAGTCTCTTTGTGGAGTCTCTGGTTTGCTTGTAGTATTTGGTTTTCCTGTGGCTTGGTTGGTTTCTTAAATCAGTTTGTTTAAGCTGGCTGAAAGAAGTTCTGCTTTACCTGGGAGTTTATGTCCCTCCTCCCAGACTAGTTCAGTGGGAGGGCAATCTACTTTGAGTATCACAAAAAATGGAGGTGGCTGTTTCCTCTAGGTTGGAGTTGCTGTGACGGAGCTAGGTTGTAGGTAGGACTGTGGCCTGTCAGCAAACAGTAGCTTTACCATAATGGGCTAGCTCCTGAGAGACTCAAGCAGCCCAGCCTGGAACTAATCTCAGGATTTATGTGTAACAAGTTTCCAATTGCTCTAAGGCTGAAGCTGCTTCCTGTGCTGCAGCTGGGTAGTGTAGCCTCTGGCTCTGTTTACCCACAAAGGAGAGTCTACCCTGTCCATGCAGAGCTGCCTCTGCTTGGGAGGGGCAACTTTCCCCAGGGGTGGAGGTGAACCCCGCCACAGGTCAGGGTCCTTTGACCTGTTGAATGGCTCCTATTGTCCTCTTCCAACACCTGATTTATGGGTTAGCTGCTCTGGCCCAGTCTGTGTCAGTATCGAAGATAGAGTTCTTCTCTGGTAATGTGGGGGGGGTTACTTTCCCACTGCTGCTCAGGGAGAAGGAGTGAGGATATCTTGGGCATACTCACACCTGTCCTTTGGTTTCCAGGCCATCCACATCCATAGTCTGTGACTGTCTGTCGTCAGCAGGATGAAGATTTCCACTCCTTGTCTTGCTGGTGGTGAGTAAAATCTGCTTGCACACTGCCTCTGACACCTTTGTCCTGGGCTCTTTCTGTTGATATGGTGGCCGCAACAGCAGCCACTATTGCTGCTGCTGCCATGAACCAAGAGTTCTGAGATCTGTGTCCTTAAACAAGCTGCCTGAGTTTTTCCTCTCTGGCCAAACTGTCTGTACTAGGATGACACGCTTGGGGTGATTCTCTAGCCTTAGATTTTTCCACTAGAACACTAAAACTAGTTTCTACACAAGAGCTTGTTTAGCTCCCAGGTTTTCCTCCACCATCTTCCTCCTGTGTGCAACTACTTTTAAAGATATTTTTCTTTAAAAATGATCAGTAAAGCAAAGCTTTGATTCTGCAACTAGAAATTCTTGGTCTCCCCTTCCAGACACTTTATCCCCTTTACTATCTACATTCCCCACCCAAACTCCACAGGAGTCAGGGTGGTACTTTATGATGTGTTAGTCCCTCCCTGGTTGGTGATTGGCTGACTGGGAGTGGCTTGCTGACCTAATGACTGATGGGGACATATTTGGATGTCCTGAGGCTTGGTGTTCAAACTGCTCCAAGAAGTGAAGAAGAAAGCATAGCCAGAAACATGAAGAGGTCTCCCAGAAAAAGGACCTTACTCCAGCTAGGAAAATCTAACAAGAGAAGGGCATTTTTTAGATCTGTGCATACTGGAAAGGTTAGTTGACCCATCCAGCGTCTACCTCTTTCTCCTCTTAACTTCTTCCCCCAAGATCCTCCCAGCCTTCCCCCTTCTTGTAAATTCCCTGTTCCCATTTCTCTACCACTCTCTTCTCTCCATCCAGTCCTTTCCTAAAAACTTCCTGTTGTCCTTCCAGGTCCGGAGATCAGCCCTGAAAGGTCTCAAGAACCATGGCCTGCGTAAGATGAGGAACAATTAAGCTGTCACAAGTCCCAAGAAAGGAAGAGGGCCAGTAAAGATCCAGTTCAAGAGAGAACAAGCCCAGGGACATACCTAATCATCATCTATAACATCTCAAGATCCCTGGCTGTGAACAATTGGTCTGCCCTCTTTCTTTCCAGAGGGGACACAGGGTGATGAAAATAAACCCACCATATCAATGATGCAATTTGTGTTTCTGTGTGCTTTATGCTGGTGGTGGGGAGGGAGAGGGAAGGACAGGGGAGAACGGGATGAGTGAGAAGGAGGGAGGTGAGTCCTCTGGGGGTGGCTGTCCAATCCACCAGTGCACAGTGAACCAGACATGGAGGAATATGACCCATGAGAGGTGAAAAGGAAGACAACTTTCTCCCTTAACACTTTGCTCCATAGAAGAAGGAAAGGAGACTACTTATACGCGGGGTGTGTAGGGAGTGAAATCCAGGTAAGCACAGCTGTTAGAGGTTAATGGTGAGCCTGATTAAAATACTGTATATGGGTGTGTGAACAATGGTGAAACATCTTTCCATACATAAAGATGAAACAGGGCCTGTTGGAGATGTGGGCACTAGTGCAACAGGGGAAGATTAACAGCAAGGGTAAAGGAGGGTGACTATAATCTGAATACTTTATGTACATGTGTGAAAATGGGAAAATGAAACCAGGTGAGATTGGTTTGGGTATGGGGGAGAAGAAGAGAAGGGAGGGAGAGTGACATGGGGTGATTCTGATCAAAGTACATCATCTACATATATGGACATGTTACAATGAGCAGTGAATGTTCAGTGTGGGTTGTATGTGAGAGGAGATGCTGTATGTGTGATGGTAGTTTCCCTCCACAAAACGACACATAAGGAAACTGCCTCAAGAGCAACTGCCTCATAGTACAATTTGTTGCATGTAGTCATGTGAGATAACAAATGAAGGCCCTCAGAGAGACTGAAAAAGTTTTGTTGGGAGAGAAGTGAAGGTCAATGAGAAAGAGGATAGAGGAATAGAGAAGAAGGGCAGTCACATAAAGTCAATAATATTCAATCATGTGCCTTGAAGAGATGGGTGAAGTTGAGAAATATGGAGGATATATAATGAAAGTGTTGGCATTGATCAAGATGCCCTGTATTCATAAAGTTACATGGTTAATCAAAATCCTTGTGTACTTGTTTGTTCTATTGGATAAATGCCCAGAAGTACAATTTCTGGGTCTATTTTTGCTCTATGTTTAGTTTTTTGAGGAACCTCTACACTGCTTTCCAGAGTGGTTGAACAAGTTTACATTCCAACAAACAGTGTACTAGGGTTCCCTTTTAGCTATATCCACGACAGCATTTGTTATTGTTAGTTTTTCGTGATAATGGCCATTCTAACTGGGGTGAGGTAGAATCTCAATGTCGTTTTGACTTGCATTTCTTTTGTGGCCAGAGATGTTGAGCATGTCTTCAAAAGTTTTTGGCCATTTTTACTTCTCCTGAGGTCTATCTTTAAATCATTAGTTCATTTATTAATTGAGGTGTTCTTTCTTTGAGGGTTTATTTTGGAGGGTTTAATCTTTTGAGCTCTAATTATATTTGCATATTAGACCCTTTTCTGATGGATAGCTGGTAAAAAAAATTCCATTCTCTAGGCTTTCTATTTATCATGATAGCTATGACCTTTGCCACATGGAAACTTTTAAGTTGGCTGAAATCCCATTTATCCACTCTTTCTTTGATTTGTTGTGACTCCAGATCTTTACTTAGAAGTTTCAACCTGTGCTTTGAATCCCTAGTGCTTCCACTACCCATTCCTGTAATATTTTCAAAGTTTCTTATTTTACACTGAGGTCTTTGATTTATTTCTAATTGATATAAAAGGTTCGATTTTCAGTTTTCTGCATGTGGATAGCCATTTTTCCAGCACTATTTGTTGAAGAGGCTGTCTTTATTTTTTCTTTTTTTTGTATATATTTTTATTGCAAAAATACAGTACAGAGGGGTTACAATTACATGAGTAAGGTAATGAGTACATTTCTTATCTAGCATTGTTACTTCCTCCTTTGTTTTTCCTCTGCCATCACTTCTTTCTCCACCTCCCCAACTCCTCCTTCCCCCCTCCCAGAAGTTGTAAACTTCGTTTTCAACATAGTATCTTGTACATCTCATTGTTACAATGGGTCAACCTGTATCCTTATTTCAGCATTTTGTTTTTTCCTTTCCTTTCCCCAAATTATAGAAATGTATATACAAGATTCAGGGCACCGAAATCAAATACAGTAAAAACAGAGGTTATACCGTGGGGGAAGAATATACAAAAGAAACAAAAAATCACTTGATATATTATAAGTACATTAAAAACAATGAGGCTCTCTTTCTTACAGCCTATTTTATGGGTTCCTTTATCAAATATTAGATGGCTATAGGTCTGTGAGATCATTTCTGGGTCTTCTATTCTGTTCCACACTAAAGCTGCCAGCACAATCATGTTAACTGCAGCACTAATTACTGTGGCCAATGTATGAAATCAGCCCAGATGCCCTTTAATGGATGAATACATCAAGAAAATATGGAATATATACACGTCGATCAGAAAGAATGTTTTCGCCATTTGTAAGGAAATGAAAAGACTTGGGGAAAAAAACATATTCAGTTAAGTATGGCAGATCCAAAGAAACACAATTTTCGTGGTTTCCTTCATTTTTAATATCTAGAATGTGCCTATACATCTATAAGTGAAAACATTGGATGGTAAGCAACAGGTTACAAATGAATTGACTGAAGTGTAATAAACTCTATGGCGAGCGCAAATTCTTTACGAACATGGAAGTTGATGCCCAACAAATAAGGGCCAGGAAATGGGTACTTGCCAGAAGGGAAGGTGAGGCCAAGGGAGGAGGGATAGAAGAATGAAGGGAGTAAGGGGGGGAATGCAGGCAATAATTCATTGTTTATACTACAGAATTGAGAAATATAAGGAAAGGGATGGTTCAAAGTAGAGTGAAGATGTTGAAGTGATGACACAGATCCTGATGTATTGAATACATTGAAGTGCTTTGTTTAATGGCAAAAAATCGATACATAACTTAAAAATTAGGAAAAGTGA
Source organism: Dipodomys spectabilis (assembly GCF_019054845.1). Taxonomy (NCBI): domain Eukaryota; kingdom Metazoa; phylum Chordata; class Mammalia; order Rodentia; family Heteromyidae; genus Dipodomys; species Dipodomys spectabilis. The sequence goes on along the minus strand of NW_024871030.1, from coordinate 1,462,177 downwards.
GAGAACGGGTGGGTTGGGAAGGATAAGTGAGAATGCTGGAAGAGGTAACATTGAGCTGGGAAGGTGGCTCAGTGGTACAGTGCTTGCCTTGCATGTATGAGGCCCTGGGTTTGATTCCTTAGCACCACATAAGCAGAAAAAGCTGGAAGTGGTAATGTGGCTCAAGTGGTAGAGCGTTAGCCTTGAGCTGAAGAGCTGAAGGACAGCATCCGGGTCCAGAGTTCAGTCTCCAAGACCAACCAACAGAAAAAAGAAAGAAGTGACATTGATTAAGATGTACTATATTCATAAACTGCTTTGGTGAATGACAACTCCTTTGTACAGAACTTAAAGATAATAAAAATATTCAAAAACTCCCTGTGTACAACTTCTAAAGATAACTTTATTTTGGTGTGATGGAGCTATCAAACATTTTGGTTGTGATACTGACACATGTCTGTATAAACTGGACTATTCACCTAAAGTGACTATGATTGTGATATTTCCAATGAATCTTGTAAAAAAAAAAAAGACTTAAAATGTGACATTTTACACTTCCCTCTTAATTAAAATATCTTATGTATTCAAAAAAGATATCTTTTAAAATGAAAAATGACTAAATAATGTGAATCAGAAAAATAAAATAAAAAACTTTAAAGAAAATATTTTTTAAAAATAAAGTATTGTCATTAATACTTGAAACCAAACAGAAAGGATACTCAGGTATGTGTGCAAATGAGCGGTCAATTCAGTAGTGGGGCACTGATGTTTTGCAGTGGGAGTGATGTTTTTAATGTTACCTTATGAGGTTTTGTTATTTTGTGTGAATTAGCACAAAATAATAGTTTAAAATTTCCTTATTAATTTTGTAGTTTTCTCACTCCATTCCTCTTGTGTGTTCATTCATCTTGTCAAGTTTAGAATTTTCTTCTGCTCACAAGAGAGGCCTGTGGGTTAAAAATGAAGGAAAAATATACAGAACTATATTTACCTTCTGATTATCTTCTCCTTTGGATTCAAATTTCAAAAAACAAATAATGAATAGTAGAGTCTATTTTATTTAGTAGCTATGATTTAAGATCTGAAACATGAGTTGGGTGCTAGTGGCTCATGCCTGTAATCCTAGCCACTCAGGAGGCTGAGACCTGATCATTGTGGTTCAAAGCCAGCCCAGGCAGGAAAGCCTCTGAGACACTTATTTCCAATTAAATACCCTAGAAGCTGGAAGCAGAACTTTGGTTCAAGTAGTAGAGTGCTAGCCTTGACCAAAACTGCTCAGGTACAGTGCTCAGGTCCTGAATTCAAGCCCCAGAAACAACACATACACAGAAATAAATATGAATCTAACATTTCCTTTTCCATAAAAAAACATATATAGTATTTCTCTAAGTTACCAGAGATAAAATTCTCTGGTAGACCACCTCAAAGAGCTAACGTTTATATCAACACATTTTTTCCCTCAATAAAATGTTTGAACTCCAGTTCCTCAGGAAATAAGAAATAAGTCTGAATTGACAAATGGGATTGCATCAAATTAGAAAGCTTTATATACATCAAAGGAAACAATTACTAGAATAAAGCAATAGCCTACAAAATGGTGAAATGTTTGCCAGCTATTCATCTGATAGGGGATTATTATCCAGAATATATAAAAGGCTGAAAAACTTAAGCAGCAAAAAGTTCAAGTAATTCAATTAATGATAGGCAACTAATTGAACACACAATTATCAAAAGAAGTATATTTTAGACATGAGGCCCTTGTCTGATGCATACCTAGTGAAAATCTTCTCCCATTCTATAGGGTTTCTATTCATCTTGCTAGCTATGTACTTTGCTGTGCAGAAACTCTTCAGTTTGATGCAATGCCATTTATCCAGTCTTTCTTTAATTTGTTGTGATTCTGGATCTTAGAAGTTTCAATGCATGCCTAGGAACCCTAGGGTTTCCTCTGCCCCTTCCTGTAATATTTCCATTGTATATGTCATTACATTGAGGTCTTTGATCCATTTAGAAGTGATCTGGTACAGGATGATATATAAGGCTCTAGCTTCAGTTTTCTTCATGTGTAGAGCCAATTCTTCAGCACCATTTGTTGAAGAGGCTGTCTTTCTTCCATACTGTGTTTTTGGCTCCCTCATTATTTTGGCTATATGTCTGTGGGTTCATTTCTGAGTCTTCTGTTCCATTGGTCCTCAGGCATATTCTTGTGCCTGTACCAAGCTGTTTTTATTACTATGGCTTTGTAATAAAGTTTGAAGTTTGTTATTGATATTCAGCCAGCACTGTTCTTCCTGCTAAAGATTGGTTGTTTTTTTTTTTTGATTTGGAGTCTTTTATTATTCCATATTAATTTTTGGATTCCGTTTTCCATATTGAAGGATGCCGTTGACATTTTGATGACTATTGCATTGAATTTGTAAATAGCTTTGGGAAATATTACCATTTTCACTATTTTAACCCTTCCAATCCTTGGAAAAAATATATTAAGTGAAGTAAAGCAGACCCCAGGAAATATAGGTCACATATTTTCCCTCATTTTGTGCCTATAAATCTAAAAGTAATCATACTAGATGGTAAAAGTTAAAAAATACACTTGAAAATGATAATTATAGAGGACTCTAGACATGCACACTGTGAGACCAAAGGAAGATATTTTTAGGAGAAAATCCAAAAACTCAATGGCTATGTGCATATATGATCATGTAAAATGATGTTTGTCCAAGAAATGCAAACAGGAAGCTTTTGGTTATTTTGATTTTTGTTTTTGTTTGTGTTTTTGTCCTTTGTTGTTGTTTTTGTTTTCTGTGCCTTTTGTCCTGTGTTAAGTTTATCTGCTTTGATGAGGGTAAGGGGAGAACACATAAATGGTGGGGCAAAGGGTGAACAAATGTAGCAGTGATATTCACTAGACACTATGTTGAAAATGTAGTGTACAATCTGGTGGGGGGGAGGGCATCAGGAAGGAAAAACTGGGAGAAAGTGAGGGAAGGGGTGACATTCAAAAAGAAAGATACTCCTTACCTGACTCATGTAGCTGTAACCCCTCGGTGTTTCACCTTTACAATAACAATTTAAAAGTCATGCAAAAAGAAGCACAAACTGCCAATAAATACTTGAGGATATCTTAAACATTCTTAGCTATTTTACCCTCAGGGAGAATGCTCAGCATCATAAAGCAACAAATGCTGGTGAATGTGCTCAAGGTGAATCTTAGACACTACTTGTGGAAATTTAACTTAGTACAGCCATTAGGGAGATCAGTGTGGACAGTCCTCAGAAAGCTAAAACAGATTTACCATATGATCATACTATATATCATTCTTGGACATATATCCAAAGGAATGTAAATCCATGTACTTTAGAAAGACTTGCACACTCTTAGTGATTGAAGCACTCTTCACAATAGCCAAGATATGGAATAGCCTAGTTAGATGATGTGTGATTGTGTGATAAAGATGGATGAAATCATGTCCTTTTCAGGAAAATGGATGAAACTGGAGATTCTTATGTGGTGAGCTAGACCAAACTCAGAAAGACATATATGCGCTTTCTCTCATGTGCTAAAATAAAAAGCATAAATATTAAACAACAAGAAAGGGAAATGGGAAGGGAGAAGATGATGAGAGGGTGAATATGATCAAAGTACATTTTATGCATGTATAGAAATATTACAATGAAACACCTTTGTATAATTAATATGTTAATTAAATTTATACTTGCTAGAAAGTTAAAAAGAAGGATTGGGATGGGAATAATAGAGGGGCAAAAAAGAAATTAAATATGTTAATCTCTACCTCAGTGTGCACGTTTTATATGAGCTTTAATTTGCCAAATAAATTACAGTTCTATGTTTTAAAAAAAAGAATAATAGAGGGGCTATATGAAAGATAGTTACATTAAGTATATGTAATTTATACACATAAAAATTATCCCAATTAATGAAGTCCCTTCCCATCACTTCTTCATTATCTGTAAATAGTTGTACAGAGGAGTTGGCATTCAAAATGCAAAAAGTGAAAAGGAAAAAGGTTGGGAGGGGGATAAGAAAGTGAAATACAGGGTGAATATAATCAAGATACATTTTTAAAAGATGTATGGAAATATCACCCTGAAAACCCTCAATTTATACAATTAAAACATATTAATTGACAAAAGGAGGATTTCCATAGTGACTGTGCTAATTTGCATTCCTATCAGCAGTGTATGAACATTCCCATTTCTTCAGCATCTTTACCAGCATGTTTTGTGTTCTTGATGACTGATTAGGGTGAGATTTGTAGTTTGATTTACATTTATTTGAGACAAGCCAAGCTCAAAAGACAAATATTGCTCTTTTTGCTCATATGTGGAATATTGACCTAAAACAGCAATATGGTATGATTATAAAGAAGGACTATTTGAGAGAGGGAACTAGTAGGAGAGGGAGTGAGAAAGGAGTACACAGAGATCTACAAAGAAACACACTTAAAAGGATGGGGAAAAGGAAAGAGACAAATAGTAATATAGATGGGGTGAATTTAACCAAGTACATGTATGTATGTATGTGTGTGTCTATCATAATTTCTACTTTTATTTTATTCATTTAATTGTATTAAAAATTTAACATTAAAAGTAGGTATGATTCAGTAAATGAACAGGGTGAAAGAAGGTGAATATAGTACAATGTATGAAAATAGAACAAAGACGCTTGCTGAGATTGGTTTGGGAAGGGAGAAAGGGGATGACCCAGAGAGATAGAGGGGATGAGTCTGATCAAGTACATTTTGTGCTTATATGGTTAATACTATGTTCTTAAGGATATTAAAATTTTAAAAAATAACAAAAGAAATAATGGTTGTTAATAAAAATAATGAAAAATAAAGAAATGAAATACTTGAGGTATATGTCTTATTGTGTGTGTATAATGTAATACCAGAGAGCAGGGCAGAATTGTTACTTCATGTAGTTCTAACAGCCTGATACACAAGGACAGAACAATTGGAAATGAGAGAAAATCCTCATCTATCTTCTCTGGTTTTCTTTATATGTGCAAAAATGCTACATGCCTAGAAGTTATTGTATTGTTAAGGGTAAGGATGAAGATTGAAAACTGTATAAGACTATCTTTGAAATATCTCCTTCTAAGTCTAGGATTCATATGCAAAGTATTAAATATTACTATCAGTTGCTCTTTTAAAGTCAGTTTAAAGATTAATCAGGACTCGTGTTTACCTCTGTTGACTTTTTTGTAAAATGAGAATTTAATCATCAGAAGAATAAAATAGAATAGTGCATACACATAATTCTCACTTCATAGTAGCTGTTGTTGTTATTGTTATGTGGTTCTCTGGCACTGTGTTAGATGAAAACAGGTGAAATTATGGAAAAGAATGAGAATTACATGCTGTCCGAAAAGCTTACTTGAAATTTACATTTCACAGAGGAGAAAGCACATTTATGACGATACATTCCTCCAGTTATGGTTCACATAATCTTACACTGTCCACTCCAATAATATCTCTTCTTAGCTCCCAGAATTTTTAAAAAATGGAAAAACTACACAGGACTCAATGCTGGGTCTAGACTTAATATCCCAAGGAGAGAAACAATTCTGCTACTTATGGCAACTCCTAGGGAGGTGGGGTATATAATTAATATAATATGAATGATGTGGTAGAGAACATGACAAGAGGTGAAACTGAAAGCTGATTAGGGCTTCATCAATTGGATGAGAGGCCCTGTGGGGGTTGGGGGATGATTGGAGGGATGTTCAGAAAGACAGGTTTTTTTTTATGAACAAAAGCAGAGAGGCATGAAAGAGCATTAGGCTTTTAAAAACAAATAAATCATTTTATGGGACTTGACATAGGATGCAAGGGAAGGATGACAAAGACAAACAGGCCAGAGAGCCTAGAAAAGGTCAACTCTTGTAACTTTGTGCTAAGCGTGATAAGATATGGGGATCTGCTTTCATAATTAATAGGAAATTACAGTTGAAATCTCAGGAGAGATAGAATATGACAACAGCCCCCCCAGGGCCTGTATTCTGAAATGCAGGCTGAAATTCAGTAGTCTCCTTGGGAACTGAATGGAGGAGACCGATACAAGAGGTGAAAACAATTAAAATAAAATAAATTAAAAAAGAATAAGCACACGTGATTTCCCAATAATGATTTTATTTATGTTTTACAAATTATCAAAAATTTGAAGTCATAGTTGATTATATATTTGGCTATTTATTTTTATGGAAAATAATATGATTACATGAAACTAGTTCTTTCCTAGGAAGTGATGTGAGAGGATTCTTCAACTATAGCCCTAGAAACTGTCAGAAATGTTAGGTCCTCAAAACTTTTATCAGACCTCAGAGGTCAGCATGAAGAATAACATGGAGCTGGTACAAGATGAAATCTTGTGCTTCTGCCATTAAAATTCATAATCCAACATAAGTAAATATTAGCTGACTCAGTTTCAGGTATTTTTAAGAGACTTCTAACTTAAGAGCTCTAGTAGTATTGAAAAAAGACACCTATGGAACAGTGACTGGTATAAAATAGCTCCATGTGCTATTACAAATTTACAAAACAAGTAGTTATACGTAAATATAGATTTAAAGTACCTTTTCCAGGGTCTTTATTCTGAAAGCTATATTGAACTGCCCTATCCGTCTGGTTCCTTGCTTGATATAAAACATCATTTTCTGGGTTTCTTTTCACCCAATGTGGAATTAAAATGTTAATTCTAACAATATTTTCCTATGCCAGTTTAGAGTTTATTACATTAGTGTTAAAGAATCCACCCAAATATTTTAGGAAACAACCTAGAACCAAAGCATCAAATTAAAATCAAGGCAAAGTCCTGTATATCAAAGCCCCACACTCAAAAGGTCAAAGATGTAAAAAGTGACCTTTATGTTCTTTTTATAAGGATACACAATATTTAGTTAGACTCAAAAATTATCAGGGAAAAATTAAAGCCTTTAACCAATAGTTACAATGTACAGAAAGATTTTTAATATATATATATATATTCAGTTTAGTGAATACTAAAATATTTGTGAGATATTTCTGTTTTAGTACATATTTTACTTTCTGTAAATGTAAAAAATAAGGTTAAATGTGAGAGTAACTGTGATTTTCTTCTATATTCCTAGTCCTACACAATATGTAACTGTATACAAATATAAAGCCATACTTACATGAAATGTGAAGAGAATAAAGCTCAAAATTTCTTAATAGTACAAAACATATGCCTAAAGCCTGATAATTCATTACTAATCTATTGTAACATGCTTAGCTGAGTTTACTGCATTATAATCAACATAGTATTTATTTCTCACCATATAATGCTTTGTAAATAGAATGAGAATTCAAAATAGACCCTTGTTCACGAGGAAAGAAAGATGATGGAATGGATATAAATCTCCCTTTAGAAATATTAGCATTTAGTGATAAATCCTGGAAAGCCTCAACTATCATTCACAATTCATTACTAATCATAATTTGAGATAGATCCTCAATTACTTGTATGTTATGGATATGTGTTATCAGTGATAATCTTGTGCCAATACACCAGAAAAACTGGAAAATTTCTGGAATTCACTAGAGGATAAAATTTACAGTTACACTTTGTTTACTGTTCTTAGAGGGAGTAAAGACTAGTTAAGGGGAACACTGATTTAACCAAAGACATTCAAAGATAATATACATGGGCCTCAAAACAAGTAGCTATGTTGGTTAAATGCGTTCCACTATCAGGTTTAAGACACGAAGGTGTCCATTTCTCTAAGAGAATTGCTTTTTCGGAAAGATACACTCTCTCTCTTGCCTTGGAGCCAAGTAATTGGAACCCTAAACATGCTGCGGAGCTTCTGTTGGAACCGGTTTCCAACAAAACAATACAGAAAGGGATTAACGCAGCTGTTGGTGAATCCCAGGAGGATGGCAAAAGGAAGTGCCAGGTCAATGACTGCTATAACTTCACAGCTATTAATGACACCCATCCAGGCCAGAGCATCCAGGAAGGTCAGAACATGGAAGGGAAGCCAGCAGATGATGAACGCCAGAACAACAGCAGCTGCCATCTTCAGGACTTGGTCACGGGTGATCCTGTTCTTCCCATAGCTATTGGTCTTCAATAAATGTTTTCTGATTCCAAAGTAACATGTTGCTATGAATATTAAAGGAATAATAAAACCAAGGATATTTTTCATTAGGGCAATTCCAGCTGACCATTGGGCATATTTCTCAGGTGGGAAAGCCATAATACAGGCATTCACTCCTAAGTATTCAATGGTTCTGACATCTCGGAAGTAAAATGTTGGCAGTGAGGACAGACAGGCCATACACCAAACAAGGGGAACTATATAAGATGCTTGCCAAGGATTTCTTCTTTGAGATAGAAAGGGGTAAATGACTGACTGGTACCTATCAACACTCATACAGGTAATAAAAAAAATACTTGCAAACATGTTCAGAGTCAGAAATGAACCAAAAACTTTGCACATCACAGGTCCAAAGAGCCAGTCATATCTGTGAGAATAATAGGTTGCCCAGAGAGGAAGAGTAGCCAAAAGGAGTAAGTCAGCCACAGCCAGGTTGAAGATGTAAATGCTAGAAACTTTTTTAGGACCCTTTTGACAACAAAACAATGTAACCACAATAGTATTAACAAGAAATCCAACCACAAAAATAATGTAGTACAGAATGGGAATTGCACTTAAATGTTTATCTGATGATTTGTGGGAGCAGTTAAAGGCAAACTCGTTGCCAGAGACATTGGCAAGTCCAAAGTGAAGACTGCTGGTGACATTTTTGCTGATGGTGGCAAGAGTGAAGTTGTCCTTCATATTGAAATGTCAGCAACTCACAATTCTTATACTTTCTGTAGAAGGAAGAGCATATAGTACAAAGCTCAGGGTATATTTAAATCATTAGGATTTTGAAAATTTGTCAAAGACAAAAAAACTAAGAAAATATTATAAAATAGGATCATATCTGTGGCGTAAGCATGGATTTTACATCTTGAGCAAGAAAAAACAATTTCTAAACAGTAATAAATAAGACATTTTAGCTTTAAGAACTGAAAATTCTGAACAAAACTACAGAAAATTATTATTATAAAGTCTAGTCAGTGTTAAAAAATTATGAAACAAATAAGAAGGAACTCCAAAATAAAAGCTAGTATTTCTTAAACACTTGAGCATCTACATCCGTGTACTTTCTAGAAATCATACTGCTATCTGCTGTTTCACAGAGAAATGCCTTATTCAAGGAACTAATTATATACAAATCATTATAGCTATGGAAAATGCAAGTAATGTAATCTATGGAAAAAATAGGTAAGTGTACAAATGACTGAAAAACTATGCAGGAGGAACATATTGGGATAGGGGATCATAGCTAGTTTTTACTAATTAAAACTAAGGTCTTTAATTTAATTTTTCCATTAACACAAATAGGAATTATAGCATATGTGCACATTTCCAAAAGCCTTCTGTTTATATTTTAATACAGAATATTAGTTTTATACATATATATGCATTTAAATTTAGTTTATTTCAAAGGAAAATAATGTACTTTGAATTTAAATTAGGACATGGAAAAGAAAAGAAAGTATCCAAACCTGTTCCAGGGTAGAGCCAGATAGTTTGGATTGCTCAATGAAATAGGAATTGACCATCAATTGACTAATCAGGATATAGTCCTATCACTTTTTTCTGCTATCTTTTCAGAACTAAATCAGTATTGCTCTCAAATGTTATAACCAGTGGTCAGCTTTGAAGAAAATTTGCCTAATTTTAACAGGCAACATTATTTTGAAACAAAAGAAAATTAGCTGAAGATAAACACAGCAGAGGAAAGACTATTACTTCAGATAGTTTCAAAGTATGTACTATTCCAGTCAGAAGGTAGTCACCATAGAACCTACTAATAACCAACAGACTATGATTTTTGCCTAAAGCTCATTCTCTTACATGACCTTAAAATTAACAAAAAAAAAATAAAGAAAATAAATCCCACTAAAGACTTACTGGCTGCTGAAGTTTAGAGCAGATATTATAAATCGGCTTGCCTAGTTCTCACATGCATTCCTGTAAGAGAAACAGCAATTAGATAATTTAGGAGTTTTGCAGAACACACAGTTAAAATACAGAAAAAAGGGAAAAGTTCATCCATGAAAAAAATATATTTTTATTTAATGTATGTTCTGCTTTTCGAGTCAAGTATGTATGAATTGTTCAGACTTACCTTAAAACTTCAGGCTGAAAAATGCTTTGAATTCTCTGCTTATTCGTTCGCTCTGGGACGTAATAGCACCAGATCTCTGGTTTCCTTCTTATATATTCAGTCTGTCCACTGGGGAGCCTTCAACCTACATAATTCTAGGGCTGACTTATGAACACTTGCCAGCTTTCCAGAGGGTTTTTTTTTCTGGCTGCAAAACATTAATCTGAAATTCTCACTGTCTCCAATCATAACAGCTCATTCAAATAAATCTCAAACAAAAAAATGAAGTTTCCACAAATGTGTTAGAGAATTTTGAAGTCAGTGGCTTACTTTAAAAGAAGAATATAATTCTTTGCAGTGTTCAGTTTCTTTTTTCCTGATACTGACATTCTAAACAAGTTAAGAAGTAAAATCTAGGGATTTTATTCTAATATCAGAGTCTTTGTTTGCAAACGTCTTTTGCATCCCACGGTCCTTTTTGAAACTTTTACCCGTTTATTAAAGAATGTAGCAACTTCACCTGAAGACTACAACTTTTAAAATTTCTACATTCCTTTAAAAAGTTTTTGTTGGCTTGCTTCAGGGAAGGGCATTGTGAAGATACAAAGAATAAAATTTTCATATGATGGAGAAGAAGTACTGATATTTATGGCTTAAATACAAAGCACACAGGGAAAAGAAGGATTAGACAGCCTTTTCAGCCTAATAACTTCTGTTGTTATTGTTTTTTCTTGTTGCAGTAGTAAAGATACCAACTTTACACACCAGACTAGTAGAAGCTAGAATGAGAAAACAAAGAAAGACAAAAAGGGGTAATGATCATGGATAGACACTAGATGACAATGAATACTGTGTGGTAAACACTGTGCTAAGTACTTTATGCTCAGTAGTTTAATAATGAGTCAATACAGCATACTGGTAAATAATGGCCTTTGGGATTCAACCACCTGGTTTCACAAGCCTAATCAAGTAGCCCTGGCCATGTTACTTTCTTGCTTCCTCTCTCAGTTTTCTCATCTGAGAAATAGAGATGATGTCAATTACCTACATCATGAACTTACAAAGATTAAATTAATGTACTTACTCAAAATGATGCCTAGCACATGGTAGATGCTTTTCTAAGCTATTAATAATGCCATTTTAGCAATCAAGAAACTAAGGTGCACAGACCTGAAATTTTTTAAAGTCACAGGGCTATTAAACAAGGACATTTGAATTTTGACTAAAGCAAACCAATGTCAAAGCTCATGCTTTTAACTCTGTACAACTAGACAAAGCACTAGCTGATCCTCTAATTTCATTCTTTGTCCTGGCAAATGAGACACATGTAGCCCTAGAGAAAAATCACTGTAGCCCATTCACCAGCTATTTCAAAATCATGAAAAAGAGGAGGAGTTTTGAAGAATGGCTAAGAAAGGGGAAGTACTTTTCGTAATTTTATTAGCAAAATGGAGAACAAAGAAGATAAATGTGTAAGTAATTTCTGTAGTTAGTAAAGTAGTTAGAGATGTTGGGATAGTTAAATAGGCAAAAGGAACCCAAGGTTTGATACAGATTGTATTTTTCTGAGAAACAGTAAAAGTGTACCTATCTGTTGCTATATGCTCTCAGAAGGGGAGGAGGATTGCCTTGCCACTCTTAGCTAACTGACTAAATACAGTACAGAAAGGATAGACCTGTTGATAAAGGACAAAATTACCAAAGGAAATTGCAAATGTGATGACAAAATGCACTTGGTTTTTCATATTTTTTGTTCCTACATTAATATTAGTCAGTCCTGTAACATAGAGGCAGACAAAACCAGTTAGAAGACTTCCTCTTTGTAAGATTCCAAGATTTACTATTATAGCATTTCTTTTGAATACATTGAATTTGAAACATTGATAAAAAAAACACCTAACATACATATGTATCACTTTATTAAATCTCCAAATCCTTGTTTCCTATGTGCTGCACAGATTCAAGTTGAAGCTCTAGCCAAATGATGGAAAACTGATGCTTGGGAAATGAGGAGCACATATGTTTATCGGCAGGAGACTTGAAATGGGACCTGGGTTCACTGTTTAAGCTTGGCTTCTCCCTCCATTTCAAATGTTTGTTTTTTTCCATATACACGTGAATTTTCCAAGTCAGTGACTCTTGAGTAGTCACAATGGGTCAGATTCCCATCCTGCTCTATTTCTAGCCCCCTTCCATGCCCTTTGCAAAGAAACAGACAGGAGGTGAGCTATAAACTTTTAAGAACAAACTGAAGGCTTGCCTCTGGGAGACCTAACCTTGAAAACTCCCTAGAAACAGGGGACCTTGTCTAGAGCTTTTGTCCTTCATTACAGTAAGTTCTGACGTAGATAAAGTTTAAAGAGGCACACATTTCCCAAATAAAGACATTGACTTTGTTTCTTCATAATTTTAGAAGCAAAAGATTTTCAAAAGCCAAAGAAAGATTTTGTAACTGTAGGGAAATAAAGGAAAAAGAAAAACGAATAGCAATTATATTGGCATGACTTGATACAAAAATACAGTATATTATTGATTCCAAAAAGAACTCTTAGTTAAGCTGACAATGTAAATGCACTTTTGAGAGTCAAATAAATGTTAGCCATGTAAGCAATACACCACATAAAAAAACCACTCTCCTGGAAACAAGGGCTAGTTTTTTTCACTTCACAATTGACTTTAAAACTTTGGGGTTTTTTTTGGGGGGGTCCGGTCGTGGGGCCTGAACTCTGGGCCTGGGCGCTGTCCCTCAGCTTTTCAGCTCAAGGCTAGCACTCTACCACTTGAGCCACAGTGCCACTTCCATGAATTAAGCAGTTTCAGGACAGTGCTGCTGGATTAGTAGAATTAAACAATGGTAAATTACAGTTTTTTTCTAAAGAGTAACTATTGTTTTTATGAGATTACTTCACATAAATTTTACAGAACCAGATTTTTTAATGTTCTTCAGAGGTATTTCCCCTCTGCTGAAAGCATACCTGATTCATAAGAAAATTATATTTACCTTTCTTACTACTCTCCTCCCCACATACGGATGATGCGTCAAAGAAGAAAGGAAATACATAAATGCAAAATTTTGCTCAAATATGCCCTGGTTTACAGGGGTAAGAATTAGATGTGCAGATTATGGAATGATTGGATATATATGGACCTTACTTTTTGTCTGTTTCCCCCCCACCACTCTATGCACCTCTCCTAGTCCCTATCTAGAACAATATCATTTCCACTTCTCCCTAATTCAAAACACATACATTTACATACATATACCACAAACATAATTCAAATCAATCTTCCTTCATTGCACTTTTCCACAGGTAATTTAATTGATACTCTTTGACATCTGCTGCTTCTTGAATGAAAAGTAGTTAAGAAATTGTTTATTATCAGTAAATCATGCCTTTATTTGGATATAAAATATTGGGAACAGAAATATCCGCATCAAAGCACCTGGGAAAATATAAGGTCTTTTATTAGCACTTGTTGTCACATTGACCACTTTGTAGAAACATGAATAAAAATTCAGTGAAATGGACAACACAAGTGCTTAAATGCACCCAATGAACTATCTGTATAGGTATGACATACTAATGGGAAAGGCTATTAAATCACTTAACAAGGTGGAATTCATGCAGTGAGATGAATGGACATCTGACTCAGTACATTCCTTAGACCAATTCCTTCCAGCTGAATCTGGTTTCAAGAACAGAGGAAAAAAGGAGAATTTCAATTTGTCTTTTCACCAGACACCTGCAAGCCTGAGCATCATGTTCAAACCAGAATCTTACAGAAGGCAACATTGTAGTTCCACCAAATAGCATCTCCAATGTTCATTTGAAAAAAATAAGTTAAGAACTGTCTACATTCTTTGCCTTCATTAGCTGATTTGACATTTGTAGCTGTTACAACTAAATTGATTACTTTGAGTTAAACTGAAAAGTTCTCAGAGCTAATCAATTATTTTCACAGTATTTAAACACCACTATCAAGTAAAGGAGACAAGTTGGGGAGATATTGTTAGATCAAATCTCTCAAAGGGTAGTGGGTCTACCTCTAGAGTTTGATCCTCAGGTTTGAGGCCTAGAAATTAAATCTTCTTGAGATTCCCCGAGTATTGGTGGCACTTGTACCAACCAAATTTTCACTAGACTGATGTGCTAACTTAGTGGTAAATTATTGTTTTACAATAGAAATGTACCATTTTCCAATCACTATTAGGTTAGGCTGTAAACCTAGAATGAATCAAATCTGTTCATTTCCAAACATTACTCATTTTTAGAAACATCATATTCCTTATCAAATTCAAGTTAAGCCTAATAGTTTTCATGTGTATTGTTGTAACTGAGCAGTTTGGGAAAACCAGTTGTAGATGGAGATTTCCTGTGATTAATAAGACTGTGCTTAAGGTAGAGGGTAAGAGCTAGGCATATTGATGCATGCCTATAATTCTTTTTTTTTTTTAATTTTATTTTATTTTATTTGAGAACATACTGTACAGAGGGGTTACAATTACATGGGCAGGATAATGCATACATTTCTTACCAAGCATTGCAGCCTCCTCCTTTGTTTACCCTTCACCTCCCTTCCCAGCCTCCCCCCTCCCTCCCACCCAATCATACCCCCCCACCCCCCCCACCGACATTGTAAAGCTGGTTTTGACATGACATTTTGTACTTCTCATTGTTGCAACAGGTCCACCTGAATCCTTAAACGACTTGTTTGTCCCCATCTCCTCCACATGTTATACTGACATCAAATATAGTGAAAGCGGGGGTTACACTGTGGGGGAGGGACATACAAAGCAACAAAGAAATAATCTTATAAATGCGTTAGAAATACATGCATGAAAGAAACAAAAACATTAAAATACATATTTGAGGTTTCGTTTTCCTAACATCACATTATCTGACTTTTTCCGCTTGACTCATACCTATACTAGATATTGCAAATAAGGGAAACCATGGGACCTATGTTTCTTTGGGCCTGGCTTACTTCACTTAATATAATTTTTTCCAAGCCTTTCCATTTCCTAACAAATGGGGAAATGTCATTCTTTCTGATGGAGGCATAGAATTCCATTGTGTATATATACCACATCTTCTTGATCCATTCATCTACTGAGGGGCATCTGGGTTGGTTCCATGTCTTAGCTATGGTAAATAATGCTGCAATAAACATAGTTGTGCTGGTAGCTTTAGTGTGGCCTTGTTTGTGATCATTTGGGTAAATGCCCAAAAGTGGGATTGCTGGGTCATTGGGGAGCTCTATGTGGAGTCTTTTGAGGAACCTCCATACTGCTTTCCAAAGTGGTTGAACAAGTTTACATTCCCACCAACAATGAAGTAAGGTTCCTTTCTGTCCACATCCCCTCCAGCATCTGTTGTTGTTAGAGTTCTTGATTTTTGCTGTTCTAACTGGAGTGAGGTGATATCTCAATGTTGTTTTGATTTGCATTTCTTTTATGGCTAGGGATGTTGAACATTTCTTCATGTGTCTATTGGCCATCCTTCTTTCTTCTTCAGAGAAGCTTCTCTTTAAGTCTTTCGCCCACTTACTTATTGGGCAGTTGTTTCTTTGAGGATTTGTTGTTGGGTGGTTTAATTTTTTGAGTTCCAAGTATATTTTAGATATGAGACCCTTGTCCGTTGTATGGCTAGTAAAGATCTTCTCCCAGTCCGTGGGCTTTCTATTGATCTTGCTAGCTATGTCATTTGCCCTGCAGAAGCTCTGCAACCTTATACAATCCCATTTGTCCAGCCTTTCTTTGATTTGTTGTGTTTCCGGGTCTCTATTCAGAAAATTTTGGCCTGAGCCAAGGAGACCCAGGGTTTCTCCTATTCCATCCTGTAATGTTTTCAGAGTGTCTGCTTTGAGTTCAAGGTCTTTGATCCATTTGGAGTTGATTCTGGTGCAGGGTGATATATAAGGATCTAGCTTTAGTTTTCTACATGTAGTTAACCAGTTTTGCCAGCACCATTTACTGAAGAGGCTGTCTGTCTTCCATTCTATTGTTTTAGCTCCCTTATCGAAGATTAGATGGCTATAGGTCTGTAGGTTCATTTCTGGGTTTTCAATTCTATTCCATTGGTCCTGAGGTCTGTTCTTATGCCAATACCAAGCTGTTTTGATTACTATGGCTTTATAGTAGAGTTTGAAATTTGGTATTGATATTCCTCCAGCCGTGTTCTTTCCGTTGAGGAGCGTTTTTGCTATTCGGGGTCTTTTATTGTTCCATATGAATTTTTGGATTGCCTCTTCTATTTCCTTGAAGAATGAGGGTGGAATTTTGATAGGTACTGCGTTGAATTTGTAGATAGCCTTGGGAAGTATTGCCATTTTCACGATGTTAATCTTTCCAATCCAGGAGCATGGGAGGTTTTGCCATTTTTTAAGTTCTGTGTTGATTTCCTTTTTCAAGATTTTAAAGTTTTCATCATAGAGGTCCTTCACTTCTTTAGTTAAGTTAATTCCTAGGTATTTTATTTTTTGTGGGGCTATTACAAATGGAGTTGCTTTCCTAACTTCAGCCACACTTTTCTCATTGTTGGCATACAGAAAAGCCATTGATTTTTGGGGGTTAATTTTATAACCTGCTACTTTGCCAAAGTTTTGAATCAGCTTGAGTAATTTGGGAGTGGAGTCTATGGGATTCTTTAAATACAAGATCATGTCATCTGCAAAGAGGGAGAGTTTTATTTCTTCTTTCCCTATTTGGATCCCCTTTATGTCTGCTTGATGCATGCCTATAATTCTAAAGCAGGAAAACCATGAATTTGAGGGCAGACTAGGCTACACTCTGAGTTACAGGACAGCCAGAGCTACATAGTAAGACCCTAAAGCACACTCTCCATCTCTGTCCCAGTATCAAGAAATAAGAAAAATCTGGCTTGATGACAGTGCAATCATACCAGGAAAGCTGGTAACTAGGATCATATTTCACTTCAGCTCTGTGGTGCTTCTTTTCAGACATTGTTATTCTAGAATCATGAATGATAAGCACTCTAAGCCATCATTTCCACCAGTTTTGCCTCCAGGAACCCTCTGTTCATACATTATTTTGCATATCACTTATTAACTCCTGAAGCTTATAGTTAAGTCCCTGATCTAGGCAGCATAGAAGTCACTCAAGCTCTGCCTTAACTAATCAATTAGACATCTTCTCAGAGTTTTTAAGTGAAGAGAGCAATCCTTTAACAACATAAGAGGGACAATGGCAAACAAAAACTCTTTCCAAAACTACCCATTCATTCAGAGTAAATATTCAGAAGGGAATGGTTACTTGGTTTTAAGATCATTCACTCCCACTTATCATTTAGGCTCCTAAAAATATATTTTAAACAACAGAGTTGTATGGCTCGGTGTATTTTTCTTGTGAGACACAAAACAATTTAGAATTAGAAGATGAAGCAAGATGTCAGGAGGTTTGGGGTGGGGTTCTGGATGGATCCTAGAGTTTTTGCTCCAAGGAAATGAGAACAGGATGGTTATGATGAGAATGCTGAGACTGCTTAGCCTTTCATGTCTTTATTCTACAGATACTTGGATTCTGATTTTAACAAAGATTTATAAAATCTGTAAAAGACAGAAGAATTGATAATCCAAATAATTTGCTATGTGTCTACAAACAAAATAGCTTATGTTTGAATATCTAGAAGCTGAGAATATTCTTTATAATTATCTCATTGTCTGTTGTTTCAGTATTAACAGTCCTGTTCTATACTGGTCTCATTTTATGTGGGACACACAACTGAAGTTATTTTCCCATAGCTGTTTTTTTTATTGAAGTCTAAGATATATATTCAAATGTTTTTTTTTTTGCTTTCATGTGATTGTTTCTAACACATTTATAAGATTATTTCTTGGTTGCTATGTATGCCCCTCCCCCACAGTATAACCCCTGCTTTCACTGTATTTGATGTCGGTATAATTTGTGGAGGGGAAGGGGAAAAACAAATCGTTTAAATAGGAATACGGGTGGATCCATTGCAACAATGAGATGTACAAGTCGTTATATCCAAAACGAACTTTACAACTTTGGTGGAGGGGGGGGAGGTGGGGAAGATTGGGTGGGGGGGGTGGGGGGGAGGGGGGAGGATGGGAAAGGATGAGAAGGGGAAACAAAGGAGGAGGCTACAATGCTTGATAAGAAATGTACTCATCATCTTGCCCATGTAATTGTAACCCCTCTGTACAGTATTTTCACAATAAAAAACCCACCTAGTATCTTTTAGTATACTCACAAAGCTGTGTAACTACCACCACTATATAATTCTAAAATATTTGCATCATCCCTAAAAGAAGTTTGATGCTCATTAAACTTTACTCTGCATTAATCCTGATATCTAGCCTCAGTTCTTCTGTTTTAAGATTAAAATATGATCTATGGCCTAGAAATTACAAAGGATATTGTCTTAAGAAAAATGTAACAAATCAGTATAAATGAATGAATTTTAAGAACAGAAGAGCGTTACAACTTCCATTGCACTTTAGTTATTTGTAGTGGCTTAGATCTGTGGCCCTACAGATTGCAGTAAACTAAACACTTGTCCAGTGAGCATTCAATCCTGTTAGCTTAAGCCAACTTCCCCCTAACTATACATTCCTGTTGAGATCATTTGCACTAAACTCCCAGTTGGAAAGTTTCTTTGGCATTAATGCAAAAAAAAAATGTTAAATAAATAGACTCGAGTTGATTCTATTTGAAGGTCCCCCAAACGTTTTTTAATAATTAAGTTTTTTATTGTGCAAATACTGTACAAAGTGGTTACAGTTACATGAGCAAGGTAATGAGTACATTTCCTATCCCCAATTCTTGCCTCCTCCCCCAAACTTTTTGTGAAAAGAAGCTACTTTTCATTTCCGAATACACAATGTCTCCAGAGAGTTGTGAGGGAGGCACTGAAGTTAAAGAATGTAAATAAAATACAGAAAAGGAAATTAAGTACTGTTCTGGGCACTTGACACCCATATAATTTGCAACAATCCTAAAAGATGTTTACCTTCTCTGTCTTAGAAATAAAAAGATTGAAGAACAAAGAGGTTAAATAGCTTGCCCAAGTTCAAACTGTTAGTAAATTACAGAACTGAGGCTCCAACATTGTAGCAAATACAAAGCACAAGAGAAATTAATTGCCTTGATGCAACAGTTATTTCTAAGCATCTAGGTATTCTCTAGGTAAAAGTCAATCACAATTTTTTTCAAACATTAACAGGATACTTTATATAACAAGTATAATGCTGCTGTAAAAGAAATGCTTTTTTCTTTATTGACCTGACTGAAAGTGCCCATAGATAAGAGCAAGTCAATAAGGTAAAATATCTTTGTATTATAGCAGTTCATTAGATAAATTTGTTTACAAAGTTAGATTTGTTTAAAATTTTAATTGACTATATACATTCCTATGGAGTACTGAAACAGTCTTTGTGTGTGTGTGTGTGTGTGTGTGTGTGTGTGTGTGTTGGTTGGTTCTGGGGATTGAACTCAGGACATGGGGTGCTGTCCCTAAGCTATTTTGCTCAAGGCTAGCACTCTACCACTTGAGCCACAGCTCCACTTCCAACCTTTGGGGAGTTTATTGGAGATAAGAATCCCATGCACTTTCCTGTTGCACTGGCTTCAAACCATGATCCTCACATCTCAGCCTCTTAAGTAGCTAGGATTACAAGCATGGGCCACTGGCACCTGGCTGAAACATTCCCTTTAAGAAGTGTAAACATTGTTGGTGGGAGTGTAAACTTGTTCAACCACTTTGGAAAGTAGTATGGAGGTTCCTCAAAAGACTCCACATAGAGCTCCCCTATGACCCAGCAATCCCACTTTTGGGCATTTACCCAAATGATCTCAAACAAGACCATACTAAAGCTACCAGAACAACTATGTTTATTGCAGCATTATTTACCATATTATTTACCATAGCTAAGATATGGAACCAACCCAGATGCCCCTCAGTAGATGAATGCATCAAGAAAATGTGGTATATATACACAATGGAATTCTATGCTTCCATCAGAAAGAATGACATTGCCCTATTTGTTAGGAAATGAAAGACTTGGAAAAAATTATATTAAGTGAAGTAAGCCAGGCCCAAAGAAACATAGGTCCCATGGTTTCCCTTATTTGCAATATTTATGTCTGAGTCAAGCAGAAATGGTCAGATAAGTTGATGTTAGGGGAATGAACCCCAAGATAAGTATTCAAATGTTTTTTTTTCTTTCATGCAATTGTTTCTAACATATTTATAAGATGATTTCTATGTTGTTTTGTATGTCCCTCCCTCACAGCATAACCCCTGCTTTCACTGTATTTGATATTGGTATAATTTATGGAGGGGAAGGGCAAAAACAAATTGTTTAAATAGGGATACAGGTGGACCCATTGCAACAATGATATGTACAAGTTGTTATGTTGAAAAACGAACTTTACAACTTTGGTGGGGGGGGGAGGATAGGGTAGGGAGAGGTGGGGGGAGTATGGGAAGGGATGGGCAGGGGAAACAAAAAGGAGGCAACAATGCTTGATAATAAGTGTACTCGTTATCTTGCCCATGTAATTGTAACTCCTCTGTATGGTATTCTCACAATAAAAAATAAAATAAAATAAAAAAAAAGAAGTATAAAATACAATAAGAGAATGGTATGCATTCTGATCTTAGATTTTGGACTTCTAAAATTTTGTTTTTTCCTCTGAATTATTTTTCAGTACTCAAGATTAAACCAAAGGCCTCATATGCTAACTCTGAGGTATACTCTCAGACCTACCCTTGAAATCCTGTTAAATACTATGAGAACTTCCAGGCACCTCTATGAAAGAGTAAATAATAGTGTAAATGGGAAGTATGAACTAAATTAAATATTCAGGTAATAATATCTAGGGAATAATACTTTTCCACTCTGCCATACAGTGCACATAGTGTAGAAAAGGGATAGAGGAAACAAATGCGCAAGATTCAAGTTCGTTGCTTCAGTTGTTGAAAAGCTATTCAGTCAGAATAATTAATTGGTTTGGAACAGTAAGTTGATTGTAGTTATTCTGAGCTTATTTTCAGGTTCAACCATCAGAGCTATAGGAGGGAATGATACTTCTGTCTCTTGGAAGCATGTTGTATTCAGAGAAGCATGCAGTTTTTCAAAGGAAGCACATGGAGAATGAAGGAATGAAAGAGATTGCCTCCTTCACCAGCCAACTGTGCTAAATATGGTTGTTACTGGAAAAGTTTATTTCAATATTTTATAATGTGAGCAAGCTCTTGGTGTGCTCATGTCGAATACTGTTGACATTATCCACATCATCTTTGCAGCCTGAGCTTTATTTAAGTATTCATTCTTTCAAAGATCATACTCTCAAGGCCTACCATGTACCCAGGTTTTGGACCAAATTCTGGGAATATAGATATAAATCACTAGGAGCTTATAGTCTATTTCAAAGGATAAACTCTTCATAACAATTTCCTTCTCTTTTTTGGCTTTTGCAAATATGAGAATGCCTTAGGAGCATTCTTAAGGAAATAAATGAGGAGAAAATACAACTGAAAGCTACCTCTCCTCTGGAATACTTTATACTAGGAAAGGAAAGTGCAAAAGTAGAAACTCTCAGAATTGTACAGAAGACAGTTGGCTGTTGAGAGACTTTCTCAGATAAAATATTGCCACTTCATCAATGGCAGAGTCTTCCTTATCTCTCCCTACCCACTTCTTTATATCTTTCCTCTTCCTGTCCCTCTTCATAGTTTTTTTTTTCTTTCAGCAATCTTTGCATTTGTCCTTGTTACTGTTTTTGTAACTTGTGTGGAACTGACTGAATTAACAAATGTATTTTCCACATGTGACATATTCAAAGTGATAGTCATCATTGGTCTCAAGGACCAGACAGTTCAAATGATTAGATAAATAACCTCTGTATCATATGGACAGATCAAGGTAACAATGTGGCTGTTAGTGAGAGGCTGACCTCAAAGAAATGGGCTATTGTCTTTAAATTTATAGACACTTAAGAGTATACTACTACTCTGAATGGACTTGGGGTGCCAACCTCTTATGAATTTATGCTTATAGAGTTAAAAGAAAAATGAAATGTTTAAAATATAATACTTTGAAATCACATTAAAAAGATTTTGAAGCCAGGCTCGAGTGGCTATTGCCTTTAATCCTAGCTACTCAGGAGTCTAAGATCTTAGGATCATGGTTCAAAGCCGGCCTGGGCAGGAAGGTCTGTGAGATTCTTTTCTCCAATAAACTATTCAGAAAAGGCCAGACATGGTATTGTAGCTCAAGTTTGAGAGTGCTAGCCTTGAGCACAAAGAGGCTCAGGGACAGCTCCCAGGCCCTGAGTTCAAGACCCAGGACCAGCTAAAGATATAAATATAGATATAGATATAGATATATCCATACATGATACTGGTTAGAAACATAAATCCCTGACATAAAAGCAGACATATAGATGAGTGGAACAGAACAAAAAGTCTAGAGAAAAACTACAGCCAACCAAATGTGTTAAGAACATGCATTGAAAAAAGGAAAGTATTTTTGGTAAATGGTATTGGAAAAATTATATATCCACACTAAGAAGAATATTATACAACTATCTCTCACCAAATATCAACTGAGAATAAGTTGAATGTGTAAATATAAGAAGTGAAACTTCAAATGTACTATAAGAAAACATAGGGGAAATGCTTCAGGATATTAGAATGGGCAAAAAACACAGAAAACAAAATAAAAATAAAAGCTAGGCAAATGCCATTACTTAAATTTTAAAAAAAACTTCCATACCACATGAGGTAAAGTCAGTAGGGTAAACATATAACCTAAAAAATGAAAGAAAATATTGCAAACAATGTATTGGACAAAAAGCTGATATCCAGGACATATAGGGAATACTAAAATTCAATAGCATAATTAAAACATGTAACTCAATTAAAAATGGGCAATTAGACCTAAATGGACATTAATCATAAGAAAATACAAATATGTCCAATAGATATATGAAAAATACCTAACACCATTAATTATTAGAAAAATTCAAACCAAAACCATAATGAGATACTACTCATCCTAGTAATATGGTTATGATCAGAAAGAAAAATGGCAAGGATATGAAGAAAGGGAACTCATGCACACTGTTAGTAAGAATGTAAATATGTAAAGCTGTGACAATGTAATAGTATGGAAGTTCATAAAAAGCAATCCAAAAGAAAGGAAATAAATATATTCAAGTAAGTTATGCACTTCACATTCATTTCAGTAATATTCACAATAGCTAAGAAACAGAAAGAACTTCAATGTCTGTCAGTCAACTGATGAGTAAAGGAAATGAGATACATACACACAATCAAATACTATTTTGCCATGTAAAACTCAAATCTGTCACAACAGCATGGATAAAACTGAAAATTACTAATTAAGGGAACTGCGCCAGACTCAGAAAAATAAATACCACATCTCACACATAAGAATCTAACATTTGATTTCCTAACAGTTGAGAGGTCTACCCAAAGGCCTGGAGATCTGGGAGTGGGGTGAATTTATCATTGTTCATTAAGTAACAGATTTGACTGAGAATTCTGATGTGTTAGTGCCCAGTAAGGTGATCATGAGCAATAAGAGTATGCTGCATATTTCAACATAAGGAAGTAATACATAGGTGCCTGAAGCTCACAATTGTAATCTTAGCTACTCAGGAGACTGAGATTTGAGGATCACGGTTCAGAGTCAACTAAGGCAGGAACATCTATGAAACTCTTAGTTCCAATTAAACACCAAAGAGTCACAAAGGGAGGGATGGCCCAAGTGGTAGATTGCTAGCTTTGAGTAAAAAAGCTAAGGGACATTGCCCAGGTCCTGAGTTCAAGCCTCAGGACTGACAAAAAGTAAAAATGTTTCAACAGATATGTTGAAAATTGTCTAAATATTACATAATGTATACATATTGTCCTCATGAATATGTATAACCTTTTATGATTAATGTGTAAATTCTAATATTTTTTATAAACACAAAGGCCCCTAAGACAAATCTAAGTTTGGTACCTATTGTGCCATTTATTAGGCTATGTGACCTTGGATAACTTACTTAATACTTCTAAGTAACAGATACCCTGCCTGGGTTTTATAAAGATTACGTGAGACAATTCATGTAAAGCACTTATTATATTGCTTGGAATATAGTATAAAGAACTAATGTTTACCATTTATTAAAACTCTGTAATTATAAACAAGCCAAAAGCATGTAAATCAGTCATGTACTATATTATTATGTGTTATCACATAATACCAAAACAAGGTTTATAAAGATTAAAATAATATACTGGCAACATAAATATTTCCTGAGGACTGAGTGGTTCATTCTCACATTCCTTCAAATTTAAAATAGAAATGATTCCAGTAACTGTCTACAAGTAGTTGCAACTACCATATGAAAATACATTTATGTAAACTACACAGAGAAGGTACCAAGTAAGTGGTAACATTTACGCACATTGTCCCTATTGTTACTTCTGTTGC